>NC_054741.1:20088235-20420735 GCF_018143015.1 Lytechinus variegatus | reverse complement strand
TTCCTACTACTACTATACTACTACTACTACTACTACTACTACTACTACTACTACTACTACTACTACTACTACTACTACTACTACTACTACTACTACTACTACTACTACTACTACAACTAGTACTACTACAACTACTACTGCTGCTGCTGCTGCTACTTCTACAAAGAGTAACGTAATGAGGCCAACAAAATTGAGGGAGCGCATTATGCCGAAGGGGGATTCTTTTTTTTAAGTCACGAGCGAGCGAAAATTATAACCGTTTTGCAATGAAAAACTAATTTATGATAGATTGTGACATAATAAAATTAAAAAAATACATACATGTATGTAATATTTCTACTCTACTGTATTCATTTTCTTATTTTTTTCTCCTTTTTCCTTCTTTTTTTTCTTGGTCATGAAACTCCCATTCATCCATCTACACACCTGTGAATACTAGTAATACTCATAATAGGCTTATACACATTTTAATGCTCCTTGTCTACGCACTTCTACTTCTGTTTTTTACTATTATGTCCTGTTATTTCTTCTCTATGATTTTTAATAATGATAATAAGAATAATAACATTTCTCTAGTGCATTTTCTTAAAAAGATACAAAGGTAGACAATAAAAAATTGCAACAGCTCTTTAAAAATACTGTAATCACCCAAAAGGTACGGGACCTTCCCCTTTTTTCCTTAAAAATACAATAAAACCATTTATGTTTTAAAAGGAAGGATTCTAGAGCTCCAAGAAAGTTTTCATAGTTGTTGTTATTAAAAGATGTTACTCGAATATGCCAGTGAAAACCAGGACACTGCAAAGATCAGAATCGCTCACGCAATGACAATTTTAAACAAACATTTGTAATATATTTCCTTTCACTCCTCCGAATTCAATACTATTGACTGTCTTTGAGATAAAACGAAGACAAAGTTTCTTTAGTTTGTGCCGTGACAGGATACGGACTATTAGTAAGATTGTGATCATATAAGAACAACAGGGAGACTAGTGGGTAGTTTAGCTAAAGGGGATGTCTGAACCCTAAGGGTTACCAAGCCCTTAATAACAAAGCCACTTTCCCCACGGGATACCCTCAGCTTATATTTTCGTCAAAGGCTTCATTACTGCAAAAAAAAAAAAGTTTTGAGTTCGTGAAGCGCGAAACAGGTACATGTGTAAGTTTCAGTGTTGGCTTAAATAGCGAGTTTTTGCAATCGCGACGGGGATGGATTCTCCAACATAGGAAATCTATTGTCAAGTGTTCATCATGATAGAGCAGTCTTTGTCGAAATTCGGGGAATCCTGGACTCTGGACACAAGACATCGAAATTTTCGTCAGCTAAAAATATTACGACGATCAGCGGTCCCGGTTCACCAATTTCTGATAAAGAACATTAATTACACTTGTTTATTTTTCAATTAGAATAAATTTCCACATGCAGAGTAATCTTAGTGTCGTTAAATCTTATAATATACTTTGATCGGTCTCGCTCGCTTATATAAAAAAAGGAATAGATTTACGACAAAATCAGGTACCATCACGATATATCGATGTAAATCTATTAAAATATGAGATGACACTGACTGAACATCATTGGAACATATACTTCAACATTTACATTAACAAAATATTTCTGATAAATAATTTACAAATAAATGTTTGAAAGATTTTTACATGATACACTCAAAATAAACATGTCACATAAACGTTGTCACAACCTAGTTTGTAGTATTTTCTATGAAAAAAATGGTAAGCATATAGTAATATATGACATCAATCAAATATCAATAATAAAATACAAGATGTGATTTTTCCATCTTAAAACAATGAGAGCAAAACAAGTTAAAGGGCTCTGTCGTGTACCTTATATTGGAAGGTGTAAAGATGCACCCATTTTAATTTTGGGGTACCTTGGAATTTTAATCTTTACCCTAATAATGTAACGATGCACCTTTAATGGCTCAGAATATGTAGGTTGTAAGGTCGCGCTCACGCGGTGTTGAAAAGGCGCGCTAAACTGTGCACATGATAATGTTCATAATTTGGCAAATTTTGTTTTCTTAGTGTAGAAAATTAATAGCAGACCTTTTTCGGTGAACCGACAACACAATATATATGTAACATTTCGGTAATTCGCCTGACAGATTCTAATGGGAATCTAATTTCCGAAGACTGTTGAATATTGGTGTTTTCTGATGATCTATCGTTACCTAAATACCGTTGACTTCAAGTAAGAAAGAAATAATGATCTTCTTATTAAGACAAACTGGCAAAAACAGTCGCGATTTGGTGAAATCGCCACGTTCATATGTTCAGATATTTTTTTCTATTGTGACAGTCATAACAGTTGACAGCTTACTTCCATTCTGACCCACTGTCGATACGATTTATGAAAAGATGTCTTGGTTAAGATCAAATTTCCTCTTGATTCCAAGATCAGAGATTTCAAAAGGTTCAATAGAGGGCGCTTCATGACCCTGTTCTGCCGGACAAACATCAGCATGCCTTGTTGATCTGGTGACATATACAATGTTGCTATGGAATATTAGCTATATCCACAACTATCTGGTTATATAAAGCGATATATTCAAAGTTCCAAAGTGTTTCTGTTCGCCATCCATTTCTCACATTCGAGAGATATGGAGCATTTAGGGTTACAGGCTTGGTGAGGTAGAGTTACGTAAGCTGTCCATATTTCCTAGTGAGGACGTACTCACTGAACTGCGACCCTTCGATACCTCCTCCGCTGGAGGCAATCACAACGAAATTGTTTTGAAGCAGGCGCTGCAAGACCTGTATCGTGTACAACTTACAGAAAGCATTCAATGGAAACCTTATGACGCAGTTCGAATCTTGTGCCCAACCAGCTGCAGCCGGTGGGCTGGAGTTACAGATGACGCTCCCTACCTCTGGAAACAACTCATAGATGATATTCTTGTTGCCACTGAGGGAGATACGCTCGACACAGTCTGGTGACGTATGGACAATGACGCATTCGTTACCGGTGCAACCACTTTCTACCTTGATGACCGGTGCCTTCTCTCGCTTCTCTTGAGTGGTCTTTGAAGATTCTTCAGAAGACTTCATCTGCTCAAGAGCTTCCATCATCGGGGTGAGATTGTAGTATCGTGCTTCCTCGTACAGAGCCTCCACTTCGGTGAAGTCACCAGGGAGAAGCAGCCTCGACGTCCGCATGAAATTTAGGATGTACCGAAAGAGATGGCCATCTCTGTCGATAAAATAGTGTTGCTTCAGAGAGTCCAAGATGATCGGTATGTGACCAGTGAAGAGCTTGCTCAGCCGTGACTCTGGAAACTTGGTCAACGTCTCCAGTGTACTGGTGTAAATTTGCCCTCCAACATCGATGTGGACAGGAGCGGTGTAACGGGTATTGGGCGCCACTCGAGGTACACCGTTGTGTTGAGTTGTTGACGAGGATTGATGTTGGGTGGTAGAAGGGGTGGTGATACCTGTGGACGATGGTGCTGGTGGTGGTGTCACAGAGTTTGCGGTGGGCGTGGTCACTGGTGATGGAGAGAGCGATGATGACATCTTTCGCTTGATCCCGGACATGAATGACGTAGATATCTGCAAAAGTATTAAAGAAAGCGAGGATAATTCTAATTACTTCATGAAGTGATGAGAAGAATAGCACCAGCACAAGACATTCTGCATATCTTCTGGAATCAATCAGCGATCTACTATTGACTCATCTCACTATCTACTTTCAGAATATGCAACAAATGAAGCTTAAGGAAAATGATAAGCAGCTGGCGGTGTTCCTAACGTACACAGAGCAATGGTTTAACGAGCCTTGAATCAGCAATAGCTCCATCATGATTTAAAATATTCTTGGCTTGGAGAAGCAGTGAATGGCTTCAGGGTATGCGATTGGCGCTGGCTCCTGATCAAGGATTTATGACAAATGCAAATTCATGAGCTTGTGTGCATCTTATCAAACGGAAATGAAATTATACAAAAGAGTGAAGAACTTCCTTGAGTTAAAATATGGTGAGCTCAACAAGAGGATGTGTCAAAATTTGACACTATGACTTATTACATTGTTTTTTTATTTGCTTGTTCTCATTTGGGCACTCGATACTCTCCGCTTTTACTCTAAATTATGAACCGGAAGCCAGCTCATTTTTCTTGATTTCTTGATTTTCCCAAAATGCAGTTATTTAATTCATACATTTTCCATTAATTGTAAAACCATGTACTTTATTAAGATTAATTAACAAATTAGTGATATCTTAGGATATCAAGTAAACGGAACAAGTATATCAAATAAGAATGAGCATTGGTGCAAAGTACAAAAAAAAAATCGCACTCATAAATTTGCAAGCGAGCGAAAACGTTTACCAAAGTATTAATAAAATTTTGTGATACATTTTGACACATCAAAATGAAATTCACAAATAAAATGTTTCACCTTTTTTGATTGATTGATTCAGTGAATCCGTTCATTTCATTTCGATACAAATACATAAAAATATGAAATGACATAAAAGAACTTAAAGAAAGGCATTAAGGCCTTTTGGGGTGCAAGTTCCTTCAAACATATATTACATTGTGTCACAGCGATTTACCTGTCTTTTTGTCTTGTTTCTTTTAAAGAAACATCTTTAATATTTGTAATTTTTTTTGTTGTCTATTATTTTTTATTATTTATTCATGTCACTCTATTATTATCATTCTATTCATGTATTTATTCATTTTATTATCTTTTTATTGGGGGGGGGGTCCAGTGTTCTCAGCCCTGAAAACAATGCACCGTAAAGTATAAGTTAATACTGGAATATTTTTTAACAGGCCTGTTGGATAATAACCCTGCTTTTGGAAGAAATGGTCGTCTACAAGTGTATATATTGGAAGTATCTTTGTATATGAACATTGTAAAATTAGATTGCTGGGTCTCAGCTTTCGTTTTCGATCGTTACAGCTATGGCTCAATATCAAGACCTACATCTGAGACTTGAATACACGATGTGAATTCAAAATGATCTTGAAAAAAATCAATACATAAAGGAGGTCAGCACTTTACCAATGACTTCACGATCGTTGTAGAGTTTGGTAAAAATTTACAAGCGAACAGTGAAAGTCATGACAGTCGTAAATACAATATGAGCATGATTTTATTAATATAATTAGGGAAAAAGATTGTATCATGTGCTTCTCTTATCATTTCATCGCATATACTTTCTTCATCATGTAGGTCTATTTTGTTACTTAGAACTAAAACAACGTAACGTTCTTGTTCAGTAAATCGTTTTAGTCAGCCGTTCCATCTCTGACTCAGCCTACGATAATTTATCAAACATCGTTCGCGTTGAGTCATTTCTTTTCCCGCCTTTTTCTGGTAATGATATTCCCTTCATCATTACTTCTATTAGGTTATGATAATGGAAGATAGGCATATCAGATGAAAATCCAACTTCTCTATTTTGTTGAATCTTTTCATGGAAGAAGCATATTTGTACAATCGTGTCCTCAAGTAGATAGCGCTGCGGGGTATTATCTCTCATCAATCCCCCACTTCTCCTTCTTTTCTATTATGAAGAGTGCTAGCAGTGTATCTCGTATTTTTAAAAAGTAATATTAATTCCCTCCTATTTGATATGAAAGGGATAAACCCCATATCTGGAAAAGTCACTGACTCCATATCGCAGGCGGCAATAATTCATGCGGCTATTTTCTACACTTGCATTCAGAGCTTTATGGGATTTGTTCTTCATCATATGAATAGCTAATCCTTTCCCAAACCCCTCCGGGCGGTTTGGGCTCTTTAGGGTCACCATAGAAAGACTGGATTCCCATCATCCCTCACAACATGCATCATGACTTAGGCTCATCCCCCAGCCGATTGTTCCCTACTTTATGACCAGTACGCCATCAATCAGCCCCTTGTATTAAGTGAGTAACTGATAACATTTCTTTGTAATGGGTCATTATCGGTGTAATGACCTCAGTGCATGCAAGGCGGCTCTATTACCATTGTTGGAATAACTTCGGGCCTTCGGAGTTCGATCCTGGCCTAGTTTTTCTTTCTAGCACTGCCCGAGGCACATCCCTATTTTTGTCTAGGCCGCACTCAGCGTGCGCAATATGAGACGTGTATGAAATTCCCGCGACAAGTCTTAAAACCATTGTAACACAGAAAAGCAGTGTAAAAGTTGTGTATAGACCTTAACATAATAATGTTAACTTAACATTACTTATATATTGTGTTAGTGGATCATGTAACTGTGTGCGTGTGTATGGATGTGTTTTTACAATTGTTTGCGAAGCAGGCATGTGTGTCATTCGAGTGGAATGGATATATGTTGGTCATGCAGTTGTTTTAATGTACCACATAAAAATAAAAGATAAATAGAGCATCTTATTTATTCAAGTCGCACTATTTCAACGATTTCGTAAAAGTTTTCATGAATTTAAGCAGTATACAACTAAAACTAGAAATTTATGGCATGTTGAAATCTGTAATGACGAAATAATGTTTTGGGGGACCCCACGTAAAACAAAATTGTGAATATTTCAATAAATTATGCTTTGCAAAAAGCTCGCATTTGAGTTTTAAATAATTAACAAAAGTATTTTCAATCAAAGCTTATTAGATGGTCAGACATCAGTATGGCTGAGACACCAGTCGCCTTGATTGCATGAGTTTATATCCCACTGCTGACCCATTACATTCATATTGAAAGACACCATCAGTCGCCTTGATTGCATGGGTTTATATCACACTGGTATCACCGAGTCTGAAATGGACAGACATCACCAGTCGTGTTGATGACATGGGTTTAAACCTCACTGCTGACACCATTACATTCAAATGGATACTGCAGATTGGCCGAGACACCAGTCGTCTTGATTGCAAGGGTTTATATCCCACTGCTGACACCATTGAAACATTCAAATGGACAGACTGCAGATTGGCCGAGACACCAGTCGTGTTGATTGCATGGGTTTATATACCACTGATGACACGATACAATCAAATGGACACACTGCAGTTTGGCTGAGACACCATTCGTCTTGATTGCAAGAGTTTATATCCCACTGCTGGCACCATTACATTCATATTGAAAGACTGTCAAAGACACCATCAGTCGCCTTGATTGCATGGGTTTATATCCCACTGCTGCCACCAATACATTTAAATGGACATTCACCAGTTTGGCTGAGACACCAGTCGTCTTGAGTGCATGGGTTTATATCCCACTGCTGAAACCATTACATTCAAATGACAAAAGTAGTCTTGATTGCAAGGGTTTATATCCCACTGCTGACACCTTTACATTCAAATGGACAGACTGCAGATTGGCCGAGACACCAGTCGTGTTGATTGCATGGGTTTATATACCACTGCTGACACCATTACTTTCAAATGGACAGACTGCAGTTTGGCTGAGACACCATTCGTCTTGATTGCAAGGGTTTATATCCCACTGCTGACCCATTACATTCATATTGAAAGACACCATCAGTCGCCTTGATTGCATGGGTTATATCCCACTGCTGCCACCAATACATTTAAATGGACATTCACCAGTTCGGCTGAGACACCAGTCATCTTGAGTGCATGGGTTTATATCCCACTGCTGAAACCATTACATTCAAATGACAAAAGTAGTCTTGATTGCAAGGGTTTATATCCCACTGCTGACACCTTTACATTCAAATGGACAGACTGCAGATTGGCCGAGACACCTGTCGTGTTGATTGCATGGGTTTATATACCACTGCTGACACCATTACATTCAAATGGACACACTGCAGTTTGGCCGAGACACCAGTCGTCTTAATTGCATGGGTTTATATCCCACTGCTGCTACCATTACATTTAAATGTTCATTCACCAGTTTGGCTGAGACACCAGTCATTTTGATGCCATGGATTTATATCACACTGGTATCACCGAGTCTTAAATGGACAGACATCACCAGTCGTGTTGATGACATGGGTTTAAACCTCACTGCTGACACCATTACATTCAAATGGACACTGCAGATTGGCCGAGACACCAGTCGTCTTGAATGCATGGGTTTATGCTGACACCATTAAAACATTCAAATGGACAGACTGCAGATTGGCCGAGACACCAGTCGTCTTGATTGCATGGGTTTATATACCACTGCTGACACGATTACAATCAAATGGACACACTGCAGTTTGGCTGAGACACCATTCGTCTTGATTGCATGGGTTTATATACCACTGCTGGCACCATTACATTCAAATGGACAGACTGCAGATTGGCCGAGACACCAGTCGTCTTGATTGCAAGGGTTTATATCCCACTGCTGGCACCATTACATTCAAATGGACAGACTGCAGATTGGCCGAGACACCAGTCGTGTTGATTGCATGGGTTTATATCCCACTGCTGACACTAATACATTTAAATTGACATTCACCAGTTTGGCTGAGACACCAGTCGTCTTGATTGCATGGGTTTATATCCCACTGCTTACACCATTACATTCATGGAAAGACACCAGAATGGCTGAGACATCAGTCGTCTTGATTGCATGAGTTTATACCCCACTGCTGACACAATTACGTTCAAATGGACAGACACCAGCCATTTTTATGACATGGGTTTATATCCCACTGCTGACACCGTTACATTCTAATGGACAGACTGCAGTTTGGCCGAGAAACCAGTCAATGCAACGAGTTAATAACTTAGCGCAGCCACCACATCGCTCTATGATTGCAAGTACATTGTTGGTCGTATTAATAGTGTTAAATTCTCATGTCAGGGTGCTCTCAGTAAAGAGAGCTCCAAACCAACCTTGGGTACAGAAAAGTCAAAGCTTTTTGTTTTATTGACAGCCCAAAGCTGAAATAGACGTAAATCCGAACACAGGCCTCGCTTACAGTTGATGTGGTTCTTATTTATTTCGCTCCAACATTAATTAAAGGTCAAGTCCACCTCAGAAAAATGTTGATTTGAATCAATAGAGAAAATCAGACAAGCACAATGCTGAAAATTTCATCAAAATCGGATGTAAAATTAGAAAGTTATGACATTTCAAAGTTCCACTTATTTTTAACAAAATAGTTATGTGAACGAGCCAATTACATCAAAATGAGAGAGTCGATGATGTCACTCACTCACAACTTCTTTTGTTTTTTATTGTTTGAATTATACAATATTTCAATTTTTACGAATTTGACGATTAGGACCTCCTTGCCTAAAGCACAAAATGTTAAAATAATGGAAGTGTCCAAGGAGGAATGAAACTTCATTTCACATGACAATGACGAGAAAATAAAAATATTTCATATAATAAAATACAAAAGAAATAGTGAGTGAGTGATGTCATCGACTCTCTCATTTGGATGTAACTGGCTCGTTCATATAACTATTTTGTTAAAAATAAGCGGAAATTTGAAATGTCATAACTTTCTTATTTTTCATCCGATTTTGATGAAATTTTTAGCATTGTGCTTGTCTGATTTTTCTCTTTTTATTCAAATCAAGTTTTTGTTTGGGTGGACTTGTCCTTTAAAGCAGCTTTCAACACCGTGGTTGAAATTCCATGAAAGGCATAAGGAATAAATTAATGGAGTAAACAAGCTTAGGACCTACTTTGACTTTATTGACAAAATTTACTGAAGAGAAGTAATGTAGGCCTATATATATATCATTTAGATCTTCTGGGTTTCATGAAATGAAAGTCAGGCTATTGTGTGTATGTTTGCCCCCAAAAGTGTCTTGGATGGCAGTTAAAGTTGAAGTTTTTCAAAAGTTTACACTCAAGGACAGGATTCTGGGAGTGAAATATACAACATCTGCAAATAATTTACCCTCGAGGCAAAGATAAACGTTTTCTTTTACTAATCTCCCATCTGAGGCTACGAGGAAGTAAATTTAGGCTATTTGACGCTTACAATCTTGGGCTCGCGATGACTCAAAGATAACTGAAACCACAAATGTTAATAAGTACCGAACTTGGTAGTTAAAACGTCATTACACTTCAAACAATTTAAAATACATGTATTTCTAGAGTAATTTCGATTATATATATGGATTATATCGATATTTGAATGAAAACTAAAGTTAAACTACAGGCCATGAAAGAAAACTTAAATACATATTTCCAAAGGAACTCAGCTCATAAACCAGTACTACTTGTCAAAAGATTACGAACAAAGTTCTCTTAAATGACAGTGTCCCCTCTAAAATAGGATGACTTTTCAAAATTGTGTAAAGAATACATATTCATGAAAAGATAGCCACAGGCGCATCTTGGCACGTAATCCATTAACCGACTTGAGCTAAGCCTAGTTGGTAAGCCACATACCGGATGACAAGGCTCCTATACCGTCATCTCGCCCGCAACTTGCCCGTGGCATCGCCCAGTGTTTATCACTCAGTTCTAAGGTCATTGCAGCTAGGACAATCTTGGCACCGATTGGCAACAGCTCTCCCCAATAGGATTCGCTTTCCCCAGTCGAACCCTCCTCTTCTTCTTGCTTTTTATTATGCTATTTGAAAAGGGAACTCCTGGGCCCCATCTTACAAATCCAAATATTTTCTATGATGTATATTAATGCATTCATTGTTTTCTTGAAAGTTCACAGTGCTTCTCTTTGTTTACATAGGCATGATAGGACATTGTGCAAATTTCCTATTTAAAAAATTATGACCCTGTTGGATTTCCATAGAGTTACGATTGATTGGATCAATCGCAACTCTTTGTAAGAAAGACGGGGCCCAGGTATTGATAAAGAAGGGGTGTAATCTTTGCTAAGAGATAGAAGGAGTCAGTGACGCTACAGTCACGACAGTCACACCAACAACACTGACTCCAAGTCCAAACCTGAAACCGACTGATGATTTGCTATGACATACAACGGACAAGCTTTGGTCGCAAATCTTAGCAATGATCGTCGAACATTTTTTCTACGATTGATTGCACTGACTACAATATACAATCAATCGTAAAAATCAAGTGTACGATTAATCGCAACTCTTTGTGTATTACAGGACCCTGGAATCGGTTTTACTGGTATGAATGAAGCATAAGATGTGATCTTATGTCAATGATAATAATAATATTAATAATTATGATAATAATAATAATAACTCTTATTTACCCAGGGTAGCCACTTCAGTTGGGAAACTGCTCTACCAGCGGGCCCTGCATAACATACTGTTATTATTATTCTTTTCCAATCTAAATGCTGAGCGCCGAGCAAGAAGGCAGGATGTCCCACTAATTTAAGGCTTTGGTATGACTCGGCCGGGGATCGAACCCTTGACTTCCCGATCATGAGGTGGGCGCTCTACCACTGAACCACCTAATTGAGGTCTGTTCCCCCAACAGTCTTGTTTCAACATCATATGGAATGAACAGCACTAAACCCTTTATTCAAACCTTCAAAATAGCTGAAAATTATTTTTGGTGCTGCGAAATCTAAATTGGTACAGAGTTGAGAGAGAGAGTCAGTTTATTCTCTGCATTATCCTTAAAGTCCTGTCACATATGGCACCATATCACCAGATCGTCTGTGCAACAATGGATCGACAGTTTATAGGTACCCAGTTTATATTCGTTCTTCAACTGGTTTAGCTTAGTACCTAGACGTTGACAGAAGATGCTTTTCTAAAATTTGTTCAGGAAAAGGATAGGCCTACGGTATTGTTAGACGGCATGTTGTGTAATATGGCTTATTGCAAAAGTGGCCTTTGAACGCATCTAAGAATATGAATTGGAAGTCGGGAATGTGTGTATCTGATTTGTTAAATTTGAAGTTCGATTGGTTATATCTATTTTCATACGGGTTTGTAAGCTTTTATCTGTTGTTAATTGCCGATGTTTAACATTTCAATGAAACATACAGTAAGATAAAGATATTATTCAACATTTATCATCCATGCTTTTCAATGTGTTGAGTTAATGGAATATCTTGTTCTTAAGATGATTGATTTTTTTACGCGGTTACGAATGAGGAAAAGTGAATAACTTGGAAATAATCCTTTCAAACCCATCGTGAAACTAAATAAATCCACTGCGTACTAAAACGCTTTTATCTTATCATTTTGCAAATTTTACCTATGATTTCTTTTTTTCTCTTCGTTTCATCCATCTCATTGCCACTGCACTGCTTGGGGCTAGATATGGAAGGAGCGGAGACAAGCCAGAATTTCAACTTTCCGGCTGCATGGTATTTAGGAGACTATTCTCTCTTTCTTAAGAAGATGGAGAAGAAATGGGAAAAAAATGATGTTGCCGAATTTGTCCCGAGGTTGTAATGGAAAAAGACATGTGTGTGCCTGATAACCTAATCCCAATTTATACCTATATGCATCATACCTCTTTGCGGATAAAGGTAGATGCCATTATGGTACACAAATACGCCAGATGAGGGGTGGAGAAAAGGAGAATTATTATAGTGAGATAAAGAAAGAGAGAGAGAGAGAAGGAGGAGGCGCAGACAAGAAAAAAAAAGAACTAAAAAAAGATAATTGCAGATATATTTGATAATGGCACGATCCATTTAGAGATTTAGTACCTGTTATGTAATTCTTGAGTGTTTTGACTAAGACGTTTTCAATCCTTTCGTAAATGCGTTTCGGATTAGGATTCTGGGAACACGAAATGAAATACAACCGAATAAATGAGAACTGTCATTACTAAAGCAACCATGATATTGTTATGAAGCCATATTCATAATTACATCAACAACATCAACAACGACGCCATTATTTACCGTAACAATTAACGTGTGAAAAATACAAATGTTACACATTAACGCGTGTGTTGTGGCGAGATGCTTGCATTGTCACTAACATTACGAAGTGTACACTATTTGTTTTATAAAACGGGTCGGCAGTATGAAAGTGGAAAGTTCCTTCAAATGCATGGCCGCAAATATTAAAGCATCGCACAGACGAAGAAGTCATCATCGCTTAACCCATGTTATATTATCCATTAAAAATCATCAATTAAGACATTCTATTTTTAAAATGACTTAAAGAAAAAATTGGGGTTGGGATATTTCGGATGTGAGAGAAAGGACAAAGCAAATTTCGATAAAGACCTATAAACAGACTTGCAATTATCCATAGTCACGCAAAATGATATGTAGGCCTATGTATTTTTTTTTATCTTGATCATTTCAATGGGATGTAGCCGATAAATTGATACTTGAAAGTGCAAAGATGTCTGAACATTTTTGGTATGAACTATTTCTCTTTGACTATCCACTCTCATTTCCACTCACTCCCTTTAACATTCATTAAACATGGAAAGGGGGAAACGGGGAAACGGAGATGATTCTTCGAAATTGTGCTCATGATGCATCCAGTTGATAAAACTGATAAAAATTTATCCTCGGTTTATTTATTGACAATTTCGACAATCATAAGCTAGGTGTATTGACAATTTCGACAATCATAAGCTAGGTGTACGTATGCACAAGGATTTGTATCAAAGAGATGTCTGCTTCCGTTCCGCATGTTCAGCGCGTGCGCTCGCCGTGAATAAAAATCAGGGTTTTTTTTCGAGCTTGTAAGCTGATGCACAACGCACTTGCACCGATTTCCGAGACAAAGTGTGATACTAAATATAGTTCTATCAACTAACAAAAGTGTTTATAAAGGCACCACTCTCAATGATAAATGATATCAATGTATTTTTACATGCGAACTCGATTTATGATATGAGCTCCTTTGCATGGTGGCGAAACTGGCTGAAGATAAGGTTTTATGAAAACGCCATGGAAAGCCTTGAAAAAGTATTTATAATTTTTCAGTGAAAGTTCTGATGATAAGAACAATGGCCCGAATTCTGAAGTCGGGTTTAATTTAAACGCTGGTTTGAAGTTGCGATCTGAATATGGATAGCCAGTTGTGACGCAAATCTGTAAGGATTAGATAACAATCCATAAAAACATAGTTCAGAATTTTACTGTCTTTTTAACGTCACATGCCACTAGCAGCCCACATTTCATGCCATAAGTGGTTTTCATAAATTCTCATTTTTAAGGCTCATTCCCATTCAGTTAAAGCATGAAATTATGTCTGATGATGTATTAAATGCAAACATGAGAAAACGTGATTCTATTATATTTTTTTTCATATGATAAATCAAAGCCATACTCGTGACGTAACGTCACAAAATTATTTTTTTGAAATATAATATTTTGTTATTCTTTGATTGACATTCGTCAGAGTCATAATTCATTGATTAATTATTATCATTTTCGGTTTTTGTCTCACCTGCATAGCAGTGTGAGACTATAGGCGCCGCTTTTCCGACAGCGGCGGCGTCAACACAAAATCTTAACCGAAGGTTAAGTTTTTGAAATGACAGCATAACTTAGAAAGTATATGGACCTAGTTCATGAAACGTGGCCATAAGTTTAATCAAGTATTGCTAAACATCCTGTCTGAGTTTCATGTCACATGACCAAGGTCAAAGGTAATTTAGGGTCAATGAACTTTGGCCGAGTTTGGGGTATCTGTTGAATTACCATCATAACTTTCAAAGTTTATGGATATGATTCTTCAAACTTGGACATGATAGTTATCAAGTATCACTGAACATCCTGTGCTCATTTCAGGTCACATGACTAAGGTCAAAGGTCAATGAACTATGGCCGATTTTTGTTGTTGTTGTTGAATTACCATCATATCTCTGTAAGTGTATAAAGTGTACATAAGGGTAACCAAGTATCACTGAACATCTTGTGCGAGTTAAAGTAGTTTTCAAAGTCAGCACTGCTGTGAATCGCGTGATGCAGGTGAGACGGCCAGATCGAGGCATTCCACTTGTTATCAAACAAACTTATCGTCTTGGTAAAATTCCTAGTTTAAGTACTTCATTGTTATTAAGGCAAATAAATGTTGTAAATCAATTTAATCATGGCGCTGATTTTAAATGTTTTATTGGACTTCAATAAGCGTTTAGGTGCAGAAAATATATAAAAAACAAAACCCTTTATTTCGGATTTTTCTATATTTCTGCGATTCAAAGAATACTCAAAGTGTAAAGGGTATTCGTCCTTCTATTTCCATATGCTTCTAAACTCACCTTTTGATCAACAATTTCCATCGCATACGGTGATGAAAAGTCAGTTGAACTTCTTCCATTCGACATCTAACAAAATAAGCAAAAGAAAACATAAATGCTAGATGAGATAAATTGAAATTTTGTTCGAAGGGTATACGCCATGAAAACAATAATGTTAATTAAAAGTAAAAAAAATAATAATGATAAACAGCTACGTTACAATCTAAAACGGGATGGACTAACGCTGAATCTTTGTTGGGTTGTCTGTACTTTTTCCTTTTGATATCGCGAGCTTTCTTCGAGAGTGTGGTATGATTTTAATTGATAATGTTTTATAAGTTGTATCTGTTGATACAAAAATTAAAAATAAAATAAGGTCTATTCTGGCCTATTATTATCAAATAGAAAATGGGTGACTAGCTCTAAATTAACTTTAACACCAGTCACAGCACCTAAAATGAATTGAACTGGTGATGGGGCTGACGTCTAGTGGTGTTGAACTTTCAATGATGTGATTAGTATCATTTTCATAAACCCATGTTCAAGATCCTGTATGACGCTCTCAATCTCAGCACCAATTTATATCAGGTATTCAGCACGGTAAATTGCCAATTAGTCCACTCGACAGATGGTCTACCTTCATTTAGTCTAATGCCATTCCGTCCATCAACATTTCGTCTAACAACCAGTTGGTCTTATCTCTATTTTCTTTTCCTTCATTTTGCACAATCAACACTTTAGTTTAATCAGACCAAATGGTATATGGACTAATAATGGCTAGTGGACCAACTGGTTATTAGACGGAATGGCATTAGAGTAACTGAAAGTAGACCATATGGTGAGTAGACGAACTGATGGTAGACCAAATGATAGTAGGCGAGTTGGAAATTGGACGAATTGGCATTAGACGAATTGGAAATAACCCTTTGAACAGCACTATGCTCGTACTCTCAGCACCAAACCATATCCGGTGTTCAGCACCGACCCTGCCGACATTAAAAAAGCAACACCGAATCTGAAATCGCCTAGTGGGTCACACGTGAATTCTTTAATATACAGAGTATTTGCTTTCATATACAGATCCCATGAAGGCATTAACAAATTGATAATGATCATGACATACAGAGGAAATACGAGGCGAAAACAGCATAATAATCATTTCGATTTTTGTTTTCATCTTGCAAAATGTCTTTCACATGAGTGCTCCTAGGATGACAGCTGAATCCTTTAGCCCAAGGGCGTGGCCTATAGGGAACATGCACGAGTAAGAGAGAGATAGAGTGAGAAAGAGAGGGAGAGAGAGCTAGAGAGAGAGGGGGAGAGAGAGCTGAAAGATAGATAAATAGGTGGGTTTGATCGACGCTCGTTGGGGGCGTCAGGGTGACGAAAGATTATATTCTCTGATTTACGTCAACTATGGTGCTTTTGTAGTGACCACTTGTATACAGCAAAATCTGATGAAGTACGGTGGGATAGAAAGCATATACTGCCAACTCTGTATAGTTCCACGCGATAAACAGTGGAATCGTATAGTTTTATATCGCGAATACATTGACTTGAAATAGAGGCACTATGAAGACCCAATATATACCATTGCTGTTTTACCAATATAGCTAGAACCCAATGGGTAGAACTCGTCCATTTCGCTATTGCCTACCTTCTTTCCTAATTTTTAAACTTTCCTTTTTTATTTTATTCATTTTTTCGGGGGGGGGGTAAAAAGTCATGCCAATTGCTTTCTTTGAAAAAAATCTTTTGAACAAAAGATTCAAAGTATATACACCAACGCAACCTGATCTGTGGATTCAACTAGTAGGCCTTTTCTTCTAATGGCGAGCATTACAGGCCTCCACTCATAAATTCAGTCAAACCCGACTAAAAATGTGTAAAATCATAAACGACTCGTTTTAAAATATCGCTTACATTGAAGAAAAATTTGCTAGGAACACGTGCGTGAATATTTTGAAAAACTAATGTGAAATCTATATAATAAACAAACATTACGAGGTCTGTCGGTTCAAGAGAAAATGATTTTATTTCCGAGCAAGCTAAGCAAACTATGGATTGAAGCAATTCCGGTAAATGGTGACGGGACTCAACTTAAATTTCAAAACATAACGTTTATTTGAGTGGAACTGAAAGGCTGTCGCATAAAAATGAAACAAAAAGACGTCCCAAACTTTAAGATCT
This sequence comes from Lytechinus variegatus, assembly GCF_018143015.1. Lineage (NCBI taxonomy): Eukaryota > Metazoa > Echinodermata > Echinoidea > Temnopleuroida > Toxopneustidae > Lytechinus > Lytechinus variegatus. The sequence goes on along the minus strand of NC_054741.1, from coordinate 20,403,531 downwards.
CATGTAAAAACATCAGCAGTGCACTTTGCGAAGCATAGTATAGAGGAAACGTTTATCATGGATTGTTTACAAAGACTATCGGGTTTCAAAAAAAAAACCAAGACAATTTATAAATCACCGTGCGCATTTAGACTGTAAGAGTCTTCTCAAGGATATTTAATCTTTCGTATTCTGAATAGCAGAGGTCCGAATCTTACACAAGCCTTACAAAAGCAGACAACCAAGACCTATTTAAACCTTACATTTTTTCGAATGTATTATTTTTTTCGAGGTGTAACAGCTTCCGCTTACAATGATGGTAAGGGTGCTGGAAAAAAATAAAGGGGGTGGTTTAAAACTTGGTCTGTCATTCTTCGCTACTTCATAATCCCCTCGAATAATACCAACGGGTCTAAATAGCGCCAAACCCCCTCCATAAAAAACATAGACGCTGAGAAGCCCATGTCCCCCAGCCTATTCCGATGTTTTTGAAAATTTTATGTTTTCTTTGCCCACGGCCAGATAACACGCGATTCATTTGGATTTATTTATTCAGGCGTCTGAAAATTAGAAAGTTACAAAGTTTCCACTGACATGCTTTAACGATGATGAAATATATTGGTAAGAAATGTAATACGTTGTGTGCTGTACGGAGAGGCGCTTTGAACCAGAGCGGTGCATTAACTTTCAGAATTCAGGGAGTATTAATGATCAGAAGAATGGGGGAAGGAAGCATTAATGCATAATAATCCAGTATCATATTATCATCTTCGCATTGTTGATCTTATGCACAAATCTGCTTTGGTGTTGCGGTGTGGAAGAAACATAATCTATTCGAGTCATTGTATGTGCACCTATAGATTTGACAATACAGTAAAATGTTACTTTACCCCCCCCCCCCCCTTAACAAATGTTATACAGGTTTCTCATATCAGAATTATAAAATGCGATAAATTTTGTGAATATTTTCATGTAAATTCGGTGGCGTAACAGTAAGACAGGATACTGCACGAGAGGGGTATGGATACATTCCATCATTCTGAATTATTGAGAGCGATCGAAGCAAGAGAGCCAAAAATATCTACATTCGCCCAGATATCCCGGGAAATGTTGGCAAACATACAATGCAACGATTTATCAATAGACAATATCATGATTACTAGTATTTGCGAGTGTGGGTGAGGATGTTGGGGTGCGTATGTGGGGTGAGAGGTGGGCTTTGGCGGCGGAAGCCAAAAAAATTAGGGGGGGTTAACCTGAAATTTTGTGATGGGAACATGTAAAAAAAATTGACAAGCCCCCCCCCAAAAAAAAAAAGGTCATCAAGCAAAATTTGAGGGGGAACAAGAGACATTTTAAGGGGGTTCGCCAGAATTTAGGGGGGGACGCAGGAAACAAAATTGACAAGCAAAATAAAAGGTTAGGGGGATCGTCCCCCCACCTCAATTTTTTTGGGGATCTGTCCCCCCATCTCCCTGCTTCCGCAGCCTATGTAGGTGGGGTCTACTATTTTCAGAGTGTGCATAACAGAGAAGTGGTGCTTGTGTTCGTCTTCACACAAATGAAAAAATTGGTGGTAAATATTATCATCAAGAAGATGACCAAACTTTGCGCATATGTATTCTTATCATTAATTTTACCGTGCAGCCTTTCGTCAAAAAAATATATTTTGTTGTTGTCTTATTTACAGTACTTTTTAACGAAAGTTTAAGACCTTTAGCTGGTGAGCCCGCGGCTGTCTTGAAAAGATTATCGACGCCGGCAAATGACAGTAGTATCTCCTGATATAATATTTTAAAAGACAAAAACTATGCTAAATTTTCAACTACATTAGCCGACAACATCATTTTTATGTTGGTATTCATTAACGTTCATTTCAGATTTTTTTTTCCGGCGAATATGTTGTCATGTGGGGTGATTGATCTTGAAGAAATATATTCATGTAACTTACAATTATAATCATTGGTGAACTTGACTAAAATATATTTCAATGATTTCTGAGAATTGAGAGGAATGAAAAAACCCCGTCAGTTTACATGTTAAGCATAATGCATTCGAGATATCGCTCTGCAGCAAAATTGCTTTAATTAATCTATTCTTACAATCTGAAGGTAATTAAACTAACACTTTAAAGAAAGAGATACGAGACTGTTTTTTTCAGACTTCCCTTTGTCGAATTTAAAATTGATGTTTTAGTAGAAAATAAAGTCAGTTACAACTGCAGAGAGTAAAAAAAAATGTTAATTCAATAACTCACTTTTTTGAAAGTATATAATATTCATATTTCATCCACAAAATGGTTAGATTTGATTTACAATGGCTCGATCAGTTCCCTTTATCAGATATCAATATTTATAAAAATAGGTTATTTTGCAAATCTGATTTAAGCCTCAATGTCATTCGTGAATATCATGAAGATGGACGTCAGTTAAATCGTGTATCAATAAATAAAATAAAAAATATGAATGTATTTCTGGCACACCAATGAGATTATTTGATGTATAAGACTTTGTCATAACTTAATCACTATTTAATAAAGGAACTGGGACAAAATTCAAGAGAATTTGGAAGACGAGTATTTATTGTGTTTGAACGAATCTTGGTTATTCAAATTCAGCTCTGTTAGTACAATGGAGATATATACAATCAGTAGTACATTTTTTGTGATTGAAATGTGATGGCATATTTTGTTCTTAGGGTCGTTAACTGATTGGAAAATCAATTATTGTATCTCTGGCTCATATCTACCAACTGTCAGTATGTCCGTTACCATGGTTACCTAACATTATTTACCTCTTATATTCAATCTAAATTTGCGTGAATATTTTATAAGTGTAATGTTCAAAATAATCTAATGAAATTAAATAATTACAAAATAATAAGTATTGATTATGATTTACTAAAAACACATTTGTCATATTGTTTAATAACATCCTATTAACGAAATGGCCAATACTGAGGTGGGATATACAATCGCAGGCTTAATTCATTCCGCGATGGGGAAATTATATACTGTATATGCTAACATACACTTCCACTGTTTGTGAATTGCGTTTCAGTTTGAGATAAAGAAACCAATTTACAGTGAACTGATGTGTAATAATCAAGAAATCAATTTGAAAGCGTAATGGGAGAAGCGTGGTTGCTAAGGCCTCGTTAACGAGCAAACGTGCACGTGACAAGCATGGTCGTGTTTGATTGGTCAATTGTTGAAGGTCAAAGACTGAGAAAAAATCTGGATCATTTTGGAAGGTATTTCTCAGAAATATTTCACCTCATACAAATAACATTTTTCTCGGATTTGTAGTAATGCATGTTAATTGTTTGTGTTTAAAATGTTGAAATCGTCTGGGATTCAAGTTGTTTACTTCTGTCATTTTTTTTCAAAAAATGTGTGAAATTATCTACTTCAACTTCAATTAATACTGATTATGTTGCATGACTAATGGTGTCACAAGTGAACAGGTATCAAGTCTTAGAACAGACAGATCCGGTGAAGCACCCTCACCTAAGCATACTAATAATGAATAAATGAAAAATAAACAAATAAATAAATAAATAAAATAGAAATAAACAAATAATATAATCAATGAAATAAAAAAAGATATTTTAGAAAACAAAAATAAAAATCTATTCTACGGGAATCCTTGAACATCATTAAAACAAAATAATCAATAATTTATAAATGCAGCAGACAAAAAGTCAAACACATTTACAACAGGCTTAAAGCATGGGGCACTAAATTTTTAAAACAAAATCAGATTTTGTTTCATAAACGAATCAAATCTATGGAGCCTCGTATAAATACCATACCTGGATCACTTTGGAATCTGGAAATTCAGGAGAAGGTCGAAGTGCGAGTGGGCTGTGTCCCCGGGAGTCACACACGGAGGTCATTGGTGGATCTGTAACAATAATCATGAATATGCATGAGTACTTGTTCGACACAGATGATGATTGGTCAAAGTATCTAGTGCACTTTGTACTAAATTTCATTTGCTGTGCGCGATATAGGGCATGCAAGCAGTTCTCATTCTGTTCATTAATTTTTAAATACATAACGATTACTAAAATATGAACTTGATGATGCTGCTTTTTAACATTAAAGTATTCGAATGGATTTTTACATCATCAATTACATTTGGAGTGAACGTTTTGATCGTTTAAAGCAATGGAGAATGAAAAAGTCATAAAAATGATAGCTTGGAATGATACTGTAACCATCACTTTTGTAGTGTAAAGAATAAGAAATCAGTACAAAATCAGTTTCGAAATGGAAATTTATTGGATTGTTTGTTGCATCAATGATTGTTTTGAGACTTTAACAATTTTATTTCTCAAATCTATCACGAACAATTCAATTATACTTTTAAAATGTGAGATGAATAACTGATAATAAAATGTTCATCGCATCAGGGCATCAGGGGCTACAATTGTAAAACAAAACTTAAATGAATAAATAAATCAACAAATGAAAACATTATCTTTATTTCGCGACAGCAATATGTCTTCATATTTTTGTGCGTTTTCCCCCTTTTCCTAATTCTTCTCCTTGATCATAAAAAAGTCAGAAATATACACAGAATTTCGATTTGAAGATAATAAACTAAAAATATAATATATTATTGCAAAACCAAAACGAATAAAATGCGAATTAAACCTCGAAGCAGCGATCTTTACATTAATTCAAAACGGCTTTATGAGAGGAAATAACAACCTCATTGCTACTGGCAGTGTCGGTAAAAATAATATTGCCCGGGGTTATAGTCATTATATTTTTGCCAATAACATGTCATCAGCAGTCCCGAATACTCGAAAAACAGAGAATAGCCTCCTGTCACACACTTCATGGAAAACGGTCAAAACCATGACATATTTGGTTGCATATGTAAATTGCTAGATAAAAAGTATGTGACGTAATTGTGATATTTTCATTGGAGATGGAACAATAAGACGGTGTGGATTATAACAGTCTATAAAGTTGCCGCACTCTTTCGAAAATTATTACCCATATATTAATGAGCAGGCCTTCTTGTATGGCAAATGTAAATATATCAGTATAGTCGGCCATATTGAAAAGCATATAGCCGTGTAACTCTCATTATGCGCACATAATGGCATCGTTGCCGCCCCTGTTTTCTTTGAAGATACTAATCTATCGGAAAACCCGACAGTAGAGGGAGTGGAGGGATGGAGAAGGGTAGAGAGAGAGAGAGGGGAGGATAGATAGTGGGAGAGGGAAGGGGAGAAACAGGGAGGGAAGGGGAGATTTAGTTTGAAGTTTATTCTACTCTAGCTATATCCAGTCCTTCTTAGGAATGAGTTCGCATAAATGCTTCCTATACAATTTCCTCTAAATCTAGCCTCCGGGCTATATGATAGATTGCATAAACTCATTTTTTCATGATGCATATAGACGCCTACATGTGTTGCCGATTTGCGGATGCTTACTAAAGTACGGATGGTAATTCCGCAGGCCTCCAACGTGCTACAAGGTAAATATGACTCCATGCGTTGATTTTAAAATAAGAGTAAAATCAACTTTTCTTTTAAAGAGTAAAGCACTGAAGTTGCCGATTGGCGGAAGCATTACAATTAAGATTGGAAAGCCTTACCACAAGCAACAGTTGGAAATGTATTTCATCTTAAATTATACTTTACAAAAATGATTCAGAGAGCCCCTAGTCAGATGAGATTAAGCATCGATTACTTGTTATATTTTAAGAAAGATTATTTTTTACAGTGATAATGATGATAACAACGTGGAAAAATCAAATCTACTTTTACTAATCTATTATTTTCGGGGAAAAAATCACTCCGTAATAACAATAGAATTACAATAAGTATTACAAAAACATTACTGTTGATAAAAAATGTAGAAATCATAAATTATAATATGATGATGATAACCATAATAAAAATAATAAAGAAAATAATGATCATTTTTGTGATATTAGTACTACTTCTACCACTACTACTACTACTTCTACTGTCTACACTACTAGGCTACTGTCTACTACTACTACTACTACTACTACTACTACTACTACTACTACTACTACTACTACTACTTCTACTACTACTACTACTACTACTACTACTACTACTACTACTTCTACTACTACTACTACTACTACTACTACTACTACTACTACTACTACTACTACTACTACTTACTACTACTACTACTACTACTACTACTACTTCTACTATTACTAAGACTACTACTATTACCAAGACTACTATTACTACTACTACTTCTACTAACTACTACTACTACTACTACTACTACTACTACTACTACTACTGTCTACTACTACTACTACTACTACTACTTCTACTACTGCCACTGCTACTGCTACCACTACTACTACTGCTACTGCGACTACTACTACTACTACTACTACTACTTCTACTATACTACTGTTACTGCTGCTGCTGCTGCTGCTACTAACAGTCTACGGTTTATTTCCAATTCGTCCAATTGCCAACTCGTCTACTATCATTTGGTCTACCATCAGTGTGTCCACTATCCGCATGGTCTAATTGCCAATTAGTCCACTCACCATTTCGTCTAATAACCAGTTGGTCCAATTGCCATTTAGTCCATATAACATTTGGTCTTATTGAACTAAGTGCTAACTGTGCAAAATGAATGAAAATGAAATGGATATTAGACCAACTGGTATGAGACGAAATAGTTATGAGACAAAACGGTGATTAGACGAAGTGATGATTAGACCAAATGGTCATTGGACCATATGGTTATTAGACGAAATGTTGATAGACGGAATGGAATTGGACTAAATGAAATTAGACCATGTGGTGAGTGGAAGAGTTGGAAGTATACGAATTGGCAATTTACCACCACTACCACTAATACTACTACTACCAAAGGGGTAAAAGAAGAAGAAAAGAAAAGAAAGGAAATTCGCTGGTATGATGATGATGATGAAAGAAGCAAGTAACAAATATAGACGAAAATATTACAACTCAACTTTGTATTGTTTACTGTATTGCAGTTATGTCTATAGGCGTATCCCGCCACATATAAGCTTTTAGGGTATCCGCCTTCTTTTATAAACCCATGGACCTACCACTCTGAGTGGTAGGTCCATGATAAACCTAACATGTACATATTCATGTTCTTCATATTCTTCATAACAAACTGATTTTTGTATGAATTTATGTTAACGAAAAAGAAAATAGAAGAAAATAACATTTTATTTGAACTGAAGACAGAGGAATAGATTTACAATATTGTACACGTACTTATGTCATGATTCCAACCCAATCTCAGACACCAAAGTAGTTTTTGTTTTAGGTGGTTTCGGTTGCAAAATCAATCTTATATTTAAAAAGGCTTTGGGTAATTACGTTCGGTGGGTTTAAATACTCTATTTCTTATCTTCAGATTTATTTATTTTTCTATGCCTTATATAGTTTGAACCCCTTCTCGACAAAATACAACTTAAGGGCTATTACTGGTTATCTAAGTGAATTGAGACTATTATGGTGCTACAATATAATTTTTAAAAATTACCTAAATTTTATGTCACATTAGTCTCCGTTTGTTTAATTTACATTTACCCAATTTTGTCTGACATAATTGATTCTATATACGATTATATGAATAGAAATAAAAACAAATATATTGAGAGAAAACAAATGTATTTGAATCGAAAACAATAAAAAAAATCTTAAAATATATTCTTTTAAGTTAGTAATATGATCAGTATGTTTAGTCTTTCACCGTTAACTGTGAATAGAAATTATAAGTGTTTTTATCCCTTCGACTCTTATCCTTATCCTTTTAATAGAAATAAATAAAAGTTGGAGCTTTTGTTCAAATAAAAAAAATCATCAAGATTTACATTTAATTTTTTCATATAGTCTGAATAAGAAGTGTTTCTGTGAACATTTTGCTACACGTAGAAATTAAAGAAACTTGAAGTAATCTGTGAATATACTTTATAAAGTCATGGACAAAATAAACCCCATCAATACTTTTTTAAGGATGTTTTATTATATTCTCTCAAATCAAAATACACAATCACATTCTATAAGCAATTTGTACAAACTATTTGAAACATAATTATAAATTATACAATAAATCCATTACAAATATAATTATACAAATTGTACATCAAACTTCAAAAATACTAGAAATTAATACTAATGCGCTTCAGCAATTACAAAATGAATATTAACAAAATATATGACATGATAAGAGAGAATAAAAATACCATGATTATGATCGATTAAAGTTGACGAGTATTTAAGTTACAAAAAATAGTTAGGCATTTATCCCGCGCATGCGTTAATATGCACTGGTAAACTATCTACAGTTCATCATCGAATAAAATGAGAAGGGAGAACAGAAAAATGCAAATAAATAGTTACTTCACGATAATAAAACAATTCATGTCGATAAAACTAACGAGTAATGTTTACCATTTCCTAAAACGATGTACCGTATATATGAGCAACTCAATTATATAATTGCTCCATTTACACAGATTTCCCCGACCAATTTAGTCTGAGGGAAAAGGTAAAGTACTGTACAATCATGACAATAGTATAATTATACGAGTCAATATTCAATCATAGCTCGATGATTGTTCAGTATCGACCTCTGTGTATTGTTCTGATCACGACGTCTGACCCTGCTCGCGATATCATCACCGCAAACTCCATTGATACAGTTTGAATGGAACTTTTTTTATTAGAATTACTTCTGCGTCCACTGGTATAACGTTCCTTATTTCTTGTTGGTCGTTAATATTTTAGTCATTTTAACGAGTTTGGAACCATGCGATATTGTGTTGAAAGTCATTAAATATTTTTTTGAAAAGTGTTTTTGAAATTTATTTCGTTGAGTTTACATTATAATGTAGACGATTCTCGTCAACATCGTCATATCATATTTCAACCTCAATTATTCAAATTTTGGATGTGGACGAAACATTACACTGCATGCTATCTATTTTAGAAAGACCGATTCATGTTATATATAGGCCTATAAATATATGCAATTTGTTGCGAAATCTGGCGTCACATTTTCGGCGTTATCATCCCTTTTCGTTCAGAAATATAATTTCTTGAATTTTCAGACTTCGATCAAGTCATATTCTGAAATGTATTCTAATGGATGATTTATCAAACAATTATATGTTAGTTATTTTTGAAGTTTCATAAGATGGAATATAATAGAATATATAGAATATAATCATGTATAATAAATTACGCAATAATTTACCTTATGATGTCGAAGCAGAACGTATATGTTTGACCAGTGAGCAACAGAAAATATGGTCTAAAGTTTCAGATATTCGCAAAGTGTCAAATCAATCCGCATCGCAGATCATGAAAATATAAATGCCTTATTATATGGAAGGCCTTTTTGATATGGGAACGAAAACAAATTGCATGAATATTTAGCGTGAGACACATTTTGTAAACCACGAGGTACTGAACGGTGTTGCCGAAAACTTACGAAATCTAATGAAGATTGATAACAATTCGTCATCTCATTAAGATAAACGAGGTTTGACATGATTTTCGTTTCATAGGACTACTCTTTTACTGATAAACTAGATTCATAAGGGAAATTGAATCTTTAGGAGAAGAGAGGGAGTGGAAATTGAAATGTCAAGACACGGCTTAGTAACGAGAGTCCTTTGCTTGAGCGAACCCTTTCCAGAGAAGGTAATGCAAGCTTATCGGCTGCTCGTGTGTAGGAGCAAGCGTCAAACGAAATCTCCTTTCCACAAGTATAGCTCCTCTCTTCCCTCCCTTTACAACAAATGGACGCACCGTCCCGACACACATCACATCTCCCCCTATTATTCGTACATACTCTTTCGTAAAGTCACAAGTATAAGACACAAACAACTCCAAAAACTTACCGGGTTTTTTGGTCGTATTTCTCGGAGAATCACAACGTCGCACGTCTCTCTCGCAAGTAAATCGCAGCGATTTTGGTGCAAAATACGTGTGGGGCTCATGAACCCAGTCGAATGATGGCGAAGAGTGGAGAATTCAGGGCCGTTGGCGATCAGAAAGCGCTGGCGGGCATCACGCACTGCGCGGGTCTCGCGAGAACCGGCATAATTACAAATCTTGCCTCCGGCCACGCCGTGGCATCCACTGTTCTCTTTCTTACGGCAAACAACAATACACAGGCCTACCGTCCATGCTTATATTAAAAGTGTATAGGCTTACAGAGTCGGGGTTACAGGGGATATGTGTCCCCAGGTTCTTTCTTCTCCCCTTTTTATCTTCCCCTCTTGTACAAAAAAAACCCAGAGTGGAAAAAAAAACTTTTTCCGAGTCGATTCAGCTAAGTGGGCGATCCGTGTTTGTAACAGGTATAAGGCAAGTGAGTTGGTTTTAAGCAACAATAGCACCGCTCCAAACAGTTGCAGTTTGTTAACTTTATGCCGTAAGTCAACAAATGGTACATATCTTTTGACTACCGTGATGTCAACAGTGGCAACTTGGAATTCAAACTCGTGGCTTAAGTCTCCATAGCCGTCTTTCGTTTTGAAAGTATCGAAATCAATGATATCTCATAATTGTCTTAGGGTTTTTTAACAGAATGATGGGGCCGTGTACGGATTGTCCTATCCTGAACTCCCGTGGTGTATATACGCCGAGTTTTTACTGTGTATTCGTCAGGCCATCCTGATTGCTGCCCGCCCCCGGCCAAATACGGGTCAGTCGACGAAGGAAAAATACCCGCGACAGGAAAAAGAAGTAAGGGTTGAATTTTTCAGAACGGATTAATCCTTGAGGCAAAACAAGAATGAAAAAGCATGCCGAACAAACCCGAGATACCTAAACTTTAGAAAAGACTTCTGCTGCAGCCCTGCACGCCTTAGGGTAGCCACATCACAGCTGTCTCCCTACACTCCTCGCATTTTCCTTTTCTTCCTCATTTTTTCTCACTTCTCTCCTCGTTTCTCTAACCCTCTCATAAGCTCTCTACTCCACCCCCTTCTTACTACCTTGTTTCCCTTTCTGCCTGATTCTTATGTCGATACTACCCCTCTCTCTTTACTTTCCTTTTGATTTTGCCATTAATGTAAGTTTTTCCCCCTAAGTTTGCCATTACGATGTTGTTATTGATAGTCTTGCTAACGGAGCCTCGCGGGAAGCTCCGGGGGTTTGTATCGTGTATCAGCGCTGTGCGGGTTGGCCTGTGACTTTCATACCCAGTAAGAATGTTCGATAATGAACCCGAAGGAGGGCTCCAGCAAATGGGAAAAATAATAAGGTGGAAATGTCTCCTGATGAAAAGCAAAGAGAAAAGGACGCCACCGCTCGGCTATTTGAAAGTGAGGAAATGCCCCCCACCCATTCGACTTGGATGATTTCAAGATTGTTTACAAGTGGCGCCCTAAACATTTTGTCTTTTCCCGACAAAAGACCGAATAAGACCCAAGCCCTTTAACCCGTAGGATCCTGATTTACATTGACTTTGAACACTCATGGTCCTTCATACACAATCCAATAAATATTAGACACTGTAGTTATGTCAAAAGTCTCTTCGTGTTTAAGTCCAGATGCCCTATACCGTCACTGGTTATCTTCTGAAGAAGTGAACACCTCGCTTAAATCGTTGCAATTGGATCAAAATCGGACCCTTCAAAGATTGTCATACCATAACACCAATGCAATTCAGATTTAATATTTAATCTTAAAAAATGACATTAAAACTACCTTTGGAAAGCAGATGATGAGAAATGTTGACATAACGTGTCCATATAGACAACACAAAGGTTTGCGATGAATCACAAATATGAAAGAACCGCACTGATTGGTCCCTGGTCAGTATTTTAAACCTAATGCACGTGTAACATTGCTATTGACCGGTCAGTTCATTAAGCAATTGGTCGCTAATCTTTGTGTTACGGAGCTCTGATTCTGGGGGCCGTTTCATAAAGCTGTTCGTAAGATAAGAGCGACTTTAAGAACGACTGGTGAACCTTTCTTACGCGCTTAACCATCGCCAATGTATATACCATTTATCACAAGAAAGGATCACCAGTCGTTCTTAAAGTCGTTCTTATCTTACGAACAGCTTTATGAAACACCCAGCGGGTATGGTATGTTCTCCATGTTGAACATAAGGTATCATAATGGTAAAAACATTGCTTCTTCACTTTATAGAACACAAGTCAAAGCTACATTTGGAAAGCAGATATATTGTTACAACTTGCTGCCTCTTTTTGAAGGTCAGATTCATAGCAACAGTTAATTTTAGTAGTTTTGTTAATAACATTTAACCCCCAAAATCCATGTATCCGACAGACAAACTTTTATTATCATTTAGATTATTTATCTCATGGTTGAGATGAATAATAGGTTGGTGAAAAGCATAGTTAAACATTTTTTTTTGATACCTAGAATAAATGTAAGGTTTTTTGAACGCTTAAATAAATTTGTTCTATCATGAACTTTGTCGCCAATAGAAAAGCAACGACAATGACCATAATCTTTCGCAGCGCGCTGTAGTGAAATTGATTTTTGTTTTATTATAATCATTCTGTATCGTTTTGCACCAATAATTCACAATAACTTCGTTTCGACAGTTTGAACCACCGTCATTTGAATTGTCTGTCAATTTATAGTTCTCAACGAGAGAGAGATTGGCGTTTTCAGTAAGGTGAGACGACAGAAAGCTCTTCTATTGAATCACACACCAAAGAGATATCAATATTCTTCCACGTTTTCTCATCTTACACTAGCAGGCTCGCGTTGCCATAAATGTATTCCAAAACGATACTCTATCTTGCAGTAAAAAGGGAGGGAAAAATATGCGTGAAAATTGAAACATAAATCCTTCTAGTTTGCGCCGAGTCGGAGGATGGCCCAAATAGGCGCGGTGGAATCGTGCGCAATTCATGTAGATTTATTCATTTACTTATCACGGTGCCAATTTAACATGGTGATCGTTATTTAGTGAGATGGACACGTGGCGAAGCTAGAGCGATGACTCCCATCTCTCCCTTTCTCTTCCTTTCGTTCCCTTTCTCATCTTAACTCTCGTGACCTTCCGCATTCCTTTTTTTAGGATTCCTCTTTTAGTTGTCCTTTTGTTTTATTCCCTATGGTATAATTATATTCATCATGATATTCTTCTGTCTCTCATTGCAAATGATTCCCCATTATATTCTTATTATTTCAATAGATTTACCCCTTTCCTCGTCTATATATTTCTTCCTCTTTACTTCGATTTTTTCTTAGATAGATACCTACTTCATTTTATATAACTTGTTATTTTCAATTTGGTTTATGCTTTTATTCACACCCTTTCCAGTACCTTTTAGTATACATTTTCAAAGACATTACATTGCCAGCATTCACTTACACTTCTTTGTTTTTGTTTTATCATTTATATTTTTATTCACACTTTTTAAGTACCTTTTCAAAGACATTACATTATCAGCATTCACTTACACTCCTCTTTTCTTACTCCGTCTCTCTCTCTCTCTCTGCAATTTCCAATATTTCTGCTAATTATTGTATGAATTTTTCTTGTCTTTTTTCATGATTCTTCAATTTTAGTACATTTTTTTTACCTTCACTCAATCAGTTTGTGTCTGGTGATACATGATCAGTTAAGTGTGTATTACTTAATCTGACCAAACATTTTCCATCATTATTCTGTTTGTTCCTTCCAGTGTTCAAATTCGCGATTTCATGTTGACAGCGGGTTTCGTGCACTTTTTTAATTGAAGTAACTAAACATAAATTTCAAGGTGTTCCCCAATCAATATACTATTCTCATCTGAATGTCACTTCTTTTTCTCTCGCCTTTGTTTTATCGCACCCCCTCTCTCTCTCTTTCTTACTCTCCCTCACGCCCCCCCCCCCTCTCTCTCTCTATCTATCTCTTTTTCTGTTTATCATATTAAAACCATCATGGTGTATAAATATTGCATCCCACCTCCCTCCCTCGATTTCTCATGTCTTTCCTTGCCCTATCCTTCCCTCGGCTACATCATCTAAAACCTCTTAAGAATCGCATTTAGATGGAATATTGAGTTTCTGTCTCGGAGTAGGAGTAACTGTCGTTTTGTCAATACGTCATTATGATCGTATGGAGAGGGTGTTTTATGACAGAGTGGTGTAACACACGTCCGGTCCGTATTTCCTTTACAATCTTCAACTCAGAAGTGGATAGGACTGTAGTTGTCGGGAGAACCGAGGACAGTCTGCTCACTCCCATAAGTGATACTTTGCATAAGAAAGACACTTAGACCTCCGTTTTGCTGATGAATTATGCTGAAGTGAGTCTTAAATGGTTGTGTTGAATCAAAGTAAATCAATATGCAAGCAATCATACTTTTAAAACAGGAAAAATAAAAACACAAAAACTGAGGTTTTCATTTCAGGGTATGTCATAAAAGCTCCCAGAACATTCTGAAAAGCGACTATACAGCACCTGCAAGCATAGGAACAAGATAGCCTTGCAAAAATGGCGGCCAAAAATACGAGGACAACGAGCCCGTATCTTCAAGTGAAAGCTATCCTACAAAATCGTGTGTTCACTTTCAATATAGAACCAATAGGTAACGAGAGAAAACATTTTGATGCAAACCTTGCAAGCTAATCAGACCGCGTGTAGCCCGGGGCGTCGCCCGTGGCGTTGCTTATCCGAGGTTGTTTGGCGCCGAGCATAATGTTACATGGTAAACATTGCGAAGCCCCATCAATACGGAAACGGTCGCTGGCCAAACCGTTTACAAGTGGACGGATAAAAAAGACGTGCTCCTCCGATATCTGACGGGTTAATTTCATGGTGGCAATGATGGATAGTGGGCTGGCATTGGGCTTGGGGAAATATGCTTTAAAAGAAGTTAATCGCGTGTGCATTTAAAGGGAGATCAAACCTCATAATATACTCTGAGTCGAGCGATGTTGCAAATAAAACGTTTGCCGATCATGGTGATAATTAAATGCAAAATGTAAATTTAGAGAAGAGACAAGAAGGTCCAAGTTTGCATCATTATACAGGGGGAGGGGCTGTAGTTGGTGCCCCCTCCCCCCCACACGAAAAAATAACAATACTTACATTTGTTTTGAATCATATGTGTACGGTTATTTCTCATAATTATTTCGTTAAATATGTATTTGTCGGGTTAGACATTAAATCTGTAGCGCGAAAGTCATTTGAAAATACAACTTTTGAGGGCTTCTCGAAAATTTTCAACCTCTCATATATTACCTATATCGTCACGGATTTGACAGCTTTGTAAGGCCAGATTTGTCAAGAAAAGGCGAGTCAAACAATGACTATGTTATTACATAACAAAACGTATATATTGCAAGTAGAATATTATTATTCATTTCTGTCATAAAGTGTTATTACCTATATAGCCCCGAGGAATATCACTTAGCAGATATCAAATAAAAACAATGTTTGTTTATAAGAAGAGGATGAGCATTGCAAAATTGTCTCATGTGGTGACGTCATATTCTTATGACAATCAAATCAAATTTTGAGATTTTACACGATTACGAGATTTGTAAGAACCAAAGGCACGGAACTATTCGACAATATGCCAGTGGCAAATATTATTTTGTTCCTGTAATAATTGCGTCTTATATAACGTTCGCATAATATAATCATGTGTTTGGGAAGGATGTTTAACTAGCTAACTGACTTAGATTTATAGCGACTTTATGATTGTGTTGATCTAAATTCAAAATGGCAACTAATTTCTTCTAAATGCTGATGAGTAAAATTCTGTTACATTTTGAAGTACACAATATTTGTGATTATAAAATATCCGTTATTATGTTCATTCATGTGAAAACAAAATGTCCCATGATACTTATGTAAATTGGCCGAGGGTCATTTAAGATATAAGATACTTTTACTTTTATTATTGATTACAACATTGTTAATGGATTGTATGGATATCTTAAAAATTTCAACCTCAATTAAAACCAATGGTAATCGTTCTTCTTTCTATACAGTATAAGGGGCCTAAAAGTTGTAGATCGTATATATGTATAAAATCAAATATAATCATCATTTATATTCCGCGTCATTTAAAGGTTGCCATCTCATATGTGAAGTGAATTAAGTGATAAGTATATTTAGGTGTCATATTTTTCTAGGAAAATGTGTTTTCTACCATTAATATATTCACATGTGGAAAACAAAACAAATAGTCACTTAACATGCCTAGTGGTTAAGACAAACTATCACTTTCTCAGCTAAAATATTTTTTAATTTGTTTCCCTAGCCTCTCTTTTGAAAGATATAGCTCCGTCCAAATCGCCTCGGAAATGGTGGGATTTTTTCCAATCACTTTCACCACATTACTTTCACTTCTAGGCAAGTTTATAAGACATGCCATATAAATGTATGTATTAATTTATAAATGTATGTATTAATTTAATGAGTTTTATTCCGGGGTTGCCATTTTTTTCAAGCAATCTGCTTATAATGACATTCCTTCTCCTGTCAACTGTAAATGTTAAATTTTCTTTGTTGGTAATAGATCATATTTATTTAGAATTACTTTTTTATTCTTTTATTTTTTCTTTATGATTCATACCAAAGGCAATTACCGATATATTATGTTTGTTACGTAATGAAAGTTGTATGGTATTCGAATGTTATGAATGCAGAAGAAAAAATAAATCAAATCAAATTCAAATTTAAAATTTCGTGCGAAAATGGGTTTGCCTCACCGATACCTCACCTATTAATTCCACAAATTTTATTTATTCAGGGGTGACCTTTTAGGTATTTGTTTTTTTTCTTAATTGGAGATATTACGCATGAGTATATTAGATCGCATGTGCATCTTTAATACCCTCTTTCATTTCATGTGACATCGAATTCAATTCAAAAAGAATTATTCCAGATTTACCAAGACTTGATACACGCTTTGAAGAAGCCTTGAATCTCAAAAAGTCATGTGATATCTAAAGATAACAAGTATTAATGCCAAATATCAACATCAAATCCGAATTGTAATTTGCAAATTAATACAAATGAAATAACACGATTTGCAAATGCGCGCCCCTTCTTTTCATGAAAATAGTTGACTTGTTTTACACCATAATTTTTTTTATAATGTCAGCTATGTGTCCGGGGGCTATAGTTAAGAGAGCGCACAATAAAGCAACGGAGTATGCAGGAATGCATATTATCATGTGGAGTTTGTATTCGAATTGCCCAGGGCATTGCCTCTGGCCGTAGCTGGGGCTTTTTCAAAGCAAGAGCTAAAACCTAAAAAGGTCATTTGATGACAGCAATCTCGTTTTACATAAATATGAAATATGATTAAACGAACTGTGTATAGATCTGAGTATAATCCCATTCAATCGAAAAGGGCATTATTTGTTCATGGTAAAAGAGAGACGTTTAATCAAATTGGGAATGATCTGAGTTTTATTATACAATGATGTGATAAATGTAGTCATCGTTTTTCTATACTCGAAATTACATTTGTGTACGAATTATGTGTGTGTATTTGAGTTTTGTCAGATGTGTATCAACCAGATATGATTATCTACATCTGGGACCGACCTTTGATGTCACCATGGCTCGAACCTCGAACCTCTGCATCAATTTGTAACTTCCCCACATAGCTTGGATTACAGGCGCACGCCACAACGCCCATAATATCAACCATACATATCTTTAAAAAAAAACTCACACAGAACAGATTAAAAAAAGATCAAATCATTGCAAAACTTTATACGATGAATAAATGGAATACTCATGAATAATAAATGTGTTGTTTGTGGTAACTCCCGTAGGAACTCGGCAGGACAGCATTTTTGCTGGTAAACGCCAAACTGGTATATAACCAATTACCAAACTGGTATATAACCAATTAAATGTGTTGTTGTAGTGGATGATCGAGAAAGACAGGAAGATGGTAAATTAAAAAGACAAGAACTGAGGAAAAAAGGGAAATAAGGAAGAATAGTGCTCGAATCGAATTCAGAATCGAGGAATCAGCAGTAAATGAACACAATGCGCTTGCGCCAATTGCGTTCTGTCACGTGACATCGCATTTCTGATCAATAACGTGTGGCCGCCTAAATATTTTATTAACATAATTTATGGGGCGTTGCAAGAGACTTGCGTTTGATAGTAAATCGCACATATAAACGCAAATATGCAATTGATTTGCAATCAATGGCAACTTAGTTTTCTTGCAACGCGTCCCATTAGTGCATGGTTTCTCATTGGAGCTCTCCTTTAATGCCAACACAAATGTCATGAAATAAAATTGGAAAAAAAAATCTTTTCGAGTTGCTCTTCCAATTTCTACCTGCCCCTTCCCCCCTCTCTCCCCCTCTCTCATTCTCTATCTATCCGTCTCTTCTGTTCTGTTAATAGTATTATTTGAGGTATATAATGGGGAAATTGCTTTCAGTATGTTCTTGGTATTGCCTATGTTTCAGTTTTCACAATGTTTATTTTAACGTTCATTCGGCTATTACTGGAATTCGAACTTATGATCAGTTTATTGATTGATCATTTTTTACTCAGTCGACAATAAATCTAATGCTACACTAATGCTACACTTGAATTTTGAATATAGGCGGTGGAAGCGGGGGGGGGGACGGGGGGACAGGTCCCCCCCAAAAAAAAAAAATTGTTGAGAACCTTTTTTTGGGGGGGGCTTGTCATTTTTTTTTCCTGCGTCCCCCTAAAAAATTCAGGTGGCCCCCTCTGAATTTGTTGTGTTCCCCCTAAAATGTCGCTTGATATCCTTTTTTTTGCTAGTCAAATTTCTTACCTGGCTCCATCTCAAAATTTCAGGTGGACCCCCATAAATTTTTGTCAGAAGATATAGGCTTCAGTAGCAAAAATTTGTAGTCAGTGAAACACTTCAAAACTATTTAAAATAATGTTTCAATGTTAATATCGAGATTGAACAGCTCACATGCAGTTGGTGAATAACTTCCCAATGTCTGTATCTAATTCCGAGTGTTGAATAGATTATTCCTTGAAGGGACCAATTAGCGTCTCATCACCATACACATCCGTCTATCACCCGGGCGCTATTGTGAGGAAAAACGAAGATGCCTTAAGGTTTAACATGACCTACATCACACAAAGATAAAAGGGGGAGGGGACATAGGTTCAAAGACGGGAAGGTCACGGGGTACACCCCCTTCAACAGTAATTTCCTGCCATCTATACGTGTTAGAGTTTGGTTTAGGTTTCATGTTCTAGTCTGATTATGACGGGATTACGTCATTCGTAATATCATATGGATACAATATTGAGAGGGAAATTCTTATCACATCAAACATGGTATTCAGTTGTGACTGTTTTGGGGTCTTTTAAAGGTCCTATGTGATGGCGCTATTCTTTAAGTTTAAATGAAAATAATTCTGTGGGAAAAGATCTTTGACGATAATGAAAGGAAGAGGGAACTACAAGAGGGTCGTGACTAACTTTCATGATTTTCATGTCACCTTTTGTGGATGCTGGAACCGTATATGTCTTTTCCACTGAAATGTAGAGGACATCCACGCCCTTTCTAACCCAGCAGTGTGTTTCTGTAGATTTGGAAACCTACACTGTGAGCCAAAATGTTAAAATGCTATGGGCGAGGTGCCGTGGCCGAGTGCGCACGACTACACCACGAAAGTCCGGGTTTCGATTCCCTGCACTGCCCTTGACCAAGGCACTATATCTAGATGAATATGCTATATGCATTATTGATACCAACGTGTGCACATGACTTTGAATATAAAAAAGATGTGAACACTGCAAGTTCTTCTTTGAAATTGTAACTTTCAGTAAAATCTTACGGTTAGAACTAGCAGCAGAAGTTTTCAAAATCAATTGATTTCATATCTACGTGCTGGGCCCCGTGTTAGGAGTTACCGTTGATTGATCGGATCAATCTCAATCCATCAGCGTCATTTTTTTCTTCAGGAAATTTGTTCAATGTCCTTTGAAAACAAAAAAGAAGCATAATGAATTTTCAAGAAAATAATGCATTCATGAATATTCGTCATTTCTAAAAAAATATCTGGAACAAACATGTTTATCAGATGTTGACGTCGTTGGCTTTCCATAGCTGCGATTAATCGGATTAATCGCAACTCTTTGTAAGACGTGCCCCTGATGGTTCTTTCAAGTTAATCGATTTCATTTAGACTAAAATCATAAACACCTTTAATTTTAGTCGGTTACTTTGCATTCACAGAGTGATTAGTAAGAAAGTTAAAATGTAACGGATTAACAGAAGACTGATCCTGTCGCCTGAAACTAGTTAACTTGAAGGGATTATCTGCAACGAAATAGGTCAGAACCCAAAGGGCTAATGTCTGAAGACATCAAAAAGGCTACCCATGATTAATCTCATATCCTCTGAGGTATTCATCGTCTCGATGGGTAACATACCTTGCATGAAAATTTTAAACTACGATTTAACAAAAAGTTTTAAGTACTATTCAGACTGTGCGCTTAAAAAAAATGCTTCCAGTGTAAAAAAATTGGACAAAACTGGATCCATATATCCAAAGCTTCGTTATTCAGAAGGTTCGATAGATCGGAAAAGAAATTCTTTCCTGATTTTTACCATTTTACCATTTGTACAGATTCAACATGACGTCTTGGTGTCCCTTTAATCACAGTAATGATAATCACAATACTCGTGAGCTGAATAGAGCACGAGTAGCATGAATATAAATCCCATTTTCAGGGTCTTATTATTTCAGTATCTTGAGACGTGTTTAGCAGAAATGTTTGACTTTTATTAAAAGAGAGAGGGGGGCTAGAATATGGGGGCTCCACATTTACCACTACAGTACACTGTAAAAACAGCGGTGTTAAAACTGACACCAATTGGTGTTAAAAGAGGACCACACCCTGAGGTGTTAAAATTACACCCTAGAGATTAAACACCAAAGAGTGTAAATGTAATAACAAAAGGTGTTGTAATAACACCTATAGGTGTAAAACTAACACCACCAATTTAACACCGGTGTAAAATAACTGGTGTGGTCCTCTATGTACACCGGTTAACACCACAGTTTTTGCTGTGCAGCCTTTTTATAATTATTATACATATTAATTTATTTCTTTCTTTACCATAGATAATAATGTTAACCCATTGCCAACTGAAACCGGGTGATGTCTGTACAAAGTCTATATGTGAATCACACAATTCAGTTGTCAATGGGTTAAATAAAAAAATCAATCAAATTACATGAACCAGCATGGAGGGCATTGCAGTATAGACAAAGGTATGAGTTGATAAATGCATCCTGAATAATCAAATCGTCGTTAAAATCGTGTTAATTAAAAAACTTGTTTGTGATTCTCAAATCGAACGCAGTCCTCATCTGTGTAATCAGACTATGTCTATGAACATTGATAAGGTTTCTGAGTACATTGTTGCAAGATGGACGACATGGCAAGTTGCAGACGATAATGTCAATAAAGGTCGGAAAAGCAATTTCTTTGAAAAACGATACATATTGATTTCAACGGTTTGTCAGTGGGATGGAATCATTACTGTGAATGCCATCTCGGTATATGTATGTGTATAGCTTAAGTGCTTTCTTACAGCCACCCTACAGCGAATTCACAGGCCATGCCAGTGGATGAAGGAAAATATACTTTTAAGGTTTAGGGTTTCACCATCGGGTCTATCGCTAATTTTCCTGACGCAATTACGTCCAAGAAAACTGCAAAGAGCTTGATAAGAAATACGCCCCCAAGCGGGGCCCGAGAGACGGAAGCTGGGGAGCCAAACTCGTCTCCTACCGCGCGGGACCCGCCGGCATAGCGGGAGGCGAGGTCCCGCTCTTTGATGAGATGTACATACGTGCATGGGCGCTTTTGACAAGTGAGGGGGTTATGAAAAGTGTGAATATTTCCTTACTCCCGTCAGCTTAAAATTGTGTTCGTCTTGTCACGAAGACCAGGAAGAGAGGAAAAGATCAAGAGCTTATAAAGGAAGTATAAAAATTCGAAATGTAGGCCTATGTCAGCCTCTATCTGGGATCTGTAGGCCCTGTAACTTTCAAAAGTATTTTTTTTATAATCTAGTATTAGTCAGGCAGCATATGTCATGATTTACCGGCTACTTCGACAAATTGGCTAAGTCTGATTTTTCACTTTTATGTGATTGGTGACATCACAAGGATCAACTTTCAACTTGGTGACAAATTTCTAATGGTCATCTTGACCATGTGAGGGGTCAAAATGGGGTCAATAGGGGTCAATTTTTGAAATTGCCCTGATTGTGTCGAGTTATACATCAAATTGTTTGTCTGGTTATACTGAACAAAAAAGTGTACACAATCATATACTCTTGACCTCCCGTAAAAAAGTTATGACCGGAAATAGCAAAAGGTCAACAAACTTTCGTTACATTGTATATATTGCAAATTACACTGAAGATGTTAAGAAAGCTATTTTCCGGGGGGTTCTTAATTTTCTTTTTCATGTTTGTACTTTTTTATTTTCGATTTTAATAAGTTCACCTTCAGAGGTCCTTATCCAGAAGATATTAGGGTCAAGACAAGGTCAGGGAAAGGTCAAAGTGTCAACATGTAGCTGAAATACCCTAAAAGCGACTAGAATCGTAGAAGTCTCATTTTTTAAGGGTTGTTTATTTTGAAAAGTCTGTATCTATAACATTAAATAAATTAAGATGCTTATTTAGGAACAAAAAAGATTAACAGAGATAGACGTGGAATGCGTTTAGTGTGGTATCATGGTATTGCAAGAATACATTGAAACAACTTGACAAACCCTTGTGCCCTTATCATCTTCATGATGTAATAAGTGCAACCAGCTCTTTCCGAGTGTCTTTTTTTTAAGGAAATCAATTTTAAGTTCAATTCATTTTCAATTTAATAGTCATTGATATGTAAAGAAACATTTCCTTCATTGCTTTGTCAGAATATTTCAATCAACAGAAATTATTGTATTGTAGTAGGGTATAAGTGTAATACTATGTAACAGAATAAACATCGATTGACCAGTGCCCCAGCTCCTAAGAAAGATGCATAACATTTCATTTGGATTAACTTAGGATTGAGGATGATATTCTTAGTTGGGCTCCAATTGCTCCTTAATTCAAAATGTGTGACGGTTATATTATTTCTGACAAAGAGGCAACATTATGCAGGCATGCGTATTGTAAAAGTGTATGTCAATTATGCTGATGTGATATATTCTGACCATTACTCGATCTCTGGAGCCAAGAAGGACTACACAATTCTGGTGTTGTGCTGTTCTGAGCTAATCATCGGGGCCGCTTTTGCATATTGTAAAGAGAAATTTATAGATTTCGTGCATACTTTTGGTCAATTATTATGTATCTTTCAGTAAAAAAAATATGCAATTTTCTTTTACAAATTCTGGGGACCGCTGCAACCTCCGCCCGCTGCGGCATGGCCGTGGTTTACTTCAATGAAATTTGATGTGATTATTCTTTCTGGCAACATCCAGGTAGTTCACAAAGTAGGAGGAAAAAAACGACAAAAGAACATATACCCCAGTACATGACAATATTTTCTGTTGATTAAAATATTCTGTACAAACAAATGGATGAAATGTTTCTTTACATATCAAAGATCGGTAAATTGGAAATGAAAAGAACTTGAATTGAGTTCCTAAATCAAGCAACTCGGAAAGAGCTGGTTGCACTTATAACGTCATGAAGATGATTTGATTTTTTATAGGATTTGTCAAGTCGTTTCAAGGTATTCCTGCAATAAAACATGATACCACACTCAAACTATTCGACGTCTATCACTGTTTATCTATTTTGTTCCTAAATGAGCACATTCTACCCCCTTTTTATCTAATGGATAATGTCTTCTTAGAGACTTTTCAAAATGAAGAACCTACTTCTAAATTCAAACCGCGTTTATAGTGTATTTTGGCTACCAATGAAAGTTTGTTGACCTCTTGACCTTTCCCTGACCTTGTCTTGACCCTTAATATCTTCTGGATAACGACTTCTGAAGATGAACATATTAAAATGAAAAATAAAAAAGTACACACATGCAAAACAGAAAAAACGAAAATATTAGCTTTTTATCACCTTTAGTGTAATTTGCCATAAAAATATACATGTAACGAAAGTTCGTTGACCTCTTGACATTTCCGGGCATAAATTTTTAATGGGAGGTCAAGAGTATATAGTTGTGTACATTTTTTTGTTCAGTATAGCCAGACAAACAATTTGATATATGACTCAACACAATCGGGGCAATTCCAAAAATTGACCCCTATTGACCCAATTTTGACCCCTCACATGGTCAAGATGACCATTAGAAATTTGTCACCAAGTTGGAAGTTGTTCCTTATGATGTCACCAATCACATAAAAGTGAAAAATCAGACTTAGCCAATTTTTCGAAGTAGATGACATATGCTGCCTGACTATATTGATTATACCCACACTTTAAAAAGTTGAAAAACTGCAGTTGCTGAATTCAGATATGAAACGACCATTAAACCACTTCCTTACACTTCCAACTTCAAAACTTTTGTATTAACTTATATCAGTACATAATGGGGGACACTACAATTTCTCCGCCCCACCCCTTCCGTCATTGTCACCCATACCCTATATGCTTCATAGAGGGAGTTATTCATGATATCATGCATTAAGACTATTTGAGATGAGCTCTGCGATCTGCTTAAAATCTTTAAAAAAAAATGAAAGGTATTGTATAGGCGAAGACCCCCCCAAAAAAACAAACAAACAAACAAACAAACATCAACAACAACAACAACACACATTATTCTGTAAACCGTCAACAATTAATTCAAGTGTATATTTTCGGTTTGTATGAATATCGCGAACGAATTAGAAAATAGAGCATTCTTATTATTATGTATATATATATATATATATTAAAGGTCAAGTCCACCTCAGAAAAATGTTGATTTGAATCAATAGAGAAAAATCAGACAAGCACAATGCTGAAAATTTCATCAAAATCGGATGTAAAATAAGAAAGTTATGACATTTCAAAGTTTCGCTTATTTTTAACAAAATAGTTATATGAACGAGCCTGTTACATCCAAATGAGAGAGTTGATGACGTCACTCACTCACTATTTCTTTTGTTTTTTATTGTTTGAATTATACAATATTTCAATTTTTACGAATTTGATGATTAGGACCTCCTTGCCTGAAGTACAAAATGTTAAAATAATGGAATTCTACATGTTCAGGGAGGAATGAAACTTCATTTCACATGACAATGACGAGAAAATAAAAATATTTCATATTTCATATAATAAAATACAAAAGAAATAGTGAACGAGTGATGTAATAAGTTCCCTCATTTGCATACCGACCGAGATGTGCATATCACTGTTTTGTGAAATGTTTCTTTTTTTTAGTATTTTTTAATGTTGTATAATACTTTGTATGGTAAATGTAGGACCCCAAGGAAGAACAGCAGTATTTTGCAAATACAGCTGAATTGGGTGATCCTCCGTTATTATTGTATGTATCTCTCCTGTATATTGTATATATTTTTTTATCTGATTACGGAAATAAAACAAACAAACAAACTGTTTTGTGAAATGAAGCGAAAATTTAAAATGTCATAACTTTTTTATTTTACATCCAATTTTGATACAATTTTCAGTGTTATGCTTGTTGAATATTATTTTCTCTTTTTATTCAAATCAAATTTTTGTTGGGGTTGACTTGTCCTTTAAAAACGATCGAGTAAAATATCATTAAGCATCTATGACAGTTGTAATACTACTGATGTTTTTTTTTCAGTTATTCGTTGACATTCCACATGTCTGCCCCCTCACTTGAATTTAATTCTGCATTTTATTACATTGAAGTCAGTCATTCAAGTCAATGATAAGAGTTTTGATATTTAAAGATGTTCAATAATGAATGTCCCCTTGTTGAAGGACAAGTCCACTCCAACAAAAAGTTGATTCGAACAAAAAGAAAAATTCAACAAGCATAATGCTGAAAAATTCATCAAAATCGGATGTATAATAAGCAAATTATGACATTTTGAAGTTTCGCTTAATTTCACAAAACAGTTATCTTCACATCCTTGTCGACGGTATGCAAATGAGGAGACTGATGACATCACTCACTCACTATTTCTTTTGTATTTTATCATGTGAAATATGGAATATTCCAATTTTATCCCTGTTGCCGTGTGAAACAACAATTAATTCCTCCCTGAACATGTGCAATTAGCATTGTTTAATACTACATGCATCAATCAGGTTGGTCGTTATTGTCAAATCTGTAAAAATAAAATAGTGTATAATTCTAAACAATAAAAAACAAAAGAAATAGTGAGTGAGGGACATCATCGACTGTCTCATTATTTTGCATGTCATTGACTTATGCATATCACTGTTTTGTGAAAAATAAGCGAAACTTTGAAATGTCATAACTTTCTTGTTTTACATCCGATTTTGATGAAATTTTCAAAGTTATGCTCGTTTGATTTTTCTTTATTTATTCAAATCAACATTTTTCTGGGGTGGACTTGACGTTTAAGTTCTTGTTGTTGTTTTTGTTGTATGGAACTAGCTGGTTGGTTGTGCGTGCCCACGTGACCAAGTTACTTTTCATATAACGACGAAGATATATCATAATGTTCTGAAGTTTTAAAAAATATCTTCATGGACATTTAACAAAGTAAAAATGCACATAGTCATGAATTTGAATACGAAAAACATCGCAACAATCGGAAACAAGTTTACATTCAAGCCCATATTTAGGCCTATTTTTTAAAGTAAATGTTTCCAATAAACATGACACAAAAGTAGGTATCAAAAAAATCAAAGTGACATTATATATCTCTCTGTAAACTAATATGTTTTGAATAATCCTAGTGGGTTAGAATGACAATTACTGACAAAACCTCCTTGTAAAAATATATATCAGTAAAGTAATGAATGAATAAGCACACATTACACGCAAAACTTGTACTTTCAAACTAAACAAGTGGAATGCCTCTGGCCGTCTCACCTGCATCACGCGGTTCAATATAGCAGCAGTGCTGACTTTGAATACTACTCTAACTCGCACAAGATGTTCAGTGATACATGGTTACCCTTATGTCCACTTTTTATGAACTAGACCAATAAACTTACAGAGATATGATGGTTATTCAACAAAAAAAACCCAACATGGCCAAAGTTTATTGACCTTACATGACCTTTGACCTTGATCATGTGACCTGAAACTCAAACAGGATGTTCAGTGATACTTGATTACTCTTATGTACAAGTTTCATGAATCAGATCCATAAACTTTCAAAGTTATGATGGTAATTCAACAGATACACCCAATTCGGCCAAAGTTCATTGACCCTAAATGACCTTTGACCTTAATCATGAGACCTGAAACTTGCACAAAATTTTCAGTGATGCTTGATTACTATTATGTCTTAGTTTCATGAATCAGATCCATAAACTTTCAAAGTTATGATGGGAATTCAACAGATATCCCCAATTCGGCCAAAGTTCATTGACCCTAAATGACCTTTGACCTTGGTCATGTGACGTGAAACTCATGCAGGATGTTCAGTGATACTTGATTAACCTTATGTCCAAGTTTCATGAACTAGGTCCACATAGTTTCTAAGTTATGATGACATTTCAAAAACTTAACCTCAGGTTAAGATTTCGATGTTGAATCCTCCAACATGGTCTAAGTTCATTGACCCTAAATGACCTTTGACCTTGGTCATGTGACATGAAACTCTAATAGGATGTTTAGTAATACTTGATTAATCTTATGGCCAAGTTTTATTAACTAGGTCCATATACTTTCTAAGTTATGACGTCATTTCAAAAACTTAACCTCAGGTTAAGATTTGATGTTGACGCCGCCGCCGCCGCCACCGCCGCCGTCGGAAAAGCGGCGCCTATAGTCTCACTTTGCTTCGCAGGTGAGACACATCACTGTGTATTTTTTTTATAAAATCCGAAAGGGGTTGTGTTTATACTATAATGTACAGGCACGAGAAATGTATACCAAGCTAACCACTTTTCACATTTTCAAATGAAAAGCTACACTGCCTTGGTATTGTGTGTCTCAAGGTTTTAAACTTTAAATCCAAATACATGTAGTTTTTTTTTTCATTATGATTCTTTATTATTTCATACAATAATGTGTTTTCCAGCCATCCCCATTCGCCATGTAAGTAAGACGAAGGAGTGAGAAATTGAACCATCCCTCAGTTTATTTTCTTGTTCAATTTCGATCTTAAAAAACACCCCAGATTAAACAAGGAGTTTAATATTGGGTTGAGCAGTGCATCTTATACAAGTTTACCTGCCATGGAATATTAAGATCACCATGGCTAATTAAGGCAAATTTAACTAGATTTCTTAATTTTCATGTGTACTTGTTAAATAACTATAACAGGTATTTGCATCGTACAGGTATTATGAGGTTTTTTTTCAAGTACATCCCTGCTCTTTTACATATTTTGGTGGTAATGTATACGCGTTAATCGACCATTCAAAAGTTACTTTGTTTCAGATATTGAAACAAATATTTTGATTGTTTAATAATAACTGATAAAGTTAATGGGTGGCGGCCATCTATTGTATATTCATCGCGGTCTCATTATAATTTCCCAACATTTTCTCTATCTTTGCTTTCTCCAAATGATTTCACTCTATTCACTCTGCTGCTTCCCTCCCTCGAGTCTAACATGTTAAACCATGCTCTTACCCTATACCTCGCGGACGAACGCACAATTGAATTTAAAACTGTATGATTATGTTTACGAATTATTGTTATCAATAATCATCTGTCATGTTTAAATTTATTTTACTTTTTGGATTGGCACACATGTTAATTTGCTGGGCTCGATCACGTAAACAATGTATATCGTTTCGACAATGTACAGGTTGCTGTATATGTTTGAGATTCGCAACAACTAATGTGATGATAATACAATCATGCGCACGTCATAAGCCATGACGTACATAAGTTTACTGGAGTTACTTTTAAAATCAAAAGTTTCAAAACTCTGTTCAACTCTCATACTCGAAAAACGAAAAAGTTTTGCAGCCACTGTTATCGCCAAATGCATTCACTCAACACATTTATTTTCGTTAAGTTGTTTTCAGGGCCCCTATTCGCCGTTTCACTTCCGACAGAAAAAGGGGAACTTTTTGTGAAATGATTCGAGCTTTCCGTTCTGTTGTATTGAGTCTCATTGAGTGTTCTTGTAAAGAGGTATAGGAATGGTTAATCAAAGAGGTTTTCTGAGTGGATGGAATCATGCTTAGGGGTACATCATATACCCTTCTTACTCATCACTGGGTCACATAATGCCTACATTTTCTCTTCATATAATGTTACACAACATGATGGGCGATGATGCAGAGATGAGAGCCTTTTAGGGCTCCTGTATAGTTTATTAGCTAATGATATGAAAATTTGCGCGCCATCTGTTGCCACCGAGATGCTACACCAAACTTTGCCCGGATCGCCCCGCAGGTTTCGTCACCGTGCGGAACGCCGATATTTTCTGGGGCTAAAGGGTGTCCCGTTTCAGCTGCGATAACAAGGCACAGCGGCAAACGCAGCGCCGAAATGAAATTAAGGAGTTTGGGGAAAAGGGAGAGAAAAGGTAGGTGGTTTACGGGCAAGAAGATCAACTGACATCACTTGAGGGGTTATTTGGGAGGGTTTTCGAAGAAGGTAAGAGCCTTGAAAGTGAGCTTTTAGCGGATCTAGTTGATTGGCCTGATGTGCGACGGTTAGGGTGTCTGTACATGGTACGCGCTGTGCGCTATGTCGGGGTGTATCAAACTCCCGGCTTCACACCATCGCTGCATCATCCCACTTCCTCCTCTCCTCCTACTTATGTGATGATATCTACCAAGATGATGATGACGATGATGAAGAGGGGAAGGAGGTGGAGGATGATGGGCCAGTCTGAAGAGCGATATGGCTTCGCGTCGTCCACACTTCAAACAAAACAATCCAAGGCTTACATTTTGGAGTGTGCGCGCGGTGCCATGAATACGCCCATTGCGCCGAAATCCGTCTCGGTGTCATCGCCGTCTATATACATTAAACCCAAACACTAAACCGTTGTATAAGCAAACACTTAAACAAAATAAAAATGATATCGTTTGGAAATTAGAAAAATTAATATGCACAATAGAAACCATAATATTAATGCACCACAGTCAAATTAATTCACATGGAGTTTTAGCAGTTTTCTTGCAACATTCCGATGCACACCACGAATAACATACGTAACGCGATGGTTAATGTCGCCTCAAACGTATAATCCTATCACAAAATCAGTGACATCTAGTTTTATTTTACTGAAAAACTGTTACCATGGCCCACGGCCACAGTGGGTTGTCTCAAATATTTCATACACAAATCATAAAATTAATTTGGTAATAGGCGTGATGTGAGTTTTAGTATCACTGCATAGTAGCGTTTGTTCATGAAGCGTTTTGTAAGTAATTCACACCGTCACACTCGCTCTCAGTCAATCATGTATCGATTCAGTAGCTTGTTACAATTGTTAGTAGAATACAAATGATTAATTGATTCGTGAAAGCGATCCCCCGATCGTGATGATAGGGTGATTCGAGACTGAATTAATTAGCATGTGCTAAATGATCTCATGATGGATGTCAAATCAAAAGCGCTTTCATCTAGAATCGTCGTTGTTATAGCATGTATATAGACTTGGGAGCAACATCATAATGACTGGTATGCAATAATAGTGAACAAACTGAAAGCATACACTCTAAAATCAAATCAGTCAAAAATGACTAGTTAATAGGGTCTGCTGGGTGCAATTGTTATTCTAGTCATTTTTCACTATTTTCGAGTCGTATTTTACTAGAACAGATTTTTTTCTGACTAGAATATAATGTCAAAAATGTGACTATCAGTGATTGTCACATCAGTCGCACCCAGCTCACTTCTGGTCCAGTCAATTAGACTGATTTATTTTAATAGTGTACAAATTGAGACTTTATATTTAATTTTGTCTTGCTGGTGTTTGTTGATGTGAATTACCTCACCACAGTGGTATCAATAATCGTTCACTTTCTTGTCGTTTGTGTTTAGAGCGGACGTCACGAAAACTCGCGGGGTCTTTTTATACTTTTTTCTGTTTTATATGATATTTTATTTCTTCCTCTTAATATGATTTTACAATTTCAAAAATCACAAAACAAGATATTCACAAACAAAGTATCGCATATAGAAAACAAAACAAATAAGAGCATATAACATTCATATCAAAATTATCTCAAAACAATACAACTACAATTTCTTCAAGACATTAACACGAAAATGCTTTCGTGAGACTATTATCATCCTACTATAACGCCCTCTCTCGAATGCAAGGAATTAAATAATCGAATATTCAAAGAGCTGCAACTTTATAAGGTGCAGGGTTGATTTTTTGTTCTTATGGTTTAATGTTTTGGGAGGATAAGAAGCAAATCTTCCAGAAATGCTGGTTCCATGGCTTTCTCATCATCTTTCTCATTCAGTGCTTCTGTCGATTCATTCCCATTATACCACGACTGCAAATGCTTCTTTTTTTACTAAAACTTTGAAATCATAATTTTTACCCGTGGAGTCACTTGAACAACTACCTAACAATACCTAAACATCCCTTTCTAGTATGTCCATTTGTGATGTGTGATGATTTTTGAGAGTTACACACAGTAAAAAGGCACGTGTTAAGTTAACACCAGCTCGTTATCGATATAGGAATACACCAGAGAGGTGTTGAAACTGCACCACTATAGGGTAACACTAGATAGGCAACTAAACAGTACCAATTAGTGTGAAACAAATATCGGTTTTGATTCATTGGTGTTGTTTCAACACTTACCTGGTGTTTTCCGAGATAGATACCGGGATGGTGTTAAATCAACACCGATGTTTTTGCAGTTCATGATCTAAATGTAAATGTGTTTGTGTCAATATAGACACGATAATGACATTACAGAAATGTCTTCAAAACAAGATAATGTAACGTTTTAAGGTTGGTGATATGACTTTCGAATGGATGCATTATCCTGTAACCAGTACGCACCTGGTAAACAGTGGAGTTCCACCTTCTCATTCTTATCTTCTCTCTCGCCGGCCATACCTGGTTCAGAATGTGACAACATTGAAAATAATTATATTTAAACGATGATTCAGATGAGATAGTAGCCATAATATCGCTTTATTTCTCCCTCATCAATGCTAATTAGCTGTCCGATACAGTTATAGTTATTGTGAATAATTGTAGAAACAATAGTTCCCATGATGCACCTGAACAGCTGAAAAGCAACCGATCGATATTAACGTGGTAATATCGCGCAGTTTGAAGGCTCCGAGCGCCAACGTAAGTTGTCGAAAGAATATGGGTCAAGTTTTGGTCAACGCGGGAGATGATGGATATTGATATACTCTGCCCACCGAACCACGCCCAATTATTCTTAAATCGATTCTTAACGTAAAGTATGCCGGGAATCTGTTTTGGAATTACATGTCGGCCTATATGATAATGTACACTGTAAAAAAAACGGATTTTACAGAAAAAAGAAGATTTTGCAGAAAGCAATAACAGAATCGTTCTGTAAATTTATAAAACATGAATTTTTCTGCAATTTAACAGAACAGGTCTGTTTAAAAAGGGAGAAAGGGATGTTTTAAGGAAATTTGTAAGATTCCATACACCAAATACCAATTTCCTGTAAGATTACGCAATCTGGTAAGATTACAGATGTTCTCGAGACTCTGCTGCAGGAACTTCTTTTATTTTAAGGATAAATTTTCTAACAGTGTATATAGGCCTATAAGTTAGTATTTATAGAAAATAAAACAGAAACACAAGCTGCGTTTCAAGCAAAGAGCTAAATATGATGATGATGACAAGTTGTACTAGATCAGACTAGCTGTACTACTCAAAAGCCAATGACTTCAAGGTCGACATGAAAGTTATCGGTAATTGTCAAGATTCTTGGTGAATTTTATGAAAAATTTTATGCTGATTTCGGGGCAATGGAGCCAAGGTAGGATGGGATGTTTGCTATCCCCCACCCCGCTCAGTGGTCGACACTTGACAGACAATGACGAGCTCTGTGACGAAAATGCTTGCAATCATTTTTTTTTGTATTGAGTATTTTTTCTTGACAACTTAAATTCATATACAAAATAAAATATATATAACAAAAAGAACTTTGATGTCTTTATACAAATACCTCAGTGACAACTCATAAATTTCACATCATTTTTTTCATGAATGTTACAATAAAACACAATGTCAGACATCTTCCAATACATAATTATAAATAACATTGATGATAATTGTATGCATCAATTAGGAACTTCTACGGTAAATTCAACATATTGAATTTTTGTCAGTGTCAAATAAAAACATAAAAGAGAGATTTTCCAAATACAAAAAAATAAATCATTAATAAAACGTAAACGTATTGAAGCCATCAGCATATATATATATATATATAAATATATATATATATATATATATATATATATATATACCTATATATATATAACCCATCACCTCGGCCTCCAATTGCAAAATGGCATCAATCATTCAGGAACACTGTTGCTTCATGATCATTCCCTGGAAAAGACCGACGAGTAACCAATCAGAATTGCTCATTCGAAAATTTGCGATTGGATCGCAAATGTTGACGAGCACCGATTTTGTCTGGCCTTTTATCTTGACGAGGCGGACAGCACATGAATTTGGTAAATATTCTTATTTACGATCTGACTAACAGCAACGGGGAATGAATCCTACAACGCAGCAAATGCATTGAAAATGCAAGTCAAATCACAATGAGGCCTTTGTCGAGGGTCGGTGAATCGAAACAGCAGTTTCGTCCCACATTTCAGAGCTGGGGCCCGTTGTGGAAAGAGTTGCAATCAATTGCAACACTGAAAATCATGCGTAACTTGATTTTCAACCATTCAACAGCCCGCATTTGGGACTTGCGATTGTTTTTTTTTTACTTGCGTTTAAACGCAACTCTTTCTGCAACGGACACCTGATGTCGTTTGTCCAGACTCACTCACAACTTGCGATTGATTTTTTTTACTTGCGTTTAAACGCAACTCTTTCTGCAACGGACCCCTGATGTCGTTCGTCCAGACTCACCGACGATGCTGTGTCGATTCGCCGACCCCTAGACAAAGACTCCATTGTCACGAAGGACATTTTACAATATATTCTCTACGTTTTAGAAAGCATCTGCGTAGCTGTTGCGAAAAAACCTTATTGAGAACTCGCAACAACGGCACTGAAAATGAACCGGTATTGACGCTCACTTTGAAATACCGTAATGCCTATGCGCAACATGACTATAGTCTACGAGCAAATAAACTTGAATGAAATGAAACCAGAAATCGTAGAGCCTCACACTTGAGATGGTGTTAGGGCAGTAGCTCTTTTTCACACCAGCCCTCAGTAGAGAACTCCATTTACCATTAAGAGGTAGGGATGAGAGTTCTTAGGGAATCTCCAAATTGAAAGTCACATATTTCCCCCAGAAATAATAATTTGCAGAAATTACACTAAAATGAAATTATTCTTTTTATTATTATTATTATGTTTGGAAACATTAATTCTTTGAACAATGTTAGTCCTATTTAATAATTTTTCCTTATTATACACGGATTAGTAATATTTTTTGCATAACTGGGTTAATCTAAACATGTGTTGCATGGGCCATTATGTGAGCAAAGCGGGTATCCCTTTTTTTATTCAACTTATAAATTCAAGCTTTATTTGAACTTATGTTGATAGAATTTGGCTATTCTCATATGACACTAACTTTAAGACTTAAATCAAGCACCCAATCTAAGACTTGGTACAGAAATTCAAAATTTTCAAAATTTCTACTAATACCCACCCCCCCCCCCCATTCAACACTCTCTTCCTTGAGCTCTTTCTATAAATAAAGAAAGAGAGGAGAACAAAACTGAATAAGGTATAAATCATGACAAATCTGCCTTTTGATTTTTTTTATTTCATATAATAGTCCTCTGGTCCTTTCCTTCATTATACTAATTCCCATCAAAATTAATTAGGCCTATTAACCAAAAGATATAGTAAATTAATATTTATCCTTACAAAATCTTTGATATTGTAAAAGACTGAGAAAGATCTATGAATCCAAGGCAGAAGTTATAACATTTTGTCTTTGTTTGAAGTTATGACATCGATCCTCAAATCGGCAATAATGACTAGTGAGTGGGATGAAGCCGGTAGTATCACTTTACCCAGCTTTAATTGATTACCGTTGTTTTATACCTTACTGAGGGAGAGATATGGTGAAATACTGCTTTCAAATTAATCGTCGAAAATCTATTCCTTTCCCGCTCGAGCATAATTGCTCGCAGATGCCATGTTGGACGAGTACTAATTACCTCCAAGCTAAAATGCTATTTCTAACTTCCCTTGTGGATTACTCAGTAATAATCCCTCATATTGCTTGACATCATCAACAAAACATCTTCCCAAGTGTGAGGGGCAGAAATAATGGGTGGAAAGTCTAATCTTTATAATACTCATTTCGACTCATAGACCTGAGCAAAGGGGTACCCCCTGCTCGCCTCGAACATGGAACAGCCCAGAATGGCAATGACGGGATTATCGCCTTGAGGGCGCCCTAGGTGGACGAAACACGAGCGGTTTTCGAGGCGCTGCTGAAATCTTTGCATCGCTTTGTGAAAATGTCGTCTGCTTGCAACCGCCTCCGCGGAAGCGTCTCCAATTCTTCCCCTTTCGCTCTCCCCTCTATCTCTCCCTTGATGCCGTAATCCCCGTGGGTTCTAGGAGGCGTAGCTAAGGTCCGTACACAGCCTTGAGCCTCCTCCATTTTCGGTCAAATTAGAATTGCCTGCGAGAACGGGAGTAGAGAAGGAAAACGCGGGAGATCCAGAGAGAAAGAAGTATGAAACAAAAATTGAACAGAAACAAGAAAGATAATGCATAATAGAAAGTGCTGGAGGTCGTTTTTGAAGAAAGCATTGCCTGGATTGTATGTGTCTATATATCGTCAAGCGTCAGCTCAGATTGCCAGCAGCGTCAAGTGTTATTACAGGATACTGTTAATGGAAAACAAAAACCTCAAATAATGCAACTAAGAATTATCCAAGTTGGGGATTTAGTTTCCTTGCATCTCGCCATAAACAGTAGCAGCTGTCGCTTTGATGTGTAAAATATGAAAATAATTGTAAGCGATGTGTGGGCACAATTCGCAAATTAGAGAAGTTTGTCACAGTTACAAGTTGACTGTGTGCGATGTGAGAGTGTGGGTTAGAGAGTGTGTTTTGATACACGTGTGATCATTCAGCTCGTATGAAATATAAATTTCTATGCAATATTTGGTACACAAAAAATCAGTTTTATGACAAATGGCTAGTAGAATCAATACAGTAAACAGTCGAAGCGTGAAACTATAGAGGTCGGAGAAACCTCGTTTAGGTCCATATTCTTGTAGGCTTGTATGAAGCCGGTAAAGGGTTTTTTTGGGGGGTAGACTTAAAAAAACAAATAGGTTCTCGTTGACAAAGCTGGTCAAACAATGAGATAGAATGGATCGAAATCTATGTCTTCGAAAACATGACTAGCAAAACAAAAAATTATCAAATTAGAAAAACACTCTAAAAACAAATCAGTCAAAAATGACTAGTTAATAGGGTCAGCTGGTTGCAACTGTTATTCTAGTCATATTTGACTATTTTCTAGTAATATTTTACTAGAACAGCGTTATTTCTGACTAGAATATATGTCAGAAATGTGAATATCAGTGATTGCCATATCAGTTGCTCCCAGCTGACTATTGGTCTAGTCAATTTGACTGATTTGTTTTAAGAGTGAAGGTCGACAGTATTTGGGGTATATTAATTCCTCATGTTAGGCATAGAGGATGAAAATGGGGTGACGTCAACCACGCGAACGCCTAATTTTATATAGCCCTGTACTATATTCTAGATTTAGGATCTAATATTGATTACTATTTAAATGCCACCCCCTTGACTGCGTGGGAGAATTCATAAAGCAGACAAACGAGTATTATTACTCTTTAAAAGCAGAGAGGCTTTCCTCTATGATTCAGATTGTCTCGTCACCCACCTAAAGGGTAACTTCTCATGTCGTAAAGAAGACGTAACGAAAGGAAGGCTCTGCCACAGGGAGCGTTCTTAAATGAACTTCCGATATGGGTATATTAACACACACCTGTTGAAGGTACTCTGTCCAATATGCATATATGTATTGTATGAATAGTAATGAAAAACCGCCCGAGTCGTCTGGCACCAAGAAAAAAAAAACGTTTAACCCATGAAGCCTGATATCACATCGGCTTCGTACATTAGGAATAAATGACGTCACATTTTCAGTGAAGTGTTTGTAATCATGATAATTACTATTCTAAAAATCTATTATAATTATTTGCATCCAACAGTAGTCACGCAGTAGCTGTATAGGTTGCAATAAAAACTTTTAGATATTCCCAGAATAACACAAAAAAGAGATATGATCTAATTACGCCAGTAACAATGATGCTGAAAAGTAGTCGCGTGATGACTTCATTAAATGAAATTATCGGTCATTATTCATACAGTGTCATGGGAACGAAATATGCTTTTACTTAAACACTTTAAGTTGAACACATTCATCATGTCGTCATTTTGAGGAAAGGGATTTTCGAAACACTAAATATTAAGATGTTTAACTTTTCCAGAAGGATACTCCAGGCACAACTCACCCCCTCCACCCCTCTCTATCTCTCCCTTCCTTTCTCTCGCTCCCCCTTCTCTACCTCTCTGACAAACTTTTGCTATCTGAGGTTCAATTATCTGGCTTTTTGACTATCTTCTGAAATCATCTTTATTTGGTTTATATTAACTTTTGTCGTGTCACCAATGCGCTTCCCTAAAATCCCTAGCTCTGTTTTAATACAGCATGACGCTGTCAAAGTTGTGATATCTATAAGCTATACACACCAAATGAAACAACAAACAACAGAAATGGGATCGAAACTTTAACAATCATTATGCCAATTCTTTCAATATTTGATGTACATTTTCAGAATTCACGAGATCATTGTACTGCAGACACGACATGGCAAGGGGGGGTGTCGGTTAAGGAGTTCGTCGAGAGAGGGCTTAGCTATTCTTTCGACTACCGCTCGAAGTTGAGCGCTCTACAACACAGTGACTCATAAAAACAATATATCCATCAGTGATTAACCGAATGTTGTATATGCATTTTATCAAGACATCTACAGTATAAATCATATGTTGTTTGAAGGTTTGCATGGTGGCATGTACAATTGCTGATGTGGTTTACGGTACACCATGTGGAGTGTTATAGAAACAGTGGATAGAAGAAGAGAAGAAGTGGATAGGCGAGAAAGTGGAGATTTGAGAGTAGAGTATTCTTTCTTGAAAATAGTCCTGAAAAGGACTGTAAACCAGAAGGAATGTTGAGTGAGAACAGCTTGAGTAGTAGAGCTGATGAGGAGATGCTGGCTTGAGTTGGCGAGTAGAGATGATGAGTAGTAGAGAGACTCGACGTTTCGGACAGGTTGACTGTCCGTCTTCAGGAGTGAAGACGGACAGTCAACCTGTCCGAAACGTCGAGTCTCTCTACTACTCATTCCTTTTGGTTTGCAGTCCTTTTCAGGACTATTTTCAAGAAAGAATACTCTACTCTCAAATCTCCACTTTCTCGCCTATCCACTTCTTCTCTTCTTCTATCCACTGTTTCTATAACACTCCACATGGTGTACCGTAAACCACATCAGCAATAGTATAAAGCATATCTTTAGATTTGGTAAATCCGATTAAAGTTCATGCCACTTTAACAATTCACTACTATGTAATATTCCATTTCGTTTTTATTTCATTTTATTTATTTCATATTTCCCGTACGACATTATTTTGTTTTACTAACAAACAAAAAACAATAGAATGAAGGATGACTTGGAATGTAAATAAACAAGTTAAATGAAACAGTAAAGTATGAGGGGAAATATATATATTTAAAGGCAACTATCATTTAGATACCGCAAATTCGACTGTTACAATGTAATGAAATTAAAAAAAACAAATGAAGAGTATATGTGACAGAAAGGAAACTGAGTAGACTCACGTTATTTTAGAAATTTTCGACCAATAATTCAGATCATCAGTAACAAAGGTAACATTACTCTAATATTACGATTAATTTCATGTGACTTTATTTACAATCATTGACAAGATTTTATTGACAATCATAAAGCATCAAATTACATAATACAGTTTACAGAGTATTACAGGAGTAACACAATAAATGGGATTAACTATGGTGAACACACCTCATAAGAATACAAAACATAGTTATATAATCAGTGAAGTATTTTTTTGCGTTAAAAAGTCAGAGAGAAATGTGATGGAACCTACATAAAAGCAAGTTGGTAAAACTGTAGGTTCTTATATATGAGTTGCTAGGTGAGACGGATCTAATTTTTCAATTTTTCCTGTAATACATGCATGTACGCATATAGTAAGTCGACTATAATTTCTTCTTTTCCAAGGGGGATCAACAATTTTACAAGCTTTGCTTTTTAGTGGATCCCCCTCATTTCCATTTCCATTTATGCTCTATATAATTATACTGGGTTTTTTTTACGAAGTAAGAATGCCCTTCAGTAAAATTGTATTTGATTTGTATTGTTTTATATTTCTTTGTATTATGTTTTGAATGGAAATGAAATAAAAGAATTGAATTGAATTGAATTAATTTTATGACCATAAAATTCAAGTTTGGTTTGTATTCAAATACAAGAAATGAAAGGGGGAAGAATAACAAAAATACGTTTACAGGGGTCAAAGGAATATATATGTAATGATAATCGTATACTGTACATGTTGTATGACATGTAAAGTATGTATACATATACACGGTCATGTATGCACGAAATACAGATATACTCCCATTACATAAATAGTTACATAGTCGACAGAAGACGGTAACATCTCCCCGCGCCGATGCTAGGACGTCAACATGGTCAATAGACGCATGTTTTGGATAAATAAAAATAGCAATAATAAGTCATTGTTCAGTTATGCATATTAGGCCTACATCATTTTATTTTCATATTTTTGGCCCAATTGGCAATTTTAATTACATTTAAAGAAAACTTGCACGTTTGCGAAAGTAAAATAAGTATACGAATATTACAAGCAAATGGTTCAACATACTCCATTTCACAATAAAATTGTTTCTCTTCCCATTCTTATCGTAAATGTAACATTCATCGAAATAGTATGTTTTAATTGACCGTAGATTAACTGTAGTATTACATAGCTAGGAATAGTATAAGACGTCGGATTAGATAACTTCGCACATGATATTTGCTACAATCTGTGCATTTCAGCTGATCAGAGGCGCCATTTTTCCCTAGGGTTGTTAGTGGCGTCAACTAAGAGAGCTATTAAAAACCACACCCTTGTGCGTTCGAGTTGTGGTCATCCGTTGTCTGATACTAAAGTGACCCGGATTGTCTCTATCAGCCACGAGGCAGGAACGACATGATAGCTCCGTTGAAAATCTTGAATAGCGTCATTTCATGGAGGAAGTAACAAGACAATTGTAAGTTACATGACAAAGGAAAGAGTTAATACGTTTTTGATGTGTTTTTATGTTAAGTACAGAGTGTCTGATGTTTTATCCCTTGTGCTGGTTCACGTTTTTCGTAATTACATTTCGTCAGTAGTTTTTTTTAATTGCATTTGTAAATTGTTTATATATACACCATTTTACATGGACATGCAGTGACCTTAACCCAAGAAGTCGACCGAACGTGGCATATGCTTATTATCATTTTTATTTATTCACCTGCACTTATCTTTATTTAATGTTTCTGGGGTTTTTTTCATAATAATTTTTTTTTCGTGGACATCACCACATAATGAGGAAATTAATCATACACCAAATTTAATCATCTTTTCGAGAAGGGATAGGAATATGCGCTTGATTAGTTCGGATCGATAAGTTACTAGTACTTATTATGAAATATATATCATTCCAACAAAAAAGCGTTGCACCATTTCATTTCAGGTATGTGAGGAATGATCGTGGATAATGACAAAGCCCAATATTTGATAGTCTCCTGTTCCACGTCAAATAAGCCAGTTTGTAGTTCCTTTCTGATCAAAAGATTCTACGCATGATCAGAAGGTCATTTATACTAAAGTGACATGGTGTTTTAAAATCTCATGAGATAAGCACCAACTTTGATGTCTTGATTATTCATATATTCTTTTGAATTGTTGTTTTCATTTACATTCACAAAAAACAACAATGCTTCCACGAACAACTGGTATTTCACAGTTTGTCAAGTACATTGTGCAACATGCTAAGATATGCATTCAAAGTAGGAATGCAACAAATACGTTCATTGGTGTGCTATTCTAGTCACCTGGTCTATTCAATTTCTTCATCCTGCTATGTAAGGCAAGCTTACGTAATATCTTGCTTTGAAATCTGCCTATCATGATGAAAGAATGAAAGGTCATTTGACCAAAATTGCCCATGAAGTAACTACGAACTGGTCTATTCATCTAGGTGACTGTAAAATTCGTCGTCACTTCGTTGCCATTTTATGATCGAATATTCTTCTCAATTTCAATGATCTTGGTAAATTACAAACTAGATTTAACAGCGCGCTGACAGTGATTCATTGTCATCTTCAAACATAATCAAGCAGATCATAAACTGGAGGATATGAGATAGATAAAAGCCTGGTTAGGGGTAGAGGATCAGGTGGAGAACCCGAAGCGGGACACTTATGACTGGATTCTCTGTAGGTTTGTCCGGTGATCTCCGCTAGAGGGGGAGGGGCACCACCAGGGGATGGTGAAGTGCTATGGGTTGGGAGAGGGGGATGTAGGCTTAGTTTGTGTGGTGAAGATTTTTGTTTTCATTCTATCATTACTTCGGATTTTTCGTAGTTCAGTGGCGTTCACACTACGAAAGAGGTTGAATTTTGTGCATTTTTATAAAAAAAAATAAATTGGGAGGGGGTCCTCGTCGCCAAGATATTACGACACCTAAAAAAATGACAACACCCCCCCCCCCTCCACAAAAAGGAAAGGTTAATCAACAGAGAAAAATTCGATGTTGTAAACAAATCTGACGAGCATAACATGACCATTAGGGTTCTTGGGCTGGGGTTCAAATCCTTCTCTTTATAGGCGGATCATGGATCCGCCTCTGTATATTTGCTACTGATGTACCCTTTGCAAACAAGTTAGAAAGGTGAAAAGTTACACCAAAGAAGACAAATTGCAGTGCACCTTTTAATCATCAAAATACTGAAAAAAATGTTTTAAAGGAGATGTACAAATAACAAGAAATAAAAAATAATGTGGAGATTTTTTGACATAATAGATAGTTCCAAGTCAATTCCCATTCACTGAAATATGAAAATCAATAGATAGCCACTATGTTCATTTTAACTTTTTGATATTGATATTGATTAACTATTGATACTTCACATTGGAATATTTCACTATATCAACGAAATTCGAAATCAGATTCAGGGATTGTAACTTCCATTCATTCATCAATGTTCGTGGGCGCGGGGGAATAATGAAGCACATTGTACCTTGAAGCTTGGATTTTCGTTTCAGAGGATGTAGGAACTTTGACACTGCCAATCCCAGCTTACGTTACTCTTTTAAGATATGAGGGAAACGTTCACTGCGTAAGGGATTATATTAAGGAAAAAAAATGAGTTCTCATCAATTTTTACTCCAAATTCTCCCAATGCCTCCTGTTTTAATTTTCACTCCTTGACTCACGAACTTTTTATCATTAACTAATTTTGCTACAAAATGTGAAATAAAATCATAACACCTCTTTGATAGCAAAGAATTGGCCCAACGCTAATCGCGTCCCCATGTATACATCGTGCAACTAAAACAAAGAATGTGGTAGTTATTTTATGTTTCCCTATTTCCGACGAAACGACAAGAATATAGTTTTTAGAACATTTACAATTCGAGGAGGGATTTGTCATGATTGATGCCTCTCTTTATGAACGAGGGGGCCAGAGAACATTTCATGAAAATTCTTGTCGGTTGATTTTCCATGACCGTATACACTGCAACATTTTTCAACCCCAGCATACACCTACATAATTATAGTAAATAACTTAATAAGCAACGGAGCGAAGCGACCGAGCTTATTCCGAGAACAACCTTTCTTGCATTTTAGATTAAATCTAAAGGATGTGTTGCACACTTTTGACGGAGTTTGATAATGTTTTGCGATAGCAACGGATACTCCGACTGTCCACTTGGCATGCTTGGGAAGTTGAACCTGGACCCTGGATATATATGGATTGCATAAACAGCGCTCTACCGGCGCTCTACCAACTCGGTCAAGAGTTTTCCCCCCTTTTCTATATATCTAATTGTAAATGACATAGTAACAGGATGACTTGGAATCCTTAAAAAAAAAACACCGTTCGTTATACTTTTCTTCTAAGTCGAAAATGGTATTCATCTCCGGCAAAACGGTTTGTTATAGGAGGCCCACAAAGTATTAGGCCTATAAGAATCATGATAATGAAGGGTTATACATTAGTGTCCTCATTAACACGGGTGGATTTTTTTTGTATCTATGAAAATCCCTTGTAGCCCTCCCACCAATATCCTTTCAATAACAGTTCTTGAGATCACCATATTCTCGTATATACCAAATACTGTATACAATCATCATTAGAGTTACATCTACCATGAGCACCTTAAGACGTTAGGGAATTAAATTGGATGAAGCGAGCCCTTGCCAATGTCACAGCACAGCATGCCTAATGCCAAGTCAGAAGCTTTTAATGCGACAGAGAGAAGAGAAATTGCAAACAAAAACTGACGGCAGATGTTGAGGGGCCGACTTGGGTATAAAGCGCCCCCAGGGTTGACTGCCGGACATGTTGTGCTGAAGTCTCCATGCTACACAAAAGCAATTCGCCTTGACTACCCGTATTATAAAGCAGCGCTGGTGAGCAGGGAAGGAACGCATAAAAACCGAAATGCCATGAGCAAAATTCTAAAAAGCTTGGCATTCGCCCGGCATGCCGACGGCCTAGCTTTACAGTGTTTACCGGTACCAGACTTTGCCATCCCATTTTCTCTCCTTTTTCTTTTTCCTTTCATATCCCCTCTTTTCTTTCCTCCTTTCCCCTATGGGGCATTAATTTTGCAGAAGAAAAACCGAACAGTGATGTAAATAACCTTTCCTTCCCGCCGGCAAAATACGCATGTCGTATTCTTTCTTTCAGCCTTCCTCGCCTCTTCTCTTGCTATATAATGTAGTAAACAAATTATAAAGAATTAAAAGAAACCCACTTTGCTAGAGCAATTCATCACCGCCATGCGATCTCTATCAAAATTCGACCAGGTTTCAATTGAAACATCAACAATGAGCTAATCATCGGGACCTGCTGTACGTATGATTAGAAATTGAGATTTTACTTCATCAGCATACAAATCAACTGGTGACCTTTCCACCTGTTAATGATTTTTATCAAATGGATGTTAGAATAACGGTTTTCCCCTTTCTGCTGAAATCGTTGGTCATAATAGAGAAACTTTGAAATCCCTATTCCCATTACCAGAATGGACTCGTATCACATCATCATTCCATGGATGAGGAGAAAGATCTCGGACCGCATCCCGAATAGGAATATTGGCTTTAGGCCTGAAGTATCAGTAATGGAGCTATCCCCAAAACATCAGAACCAACACTGAAGGTTACGAATTTGTAATTGCATGTTCATCCAACGGTGTAGC
The DNA here is from genome assembly GCF_018143015.1 of Lytechinus variegatus. Taxonomy (NCBI): domain Eukaryota; kingdom Metazoa; phylum Echinodermata; class Echinoidea; order Temnopleuroida; family Toxopneustidae; genus Lytechinus; species Lytechinus variegatus. The sequence goes on along the minus strand of NC_054741.1, from coordinate 20,358,714 downwards.
CTTTATTGGTAAAGGGAAAGAGATGCATTCAGAGAGGGACAGTAAGAAAGTGGAAAATTTGGAGAGGAGAGAAAGTCAGAGAGGGAGAGAGACAGAGAAAGAGGGGGAGAGAGGGTGAAGAGCCCGGTAAAGAGATAGAAAGACAGTTGGGACATAGCCAGACTCCCAACTCCCTGGACAGAGACAGACGGAGAGAGAGGGAAGGAGGATAGAGAGGAATGAGCAATCACGAGACATAAGCATAAAGGATGTAATATATTTTGTTCCTCATTTTCTGGCAATATACATTTTTATGGATTAGTGAGAATCCATCAAACAGCAGTTGATTAACCCATGATGTACCCCTGGACTTTAATTTTCAACTGGAGAAAAATATTGTCTTTATTATTCTTCTTCAAAACAGCCACATCTTGACCCTTTCCACTTTTGCAACTATAATATGTAAAGGTTTAAACACTCAGGTCATTTATGTCCTTGTGGCCGTCAGCAGTCTATGTTTCCTTCTTGTCCTTTTAACCCGACGATTGGGAAATCAATAATTGTATGACATTCCTTCGATTGTTGTATCGAGGTTATATCATGCTTCTAAATCCAATCACTTAGAGGTGAGATGGTATTGGGTGATCAGGAGGATGGGAAGATAGCGATAAATCTCATCAAAACATTTAAAAAGAATCTGTGGAATCACCGGTGGCAATGGAAAAGAAATAACAATACAACATGGATTCGTAATATACACATCCCCTGGGCGGCATTTTATATGGCCAATGTAAGTGGTGTTTGTGTTGGGAGACGCAACACCCATCATCACGCTACTCGTGATATTGCCATGGTAATGGATGAATACTCGCACGTCAAATCGTGATTTGTGTATTACATCTTTACCCCTCCCCCCCCTTAGACACAACTCTCTCACTCCTTCTCTCCTTTTTTTGTTCTTCCTCCTTATCCTCTTTTATTCCTTCCTCCTTTATTCATTCTCCTTTCTCCTTCACCTACTTTTGCTTGTACTTTCACCTTACAGGTGGTAAGAGTGTGACATTGTATGTAAGTATATTAATCTTAAATCTACTCGTTGCTCTTATTATTTTGAAAAGTGAAACAGGCTATTTGCAGTTCACCCTGCAAATATGAACTTGATCCAAACTTACCACTAATCATATTTGGGAGAAACATGCATGTTAGACATAGCCCCTCCCGATTTTTGTTAGCACGAGATGGGTATACGCTGTATTCATCATTCCATTAATGTTGCTTGATACAATGATCATGTAGGTGGAATACTGCCAAGCTTACACACAAAATATCAAACAAAAGAAAGGAAAAGTCAAGAAGTCGAATTTAGAATACATTCCAGTCTTTTTAATTGAGCTATTGTTACACTTCTACAACATTTAAAATTCTTTACAGAATTCTGAGCCATACTACAAAAATTGTTATGCATTTTTTTTTCCTCAAGTAATTACCAAAAAAACAGAGCAATGTACATCAACGAAAAATAGGAGGGAAATATTTCATGGGAGGAAACTTCCGCAGTGTCCTTATTTTCATACACCACTGATCAAAACTATACATTACCAAAGAGAAGCAAAAATAAACGCCCACACAAAGTTGGGAATTCAAAATAATATCACATCAAAAGTGGGTTGTTAAACCCCTATACAACAACATCACAATCTTATTATAACAATTTGTTCATACGAACTTTCCCATCCCTACGCCATGCAACAGTTATTGACACTTCCATTCAACTTCTATATGCAAATGCTTGCTCTTAAATCAATTCTATGTCAGCTCCCTGAATCTTTATTATTAACATCATTAGATCATGTAAAGGAATGCATTTTATAGTAACAAAAGAAATTCCAGTATGTTTCACACACGTTTCTATTCTACCTTGTGTAGTCTTAAGTGTAAGATATCGATCCATGAACTCCCTTCAGCAGTAGGGCAAATCACACGCTACAGAAATATTAATAAATGCTTCCGAATCATACTTCATATATGTAAGGGAAGCAGAAAGAGGAATTTCCTTCAGTAAAAATAAAATTCTACAAGCCCTTTCAATCAAAAGTATCATAATTTAGATATAATACAGACAGTCACTGAATTCACCCCTTCCCCTAAATAGAGCATATTAGAAGATTGCATAACATTAAACAGATATCAGAGAAAATGATATAGTCACCAACCAACTGTCACTTTTTTAAATCTTAATTATGTACATAACTCGATCACTTCTTGCTAAAACACAAACAGCAATAAATAACAAAATTTGGCCAGTTTGTGTGGCAGACATCGTCTGTAGAAGTAAAAAGCGCGAGAAAATTCCCCGTACGATTGGATTGCAATACGTACAGTGCTTTGAGGATGCAGAGCATACAGACTCAGTCAGGGGTCAGTTCACACTAAGCTTTGCAATAGTTTCAGAACAAAGTTCATTGATTGATTACATTGACCACAATCTACTATCAATCCCCAAGATCAATCAGAAGATCAGTCACCAACATTTGTGGTACTTGCTCCAAGTCAATGATATTTTCAAAAGTTTTTTCTCTTGGCTCCTAAAATGGTATTTAGGAGTTAGAGAGTAAGAGAATATGTTTTTTGAACTAATATGTTTGTCACTCTTTCAAGGAAAGGCACTGAAAATAAGTTTTTGAAAAATAAGTCTGTAAAAGTTTCAATCATGCCGTTGTTAACACTGATCTAAAATGAACCATAAACACAACAATGAAACAACGTACAATAATCCAATATGTAGCATGTAATATCACACAGGAGCTAATCCTTGATATTGTAACTTGTATTGCATGAAGTACTATGTGTTTCCAATTAAACAGTGTAATAATATACATGTACATAGATTGGCATGGTTTGGTTTGCATATTTAGCCTATTGCAAAGCCAAGACAGGCAAGGAGTGCCTGCCAACATCCTTACAGAGAATATGCTAGTAAAAGAAATACATATCACATTTTATGTCTTAACACACTATGGTGGCTAAAATTGTTTTAACTGACCAGGGGCCTGTTGCAGGAAGAGTTGCAGAAAGAATTGCAATCAATCACAACTCTAAAAATCATACACAACTTAACATCATTCGCAACTTGATTTTCAACCAATCAACAGCATGCATTTGGGACTTGCAATTGATTTTTTGACTTGTGTTTAAATGCAACTTTTTCTGCGATGGACCCCAGTATAAAACTGATAAAAAGCAAAACATAATGTAGAATTTCAAGGTAAGATCACAACATTTCATGATTTCTTACTCGATTGTGAATATTATCTGTGTGAAATTTATTTATTCAAAGAAGTTATTGTTGTGATGTAACGGCATTGATCACCTGAAGGATGTCCGTAGATGATACATTCATCAAAGCAGAGCCTCAAATTTACAAAATTATGATGATGATGGATTATCCGATTAGGTCTGAACACCAATAGAATGGGCTTGCATATGGGGAACGTTCTGTTTCATCAACATTATCAGATCTGGGCCCCGTCTTACAAATAGTTGCAATTGATCCAATCAACCAAAACTATGGAAAGCCAGCAACATCAATACTTATTATGCATGTTTGTTAAAAATAGTTTCTAACTATAATGCATATTCATACATTCATGGTTTTCTTGACGATTCAGTGTGCTTCAATTTGTTTACAAAGGACATTGTTCAAATTTCTTGGAGAAAATATTATGATGATGGAATTCCATGGAATTGAGGTTGATTGCATCAAGTTTAACTCTTTGTAAGACGGGACCATGACATCTTCTCTTGGTTTTGAATGGCCAAGAAGTGTAGGTTTTAGACTGTAAATACATGGTAACCGTCGACAACCTGTCAGTGCTGACAACTTTCATGGAATGGTCCCCAGTTCTACTTCTGAATTACATGGACAGATGAAAACATAATACAAACCAATCTGGTTCACTGATAACAAGATAAAGAATAGGTGGGACTATATAAACACAACTGCAATCTATCCATTTCCTTTACACATTTTAAGTAGGTATGTTTGGCGTGTCTGAAATCTCCCATGCTTTGCCTATTTGAAGGTGAATGCCATCTAAGATGCATAGTATTGCAGAATTGTATCTAAACTGGAAACCCATGGAATATTTCACAAAGATTTAAGTGTGAGGTAAAGTCGCTCTTGACTTCTTGTTATGCAGGTTATAATACCACATCCGCACTAGCCAATGCATCTGAGGAGACACATGCTTATGTTACACTTAAGTTAATATGTGAAACATCCCGCTCGGGACCTATTTCACAAAATCATGAAGAGCCTTAATTCTCGGAAACTGACAGAAACACGAATAATCGTTAAACGCAAATTTCTATGGGATGGTAATAAACTGAGGCTCAAATGGTGTTAATGAGGCTGGGAGAATGACACACCTTACATAAATAGATCTTGTAATGCAAGGACCTGTCAACTTTGGGAAAATAAAAACAACAATCCTGAGCTGGTACGTAACATTAGGAAATCAGAGCTCTTCACAGGGATCAATAACAATTCATTGTGCATATCATTCTCAACTTAACATATACATTCTATGTACACACTTGTATTCAATGATGGTAAACCCTCCTTGATTGATAGAGTATACCATACGTACACTATAGACTTCTGCATTACACACAAACAAAAATGGATTTATATGATAGCTTTTATACAAGATGCAACAATCCTAATTTTCGTTTTAATTAAAAAAAAACTCCTCAATACAAAAACAGTAGTGTATTTTTAAAAGAGAAAATAATAACCTCCAATGAAAATATATTTTAGGACAAATTGTAAGATTCAAATATATATGCAAAATAATAGTTTCTATGCAAGCTGAGATTTCTACACCATCAAGGGGGGTGGTCTTGAAAAGGATGAGATCAATTTCAAAACATACGAAGTTTCTGTGACAAACATCACATGTATCCTACTTTATATCCATCATTTGACATCCATTCATGCTAAACGGGCCCTCATATCACACCATAAATCTTTCTATGATAAATGAAAGTGAAATTGAGACAAGTGCTTGGATGGCATATATCAGCAAACTGCACCTTGTCAATTTGCATTTATTTTCTTTTAAAAAAAATGAACTCAAACGGAGCATAATCTTATTGAGTATTCACATGTTACAAACTGAAATCTACAAAGCAAGACGAATGAAAATTGAAAATTCAATGGTGTCCTTGATAAAAAAAAACACACGAGAAATATACAACATGAATAGGTGAACCAACACACACTCTGTTGAGAAACAGAAGGCCAATAACTCCTTTATAAATGTATGATTTAAATTCTTCTGTCTCTCAAAAGAGGACTGTGTGCCCATTAAGTATTGATTTAAAGGTACATATTTAACCATGCCTTTAATTTCCTTTCCCCTGAATGTCTTCATTGGTTTAAATCCTGCGGATGACTTTACTTTTCTTATGTGGTATTCCTTCAGATGCTCATCCTGTATATGTAAAACATGACAGAAGTAAAGAAATAATTGATGAATGATTAAAAGAAGATAATTGATGAATAGCTGATTTACAGTATAAAAAAATAAACACATTCTCTCATTATAAAACAGAGACACAATTTGAAAGCATGTTAGTAATAAGTGTCATAAAACAGTATTCAATTTTCCACAGAATACAATTGTCTAATGTATTTTATGATTAAACATATAGCATAAAAAATAAACATAATGCAATGCATTATCTTTTAGTATGTGTAGGTTAATATTCATGTTCATGAATTATAATCATACATAAATAAAAAAAAATTGAATCCTAAAATCATGATTGACTGCTAGACACTAAAATGAAAATAAAAATTATAATCACTACATTGCCATGCAGATGACAATAGCCAGACTAACAATAGCCAGACTAACATGCTAATTCATGACAAAAAAAAAATGGTGACAAAATGTAAATGATAGCTCTATAATTCAACCCATGCTCAAGGCATACATCAATAGCTCAAAACAGGAAATGGTTTTGTATAACATAATTCAACAGTCAAATATCTGAAGAAGCAAATGTAATAAAGTCACCACAAGATGGCGCTATTAACTTTCTGTCTCTCAAACAAACTGATGCTTCAAGGTTGTTAAAATCAGTAGAGATAGAGCATAGGATTTGGGAGCTTCTTGAACATAATTTGAGTTTCCATTAATGCAGTAACTTTGAATCCTGTAAACGTACATGTATATTTATCAACAACCTGTGGTAAGGTAAACGGTGAATTCACATTTGGTCTGTAACCAATTCTTATATTTTCCGTTTGGCCTCATCAAACATGATCTAATTCTAGTTCATATTCAACCAGTGCATCTACTAACCATTTGGTCTGTTTGCCCTTTAGCCCATCCATTTTATTTCCAGTGAGGATAATCTAAACTATACTGCTGGGACCGAGAAAACGCTTTAACCCTAAAAAGACTGGGGGGGCTGAATCAGCCCCCCCCCTCGACATTTTCCGCGATAAATCTGCCGCGCGAAATTTTTTGACCGTGTCGCTCGCTGACTTTTTACTTTCAAGTCTCGCGCAACTTTTGAGACCAAAATTGTGACCCCCGGGTACGCGGTTCCGAAATTACGCAACATTTCGTAAGTGCATGCAGACCCAAAATTACTCAAAAACGTGAATTTGTGTACAAATCCAATGCAAATAGTGTTTTTAGCCAAAATTCATAAATGTATCATTATTTTTCCTTTTACTGCTTAAAATCAATTGATTTTATCTTTTTTGTGGTCAAAATAATGTCCCCAACAATTTCCATTGAAAAAACAATAAAAAACAAAAAGTCGAAAAACAAGGAAATACATAAGAAATTTAGAAAACAATAGAATACATAAGAAAATAAATGTGATGTTTGAAATTTTTTTGAATAAATTTGATCAGATGCCTATCTAGAGTATGTGAAACAAAAATTAGCATTTCAGGGGCATTATTTTATTAATTAGAGCAAACTTATGATTTTACGCATAAATTAGCATAATTAATGAGACATGAGATTTTTTGCAGAATTTGATGTTATAGTCTTGTAGATAATGCCATGGGTAAGGCGTGTGCCAATTTTCGTCGCGATCGCGCGATCGATGGCCGAGATCATAAGGGGGGGCTGAATCAGCCCCCCCCCAGTCTTCTTAGGTGTCGAAATAGCCCAGTCTATTTAGGGTTAACCCCCAAAAATAAATGTATACGAGGCCTTTCTCATTACACTAAAACAAGTTTACTGGAAACTGATTCAGGAAACCGGTTTGGAAGAGCGCTTTGCTAGCGTTCCCACTTGATCACACGAAAGTGGTTTTCAATATCACTTCACAGAAAGCAATCTTGTTGCTATGGAAACGCTCTCAGTGGGGTGACACGTTTCGCGCGAAATTTGAAACCGCAGTGTAGGATTCTACACCTATCATGTGAATTAGCATGCTCAAAATGTGCGAAGATCGCATCCCGAAGAACGGTTGTGTTCTCACTTACGCTAAAACCAATTTAATGAGGCAAGGCGATCTTGAAAAGTACATCGTGAGGTGGTTTTCTGAACCAGTTTGGAAGATCGCTTTCAAGACCATTCTCACTACACGTTAATCTAGTTTCCACTAAACTAGTTTTAGGAAGGAAGTGAGAACGGTGTCTATGACTAACTTCTGATGATCAAACCGAAGGGTCTCATGAATCTCACTGACTAAACCAAAGTTTTTACTCACATGAGGTCAACTTATAAAATGGGGAGTGAATATGAGCTTTGAAGGTTTGAATCGTGGTAAGACTGGGTGAAGAGCTTTGCGTACACACTATGAAGACAAGGTAGTCCTGAAAAGGACTTGTTTCTTCTTGTTCGTTAAACAGTTAACTTTTCGGAACTTGCACCAAAAGAGAACAAGCAGTCTTTTTCAGCACTACCTTATCTACATTGTGTACCTCTGCAAATGATTTCACCCAGAGGCCCATATTCTGATCTCGGGTTTAAATTAAAACCTGGTTTAACTATGGAGAGCCAAACGGGGCACATATCACTAAAAATACACATACAATATATTAAATGATATAACACTCAAATTGTTCACAATTGTGTGGGAATGATAACTGAAGTATTTTGAAGTATTATTCTTTGTTTTGAAAGCAAAACAAAACACAAAAGTGAACATTTGAAATATATAATATAGACAGAAATTTTGAAGTTTTGGCTCCCCATAATTTTAGCACAGACCGTGGTCTAAGGAAAACCCGACTTCAGAATACGGGCCAAGGTGTCTGCATACTTGACATTCTTCTACTCCTAGATGTAAGTGTTCTCACCTGTATTCATAATCAATCAGGTAGTATGGATTCCTTTCCCCACTCATTGAGCTTCTTCTTCTCCACCTCCTTCTTCAGCCTCTGCTTCTGCCTCTGCCTCGGCTCCGCCCTCCTCCCCACCTTCGCCTTCCGCTTCGGCAGCTTCGTCGCCGTTGCCATTGGCAACCTCTTCCGTCTTCTCTTCCTCCTCCTTCTTCTCCTCTTCAGCAGGTGCCGCCTCCTCCTCTTCCTCTTCCTCGAAGTCACCAGCTTTCTTGAAGGCGAAGGCACAGTAGAGGCTAGATGCCTCCCATTCGGACTTGGAAAGGGTGCCCTGTATAAGAGAACAACACAGCCTAGTTTAGATTTCCTGCAATTTCAAAATGCCAGACATTATTCATCTTACAGGAGAATGAATTTCATGAAGGATCAGATGCCCCCCACCAAAAAAAGAGAACAGAATGAGAATAGATACATCAAAATGACAGTTTCAAAAAAAAGAGATCCTCAAACTGACAATTATATTTTATAATTGTAAATCTTGTGTAGATAATTTCCCTTCTATAAGATTAGTCAATAGGTTTTCATACCCCCCCTCCCTTAAGATGCTCCTTGTCTCTGGAAATATCTGCAGAACACATTTTCTCATTATGTATCTCAAGCAATTGAGACCACCTACTGCCCCTCAAGAGAAAAAGTAGAGAAATTATAAAATGTTCATTGTTGAGGATGGAGGCATGAAAACTTACTTAACCCTATCTAGGCCGGGGGGGGGGGGGGGGGGCCTCGGAGGCCCCCCCTCAACGAATCACGCGATATTTTCGCCGCGCAAAATTTTTTGACCACGCTGCTCGCTGACTTTTTACTTTCAAGTCTTGCGCAACTTTTGAGACCAATTTTGCATCACCCGGGTACGTGGTTCCGAAATTACGCAACATTATGTAAGTGCATGTCAGACCAAAAATTGCTCAAAAACGTGATTTCGTGTACAAAGTCAATGCAAATTGTGTTTTCAACCAAAATTCATAAATGCATGATTATTTTTAGTTTTGCTGGTCTAAATGTATTTTTTTAATGCTTTTTATGATCACAGAAGAGTCCCCAACAAATTTCATTGAAAAAAACAATGAAAAACAAAAGGTCAAAAAACAAAGAAATACATAGGAAATTGCAAAAAACAATATAATACATAAGAAAATGATTTGATATCGCAATTTTTTTCATGTACACTTGCTAAGAACACCACAAAGAGTTTCTATACCAAAAATTAGTACATATGGAGCTTTATTTAGGGAGTTAGAGGAAAAAGAATGATTTCGCATACTAATTACGCATAAATTAGAATAATCACTTAATAGCGATTCGCATGAAAAAAATTACTATACAATCTTGTAGATTATGTCCAAGCCAACCCGCGTGCCGATTTTCGGCGCGATCGCGTGGTCGACGGCCGAGATCTTAAGGGGGGGCCTGGGAGGCCCCGGCCATATGAACTCCCAAAATACCCCGGCCTAGATAGGGTTAAACGTACATAACTACTCATTGGAAAATGATCACATAATCTACTGATTGAGTAAAGATGACCGCACACCTTAAGACTGGTCTGTGATCCGATTTCAGAATAAAATGTAGCAGAATTTGATGCTTATATTGAGACTTGGAATTTCTTACTGTGTAATGTTCTAAATCGCACAAATACCTACATGTATGTTCAAAACTGTGACTATGCTATCATCCTTCTTAGAATAAAAGCGAATTTTATATCTAGTCGTAATGACATCATAACAGTCGTACCATTGGCTACGATTTGAAGCCAATTAGGCCTTTAATCCAAAATAAAAGCTTGCAATCTTTCCAAATGGTTATATTAGTATTCTTTCAATTAATTTTGACCTCAAATGAAATGATAATTTCCATTCACATTTTCAGAAAATGAGCAAAATGCGATTTGTTCCAAACTTGGATAGCAAACAGTCGTAAGGTGTGCGGTGGCCGTAACTTACGATGGATGTTGGTTTCTTCTCTTCATTCTCCATACCCATGACCTCTGTATGCCTGGTAACAGCATGGCTGTAGTCATCATCTTTCTTACTGGCAGGTGGGGTGCCCTTCTCAGGAGGGTATTGCTGAAAGAATAAAACAAACATTGGCTGATGTAAAACCCTGATATAAAAAAAGCTAGAAACAAGAAACATGCTCTGAAATTAAATGCACATATTTCGATATACATCCTAAACTTTCTTCTATTTGAATAATCTGCGCATTTTCAAAAAGGTGGAATTCAGGTACGAAATGAAGAACAAAGAAATTCCGTTATTTACTTCCCTTTCCATACAGATTTCATTCATGACTTAAGTAATGTGATAAAACATTAGCAATTAAAGCGTAATCCATATTGACCAATATACGTTTCTATTTAAATGGAGATGTGTGCAGGATAGAAATAGCACTGGTATTCGCATTATCGCATACATACAATTTCATGACATGTACACATGTAAATACGTGAACATTTGACACACTCAATACTTAAAGGTAAAATACAGTAGTTTTAGCACACAATTATTTCATGAGAAAGTCTTTAAAATCAAGGTTAACTGCCACAATGTTATAATATATCTAGATCTGGTACATTGAAATAAACTTATCGTTTTGAAATTTAATGAAATTTTAGCTGAAAACAAGATAATTCTGATGATCACTGACACAAAAATTGGAATTCCGTGCTTAATATGCTCATTTCTCAGCAATTTAGCATTTCTGCCAAGAGTCAGTTGGCACATAATTTTTATTAATACATACAAACACTTGGGTGGCCATTTTATTGGATTCTGTTTGAACTCATTTTGAAATCGTTACCAAAACTAGCATTTATCTTTAACTTCTCAAGTTTAGCCGGGGTAAGATAGGAGCACCTTGAGCATCTAGCAAGTTGGAGATAAGCAATATACGAATATCCTACATTATCATTATTATTATTATCATTTTTATATGTACCTCAAGAGCTTGCATCTTTGACATGAGAGCTTGGTTGTCTGTTTCACCACAATTGTCTTCATACACTTCCTGGAACTTCTTGAAGTACACTAATTCCATATCGAACTCTTTAGCCATCCTGTATGAAAGGAAAGAAACATAAAAGAAAATTAATAAAAAAATAGAGAAAGATATAGTAATTTGGTAGGCAACAGGAGCTTCATGGTGGCTTAGTGGTAAAGCCTCATCAACGGGAGATCATGGATTCGATCCCCGGCCTAGTCATACCAAAGACTTTTAAAATAGGGTCTTCTGCCTTCTGGATAAGTGCTCGGCATTTAGAATAGAGATGAATAGTAACATACATGTATTGAGTAATGAAGGCCTGTTGGTAGAGTAGTTTTCTAACTGAAGTGGCTACCCTGGGTAAATAAAACATCATTTTTACTCTTTACTTCTCACTCTTATAACTTTTCTTTATACTTTATTTGAGCTTCAAAGCACACATTTGATCTTGCCTTACTATGTCTGTGCTTTCTAACATGCATTATTTAAGTTTTATTTCATTTTTTTTAATATTCATGATTATTCTCTGTCCATAAATTACAGAAGAATCATATGTATTGGAAAAGCTTCATGATTAAAAATCAAATTCTTCTGTACCATATGGAAGTAATACATATTTATAGGATAGATAATGCATAAAAACATGAGTGAAATTTGACATGTTTAACATTGAACATCACTAAATACAATATGATTCTAAAATGCATTTGACTACTACCATTGGAAATGTATTACTTACTCTTCAAGGAGAGGGAAGTAGATCAAGAACTCAGGACAATCTACTACACCCTCAAGATGGAAATCATACTTGCATCCAAAGAGAGGGAAAGAATCTTTGTTCTCAAAGGTGACCTTGTACACATCATTGCCGAATGACAGATCTTCACTCGCTTTTAACCTTGATCTGTACCAAAAAAAGAGAAAGTGATGAATAGAATAAATTGAAAGAAAATGAGTAACAGCAAAATAGATGACCACGTATTGCTGTTCACAAATAATTGTCTCCCCTAACATCAACCAATAAATTCCACATCCAGACCCTTAAATCTACTACCCGGTACTTGTAACTTTTTATCTCTTCAACCCCCCTGTACATTACATCAACCAGTTCCCGTCGATCTCTAAAATGACAGAGGAACTGAAACAAGAGAAAAAGAATGCATAACTATATTTCATGTCTTTTCCCAACCTTCCCATCCAAACACAGTAAAAAACAAAGGAGGGAAGATCAGGGCAAACAGCAACTTTTTTATCCTTTCCCCCCATAATATATAGGACCATTTGCCAGGTATTCTATTCCAAAGTCCATTAAAACTTTGAAGTAAAAAATTGAATGGCTCCTTACACAAGCTCGTATCCATTAGGAATGGTTCCGACAAAGTATCCACCGGGTCGCAGTCTCTCACAGGCGTTCCTGAGCATAGTCCTTGCCCTGGCAGCAGTCTCAAATGAGTAATGGAAGGAAAACTGACAGCTGCAAAGGTCAAAGACGATGTCTTTGTCTTGGTAGCGTTCTGATAAAATCACCTGCAGAGACAAAGGTAACATGAGTTGTAAATCCAAAGGTACCGTTTAAACTATTAGTAAATGACATGACCCCGTCTTGTATCTCAAACTAATTGAAAACATCCATTTTGTCATCAAAATATATGGTAATGGTTCAGTTCAGAGAAGCCTTACAAAGTAACTTATTCATTAGAGACATTAGTAACTGTTCCAAACTTTGATAATTATACTTAATTCGTGGTAAATTTTACATGTCTTTGAGAAAGTTGTAATGGATATTGCATTGAGGAAAGAGTTCACTGAAAATATGTCATAAATCTCTTTGAAAAGAAAATTGTCATGAAACAACCCATCACTTATCAAGGATACATAGAATCTGATAATTTAAAAACTGCCCTTCATATTCAGAGCAAGAGATTAATAATTGTTCTCTCTGTGATCCCAACACAAACACATAACAAATGTGGACAAATATGTTATTATCTTGTGAATTTTCAGTGTCTTACATTACAAGAACTTTACCTCAGCACAATCTGCTGCAATGAATTCTGCTGCAAAGGTCTTTGCATTACCAGTACGTCTATTCCTGTCTGCCATGTCTCTGTATCTCTTCTGACACTGCTGTACTGACACAGCTGCGATATCTGCAACAAGGAGACAAAAATTGTCATTTATAGAGTGATTATGTCACAAAAAAACTTGTTTTGCATTTAAGCACTTTTGATACCATGTTTTGGTAGAGCATGATGAAATACCTCCACTACCAAAATTTGGTGCGATTGGTCCATAGGGGCCTGAGATATGACCTCATGAATACATAATTAGCCTGTTGAAGTCAATGTATTATCGGCCTGGTTCCTAGCTTTCAGAACCAAAATTGGAAAATTGATGACGTCACACTTTGGTACTCTATGAGATATCCACCACATCATTACAATTGAAGTAATAACATCATACCTTACTTTTCTTTCCTGCCCTCCATATTTAAAAAATGTTGCAATTCCAGATATCAGGCCTGAGAGTGGCAATTTTCAAAAATATCTGTTTTTTGTGAATGTAGGGAGCGAGGTGACCAGAGTCTCGCACCTAACGGCCGAGGGTCCAGGGACTACGCCCCGGAGGCGGTCGAGGGGGCGAAGCCCCCCCCCCAAAGCTCATGGATTTGGAGGTTTTCAGAGGATCTAGAAGGCATCTCCTCGACACCATGAAGTACCTGGAATTTGCTGAATAAAAGGGAAAGAATTGTGTTTCTGAGGCACAAAAGCTTAAATTCACCAGGAAATATACTTTCATTGGTAGTGCATGCAACAATACCTCCCGTACAGTAAGCTTTATCGGGTTCCTCAATTTTCCGTATGCACTTACTTGCCACCTTTCCATCCACTGATTTTTTAACCCACTTCCAAGTCCATTTCTTACAAACTGAAGCGTCGATCCCTTTCACCCTCGCCTCTTCACCTCGATAAAGAAATTTCTTTGAAAAGCCACAATTTTTCACAAACTTTTCTTGTTTTTTCACTCGCGCGAAAGAACTCCAGTATTGACAAATCCATGTAATCACGCCTAGCGCTAACCCAGGGAGCTTCCCTGGGTTATCCTAGCGGCTGCATGCATGAATTGATTGCTGCCATCGTGCACGCACCGAGTGCACACTGCAACATGCGAACGGTCTGGTGGGTAATACAAAATGGCAGCACCCATGATCAATACCGACTGTGTGCGATAAACTTCAAATAGCCGTCGAAGAATCAAGTTTTCGAATGCATGATGGCAATTTTCATAAAAAGTAACGACAGCAAGTTGCCAGAACTTTTAACTCTGTGTGAATTTGGGAACAATGTTGCGAATAAGGCATCGAAAATAGACACCCTAAACCCCCTTAATTTTATACCGGATTTACATTGATCTCAGAGACCACCTGTGTTGGTGAAAAAATATTGGGAACCCGATAAATATCGGGAGAATATCAGGCCTGAGATATTCTAAAATTATTTTAGTTATTTAATTATCACTACTGGGGAGCGAGTTGGCTTTGTCGGTAAAGCATCTGCATGATGAACCAAAGATCGTGGGTTTGATTCCATCCTGGGGGGATGACTGAATCCTTCATTTGATTTTAATGTGCCCCTCCCTTGCTAGTGCAAAAGACCCTGTCCCTGACTTGGTCTTTACTGCAATTCTTTGATACCAAAGAAAAAACTTTGATTCTGTAAGAATCAAAATAAAAAATATATAACCAACCTCTGCTCCCTGCCCCCCAAAAAAGATTAACAAATAAATATTTCTTTAAAACTAAGACTGAATAGCAAATACATAACTAATTCTACAATAATCAAATAAGACAGACACAAAAAGAATTGATGGCTTAAAAATAAAACACTAAAACAGAATGTAGAATGGCAGAAATCTCCAAATGCATGATGGTGTAAATAATTCTGAATCAAGAATATTATCAATAAATCCAAATATAAATGACAAAGACAAGAATATGTTACCTGCACAGACTAATTTCTTGAGGTTTCCTTTGGTCCATTTGAGAAGATCTCCTCCTTTCCCGCAGCAAAGATCAAGTACTGTACAACCTTTCTTTCTGTTAACAGCCTTCAGTGAGTTTGCGATGATCATACTCTGTCAATTGAATGTTGGACAAGCGTTAACATGTAATAGGCCTTCTGAATTGCCATTACCTAATTTGTTCAGCAATGTTATGGCTTTCACTCAAGGGGTTATTTTTTTTCACACGCTAAAAGAAACAAAATATTTGAAGCTATAACCAACCCACTGATTCAACAAAATACATGTTTACATTACCCCTTGTAATCACAGATAGCATGTGCATTTAAGCATGACTTAAATCGCACTTGATCCGTTGACTACTAAAATATCTAAGTCCCATACTCTGTACAGGGATCACCTGGGCTCCGTAACACAAAGGTTTGCGATGAATTGCAAATGTGAAAGAACCGCACTGATTGGTCCCTGGCCAGTATTTTAAACCAACTGCGCGTATAACATTGATATTGATCGGCCAGTTCATTTATCGATTGATCACTAATCTTTCTGTTACGGAGCCCAGGTTCCAGAAACCGATGGGTTTAATGTTAACGCATACATAATATGCAACAAGCAATCTTATTGATCAATAGACAGTAGTGCGCGTCCTCTCGGCATGATCTGACCAATGTGGTCATGCCTATATTATACCGCATGCAAATAGGCATTTAAGTGGGACTCTAAGTCATGCTTTAATCTTTGTGAAACACCCCCAGATGTCATATGAACAGGTCAAATGACTGGGAACAGTAGATGTGCTGAGCTTTTAGGACTTAGCAAAAAAGCCTGTGTAATGCTTACGGCTTTCAAATTCACAATATGTTCAACAGTATGTGAAAATCTGCAAACTGTCAAATAATCTTCTTTTTAATGCAATTCTTGCAGCTGCCAGCTTAGAAATAGAGGTCTGTTCACTTCCATCCCTTCAATATTTTGAAGAAAACTTCAAAAATTTGCAATAGACTTATACAGTTAACATACTGTAAGGCAAGCACTTATTGAAACAAAATACAAGCGGAAAAGCAGCAAACGAAATATACTGTTCAGTTGAGAATAACTTCTGTCTCACCTTTATCCAGTTATTGAAATTTCGTTGGTAGTAAATCCTGCTCCTGGCTCTGTCGAACAATGTTCCTTCTCTTAGATCATTGTAGTGCTTTGCTACGGTCCCTGACATACCCTGCACATATGTAAATAAAAAAACGAAAACAAAGACATCGATTTTGATTACATGTAAAACCATTTCTTGTAAACATGTTATCTATTCATACAATTCTTCTTCATCCAATCATTTTCTGCGGAGAGTAGGATTTATAAACACGGATACATAGATACAGCAGATATAAGTAAACAATGGCAAACAGGTACATGTATGTCCTTCGCTTTACAATCTATCGATAATGACTTCTGTAACCATTGTGAAGAAAATTAAATATATATTTGAAATTCATCAGTAGTCAAGGAATAGAACATCAAAATGACAAAAAAAAGAATAGATGAGCTGTGAGATAGGGTTTAAGGGTTTTATTAGAATATCCACATATCGCAGTCACTTAGACTGAATTGCACTGGATTTACAAGATATAACAATAAAACGATAACATGGTATAGCAATCGAACATTATAAATACATTATTTACAAATAAAAATACAAAAACTTTGGGTAACTTAACAGATTAAGGAAAAGGTGACCAGAGTGTAGAGATAAGGGGAAGGGGGGGATACATTAGAGTAGGGAAAGAGGGTGGGGGGAGGATGAGGACAGAAGAGATGAGTGCGAGAGTGGTAATACACAAATGTAATTCTGATTTAAATTGGGAATAATTTTCCTGGTATCACATCGCTATTGTTTAAAGACTGCTACACAATGGTCTTTCGTGTAGCAATTTTTTTTCTCTCTCTTACATAGGACTGTATAGAACGTAGTTGAGAGCTTTTCTCAAATGACCATAAATGAAAAATGAAAATCAAACTTGGCAAGCAAAACTATACTCTGGAGAAAATATCCTGTGTCAGTCAGGATTGCACTGCTTGCTGAAATACTCACCGTTTCTTTCTTAGCTTCTGTTGAACCTTCTGATGCAGCTTCTGTTGTACCTTCTGTTGTTTCTTCTGATGGAGCTGATGTTGATTCCTCCATCTTCTCTTCTGCTTGTGTAGCGTCACCTCCATCTGTCACTGCTTCAGGGGTCTCCTCAGGAGCCTGCTCTACTGCTACCTCTGCTGTACTGTCTGCTGGCAGACCATAACAAAATAAGGTTATAGAACTTAACAGCAACGCATTATACACTTTGTACAAAAGCCACAACAATAATCCAATCAGTAAAGGTTTCAGAGTTTAAAGCGATATTGCTTTGAATGTGGATGATAAAAAAGTGTTACGAAAACAAAAGGAAACAGTGAACTGGTGTATTTTTGTTTTAATAAATTTTCATTCAGTAGGCAGGTCCTTAAAATATAGCTTCTTTCATTAAAGAATTGCATTGAGAAAAGTTCTACATGTACATATTAAATGAGTTCGGTGCAGATCATGCCTGTTTTAATTGCATTGCTGCTGCTCTACATGTACATACATGTATATATTTTTATTGGTATCTTTGTAAAGAGGAAGGATCATTCTTTCATGCCAAGTGCTTGAATTCAAATAATCTGTAGTTTAGAGATGCTAACTGATAGCTCAAAAAAATCCTGAAAACCCAGGCCGGGGTCCAGGGGCCCGCCCAGGGCCCCTGGCGGGGTCAAGGGCGAAGCCCCCTGAAGCTGGAACGTTTTCTTATTCTTTAGAGGGCTGAAATCATTGATCTATAGTAGTACATAACAAATAATTAATGACATAATAAACTTCATATCATAGGCAAGAAAGGTGCTCAAAAAAAAAAAATCATGTAACCCGTACTCATTACGGTACGGGTTAACCTGCTGCGGCCAATGGGTGCGACTCGGGACGGGTGTATGTAGCAGCTGGGGTGCCCTTTTTCACTCACTGTACTCATCAACAAGACAATCCTATACTATTGAAAAGCCATAAATCACAATTTCTATCAAAATGATGGATAGTTCACACATATGAATTGATGAATACGCACCAGAGAACACATATTTCATGGTAGCAAATAGGTTTTCAGCTGAAATCCCGCGGCAGACAACCAATCACTCACGCAGCAGCAGGCAATTGCAGCCACACCGGGCCGTGCTTCGAGCGGTTCTACCGGGCGATCGCCCGACTGGGATAGCGCTGACACCCGTATCCCTGCAGGGTATAGGGCGGCGTTTGCAACTGCTACAATGTATTGCTCGCGCGTACCGTGCAAGTACAGTACCAGCTAAACTTCATGCTGCGCACAACGCTAATAATTTTCCGTCTGCGCAAATTGGCCATCCAAAATTGAAATTGCGCTTTCCGTAGCGAACTCCGTGACAAGATTTGGAGGGGAAATTTTTACGGATTTCACTTTGACAATCGATTTTTTTTTCCGGAATATTTTTCAGCAAAGGAAAAAATCCGGAATTCCGGAAAAATCCGGAAAATTAGCAACTCTGGTAGTTACATGTACAACTTTTGATCTACAAACTACAAAATGAATATTTTCAACTCATAACAGTTGCTGTTTTTTCACTTTTTGTTTGAGTTCAATGATTTTCCCATCATGATAAACCTTAATAATCATGTTTTAAATACAATACATGTACATGTAGGTTTGAAAAGAAATGGTGGTTTAATCAGGTCAAGATAACACTTTTTGTGACCTACATGTACATCTTCTTGATAGATGTTTGTTAAATCATGCTATTTTCAAGCTCAAAATGTGATGTGATTAAAGACGTAAATTTTGACCCTTTCAGAATGAGTGATGCCCACATACATGTGCATGTTCATCCCTGATAGAGCGGGGGCAATTCCAGATACATGTAATGATCATGATGCAAAACAGGTTCCCACTAGGGAGCACACTGCACCATACTTTTCCTGAGAGAAAATTGAAAGTGCAACAGCCGGTTGTCCGTATTGACTTTTTTCTAGTTGCATCTTTCTTGAACCCTTTTAAGGAAAGTTGATTATCGGGTTAAAAATATAATAATATCAATATGACTCTGCTTTTACTTCAAAACTGTTAGAGATTCAAGTATGAAACAAATCATCATTCTATTCTTTACTATGCGTTACATCCCCAGTCGTTAGAAGAACAAGCGAGACTCATTTATTTTAGAAGATAAAATAGTTTGATACGTAATTTTTCATACAAATACAAAGATTTTGACAACTTCCCAATTCAAAACTTTATAGGATTACAATATGACTGATCGATAATCATATTGATATTTCTTATTCGTGTGAAAGAATGCTATAACAACCAGCAAAACTCAAATACTGTCACAAGATAAAGTTAAAGATGGTGCAACTTAGTTAAATTCTATACCAATACGATTAAGCTCACAACTTTCCAATTCAAAGTTATAAAGGCATCCAAATTCTCAATAATCAAACTATTATTTCTTCTGCTCTAAGAGGCATAACTCAAATCTAATTAAAAGATGAAATTAATAATTGTGTAATATAAATCATCAATCCAAATATGTTTTCAACTTATTAATTTAAAACTGTCATTGAATATATTTACAAATGATCAATAATTACACTACTATTTCTTCTTTTCATGTGAGAGAACAGGAGCCACAAGTGAAACTCAAATATTCTAGAAAGAAAAATTTGATACATTTTGCAACATAAAATACAAACTTATGAATATTATTTTACTCTTACAACTGTCAGGGTCAAACTTTCAAGGAATATGACACTATCACTCACCACAGAAGCTTCCTGACTTTAACAATTCCCCTTTGAAAAGCAAATATTGTCCTTAACATGCAGAATAGGTAACACATTTCCAGAGCATGTAGAAGCTTGTACCTCTGATTAAAAAAGTGGAGTCACCAAAAAATGGGTAGACACAGAGTCATCAGTAGTTTTGTTCAGAGGTTGCAAATGTTCTTGCAAATTTAGGGCTATATCTACCAAATGACAACTCAAAAACCAATACACTATTGAATAAAAGAGTACGGTGTTAAACCAGCGTATTGCACATGCCGGTCCATGCAAAAATCTTCAGGTCAAGTCAATCTTGAAATTCAACTGCCATACATGTAATAATCAATATACATGTAATGATTGTCGGCATTTGCACTGAAGTAAAATCAACAGCATGCTAGCAGGTTGCCTTCATTCAACAGGGAGTCTGAGCGCAATGCGGGATGATGACAGCTGCAACTTGCAGGTTGATTATTACGTGCGTTGCAGAGTAATTGCTATTCAGCAGCTCTCACACGCATGGTTTAGAGCACGATTCAAATCGCTGAAATCGATCACAGCGCACAACTCTAGGCATTCAATGTTTGGAAACTGTGTCCGATTTTTGTAAAAAACAAGATTCTGCTTGTTTAAGTAAATAATTTCTGTTTGCCATATTCATTTCAATTTTATTTTTGTATGACATTACTATTTAACATCTACACATGATTTTCATTTGATTCAATGATTGTACCATATTTTTATGTTGGTCAAATTGTGCTAAGTGTCCGATTTTGGGGCACTTTACTCTACATGTAGATCTATGATCGGAATACGACTGGATTCCAACCAGCGTGACGTGCATCACCAACAGCACAGGATTCTCAACAAAATAATTCTGACACTGACATGACACAGGCTTAGACCAGACTTTGTATTCTAAGCATCTGCGTGCTTGTCTCTTTGTTTTTTAATAAAAACATATAAAATCATGAATTATGGCCTATGGCGATTATTTTTTTAAGTCCAACACTAACAGGCAACAACAACCACAGTGGCAAATTGTATAGAACAGATAGCGGAACGTTCAACGCTAGTGGGCATGTACATTTTGCTTAATACATGACATCATCCAGCCACTGCTGAGAGCAAATTTATGAACAAAAATATAGTAAGCATATGCAGTGCAACTTCCATTGCCCAAGTATTCCACCAAAACAAGTGTGTACAATTCTCTATCGCCTTGTACCAAAATTGACCTAGAATTTCAGTTTCCTATATTTTATATGAATTATGAAAGGTGATCTCGGAGGATCTATTTTCTCATTGGTAACGCACAGGTACCGTAAGCGAATTATTGACTTATTATTGCTTTTCCATCAAAATCTTACAAATTAGCGTTGATATGGCATCGTGTTCGTTGGAGATTGTAGAGTTTATCGCAACATGCACAAAGCCAATTGATTTCCGGGTTTCGGAGCGTCGCATGAATATGCATGAAATTTCCGAATCTCAATCATTTTTCGATCAATATTGGAGCGATCGGATTACGAACCAAAACCATTTCCCACGTAGACAATATGACCAGATATCGTTATCGATACTTTCGCATGCAGTCCGAAGGAACTATTTTGGCAACCATCATGATGTAGTCATGGTAGTCATGTCTAGTCTCATGACGTGATCTGCGCGATGACCAGACCAATCAGCAGTTTCCGATTCGCTCAGCAGTGATGGTCTATCCATTGTGCAGTATATGGACAATTTGCCACCCACTGAGACTGAGTGATAACATATCAAATTTCAAATAACTTATCGAATTTCAACTTACAAATTTTGGGCTTTCCATTTTCCATATATTTTATAAATTTACATTCAAATTAGCCTGAGCCAAGGCTCCTGTTATGATCATGCCTATGTGTATCGACATGTGCTGTGATGATATTCTACACTGGCTTGTAATCATAAGATTGGTGGAATTTCGTCAAGAAAGATCTCTCTTTAAATTAAAAAAAAGCAAGTTCACAAACGTGGTTCTCTGCGAATGGGACCGAGCTAAACTCATTACGGCATGCAAAAGCACATCACCTCACATTAAAGGTCTAAGTTCAATATAATCCCAAGAAATATTGTAATACAAGATAGATTTTTGAAATCTTAAGAATACAAGAAATGATTCTTACCACTCATATTTGTTGATTTGTGTTAATTTGGTGGAATATTTGGATACTGGAAACAGAAAAAGTTACAGGAATAACGAATCCACTCACACGTGTTGTACTGCGTGCACGGCGCGTGGATACGCGCGGACGTCGATTGCGCGGAAAGTACAAAGACTTAGCTCTTCAGCTTATAAGTCAAAACGGGGTCGAAACGAAACGGGCGTCGACGACGGAGCCCGGCGACGAAAAGTCGAAGTCCGAGTCGAAGACATCATCTACCGGTTTCTGCATATTCATGCGTGGTTTAAAAGAATTTTCTTGAAGTTTAGATTTAGGCTTGATAATTAATACATGTATCTATGAAAAATACACCGGTACCCGCTGGTACCGGACATGCAGTGTAGGACCCTATATACTCGTAGGCCTAGTGTACGGTCTTTTTTATGGGGGGGGCGGGGGCTGGGGGAAATATTATGTACCCACGTAAGAGCCGAGGGAGGGGGAAAGCTTTAACCTTAAATCTTTTCTAAAAAAAAAATCTATGGTTGCTGAACAACATCGAAAAACAAAACAGATGGTGGTTTTTACAACTCACCCAAAATCAATAAAACAAATTCAATCGCAAAGAATTTGGTTCTCCTAAAGAAATGGGCCATATGGCAGGCGCGTAGCCATGGGGGGTGGTGGGGGCGGTCGCCCCCCCCCAAAAAAAAAGTCCCCAAAAAGAAAAAAAAAGAAGGGAAAAAAGAGAGGAGAAAAGGAAAAGGGAAGGGAGGAAAGGGAAGAAAGGTAGCTTTGTGTTTTTTTTTTCTTTTTTTTCTTTATTTCTATTTTCTCAAAGAGAAACTCCTTCACTCTTGCTCTAAATTTATATATAAATTTTGCTTCCGCGCTGCGCGCGGTTAAATGACAATACTAAAGTTCTCCATTGTTTCCCCACCCTTTCTATAACCCTGTTTTCCACTCAGATATGTGTGTTTCTTGCCAGTTAAAGTCACAAATGTATACATTAGTATAAGAATTTTTTTTAATTGATCGCGCAACTTCTGGTCTGGTCGGCTGCGGGCGGATCAATTTTTGCCATAACCTCCATAAAGTCAACTTCTCCCGCTTTTCGGTTCATTACTAAACAACCATAATTTGGGACAAACAGATTCCTAATTTAAAAAGAGGAAGGTATAAAATTCGTATCGTATTAAATAAAAAATGTGCAATATTTTTTAATGAAATTATATTACACTTCATGTTATTTCCCTGCACATTCATCTTCTGTCCCGGACGTTTTGCGCCCTCAGTTTGAAATTTTGAATGACACTTTAATTTCCTTATAATTCAAAATGAAGCACTTCAGGATAAGTAAAAAAAATTAGGCATCCTTTTTTCAATAAATCACAGAAGTTTCAACTTTTTTTCCTTGTAATGAAGTTCAATAATCTTAGAAAATCAATTGAATGACAGCCGATGGGGTATTAGAGATATCTGCATTTAATGAAACGCCTGCCCTTTGAAATGAGTTTCATCCTCCGGGGAGGAATATCTTCCTCCCGGCATCTACACTTTTTTTCCTCTGTTTTGCGAGTTAAAGATATGCACTGTCGCTAAATTGTTTGTAATCAAATCTGATCTTTCCAAGGAAATTATTCAAAATATCTTTCAGAATAGTTCTTGGGACCCTTTTCATGGCAAAACAAAAATTGATAAAACGCTTTAGCTTCCGCGCTTCGCGCGGGGTTATTGTCATTTTTATTTCCTCTATTGTATTCCTTTTTTGTGGGTTCACAGTCAATTTTGAAAAGATCATGAAAACAAGGTTCAAAATCACAATATAGTCAACTGAATTGGAGCTGAAATAGGTACAAGAGACAAGAGAGACGACTCCTTTTCATTTCAATTTATAAACAACAAAAGCTTCGCGCTTCGTGCGGGAGCTCCCCCGCACCCACCCCCTAGGGAGCGCGCTTCGCGCGTTCTGTAAGTGTTGGATTTACCGCCCCCTCCAAAATGAAATCCTGGCTACGCGGTTGCCATATGGAGGTGCAAAAGAAATCCTTTCATCGCACAATTATTCCTCGTGGATATTTCAACCCTAGCTGGTATCAAATAAAATCTAATTCAGAGAATCAAATATACCCTCAACTATAGCTCTCAACCACGCGATGTCCCATTAAAATTTCAACGATTTAGAGGACTCGATCACCTCGCAGCCCTCACTATTGAAATCTGAATGGCTGACTTTATGAGGGGCACTATAAATTTCAATAAGAGACGATATTTCTTGCCGATTTTGGGGGGTCACTTTTATTAGATTATTGATATTCTTATAGATGGTACGTATGTGCACTGCATTATTTTTTCATGCATGCAGATGTATTTGCGTGGGTGGTATGGGTGGCAAATCGAGCCATATTTTCAATAACGGGCGTGCATGGGTACTCCAGGCGGAAAATCATATTTTGAACAGATAAAGTATAACCAGACAAACAAGAATTAAATACCTTTTAAAAATCAAAATAGGACAAAGAATAACAAGGTTATAATTACATTTTAAAATTTTGCATGATATTGGTCATCCGGTTAAATTTATGCAGAAAATTTATTTAATAGCAAACTGACGATATCACATCTTCGCTTATTCTTTGTAAATGATTATTATATGAAACTATATTTATCTAAACTATATCCTCAAAAAAGATCGATAATTGATTTGTCAAATAACCATGCATTGCTGCAATTCTTTTGTTACAAAAACGGGAGTTAATTTATTATACACATTGTGTATGATACTCTTTGTTACTCTTTCTCATTCATTCAGGAGTAAGCCAAGTGAACGAGCGACAAAAAAAATCAAATTTTCAAGAGCGATATGTTTGATTTTTAGTGGCCTTTGAAAGTTATATTAAAGGCAGTGGCGTACCGTGAGTCACGGCATGGGGGGTGGGCACCATCACAAATTTTGAGTCATCTAGTGAGCGAGCGAAGCGCGCCCAGTTGGCAGGTACATGTGTACTGACCTACGGATATGGATCTCAATAATGCGAAGCGCGAGCCGAAAATGTTTGATATTCAGATCTAGAAAGGGACATTGAAAGCAATTTTTTGTTATCATGTTACATACCTGTCTCGCTTAACAAATAATACGAGCGCGAAGCACGAGCTGAAATTTCAGTATATATTGACCCCCTAACAGGGACATTTTAAGGACTATTTTAGGAATCAATTAGAGTATATATATCTCACCATATTCATAGGCGGATACAGCTTTTGGCGAAAGGGGGGGGGGGGGCGCACTGCCGAGCGGCGCACATATTTTTGCACTTCACCGGCGCCATAAAAGAAAATGTTGAAAAAGGGGTAAAGTCTGACCCTGTCAAATATTCTTTTCAAAATGTAGGATAATATTTTTGCACTTCACCGGCGCCATAAAAGAAAATGTTGAAAAAGGGGTAAAGTCTGACCCTGTCAAATATTCTTTTCAAAATGTAGGATAATCTCCAGGGGGGCAAGACTCAACATATTTTTGAAAAAAAATAAAAACGATAGAGTAAACGGACCGAGCTTAAAAGTATTTGGTGCACATCTCACATTTGCACATTTTTCTTAGTTTTCATGAAATGTTAAGGAAAAAATGTGTTTTCACAACAGCTGATCGGGAATTTGCCCCCCCCCCCTCCCCCTTACTGTATACAACCATTCCCTGAAGTCCACTTATACATATCTCATTATAACAGAAAATATACATCAATTTAAACATATACTCTTTCTAAAACATATATAGAGAGAGATTGAATAACTTATTCAAGAAAGAAACAAGCAAATGTAACACAAATTATGCATGTTATGTGGGATTTCAAAATCTCGTGTACTAACCCTTTTATTGCGATGAGGCCATATCTTTTGTATATTAATTGAGATACTATTTTTTTACTATATATATATATATATATATATACTCGCACACATGCATAAATATATGTATATTTATCTATATGACTCATGAGATAGAGACACATATCTCACCGACAAATTAATGCGAGCGCGAAGAGCGAGCTGAAATTTTTTAATATAGTATACTGACCTGAAAACAGGAAAAGGTGCCTGTTTAGGACTGTTTGTAGTAACTCATGAGGAGGATACATATCTCACTACACATATAATGCGAGTGCCAAGGGCGAGCTGAAATTTCTTTATATTCTGACCATAAAGCTTGATATTCTAGGCATTTTTGGTACCAATGATTAAGATGGGTATCTAAAAAAAACAATAGATGCGAGCGTGAAACGCGAGCTTAATATTTTGATATTTCGATCTGAAAAAATGACAGTTTTGGGCGTTTTTAATAAAGAACAAGATTATATCCAACAAAAGATTATTGCAAATCGAAGCGGGAGTTCTTTTGAGGTTCAGAACTGAATGGGACATTCTATTCACCTATTTAATCAAGAAACGTATAGGGTTTTGCTACAGAAATGATGCGAGCGCGAAGCGAGAGCTGAAAATTTTTATATTCCAATCTGAAAAGCGGACAATTTGAGCACGATTTTAAATAAAGAACGAGTTGTGTAGCTTAATCTCGCTTGCTGATTTCTGTGTAACATTATACCATCTTATTGTATTTTTGCACATGCAGAATTATTGGGGGAGGGCAAAACGATATGTTTGCCCCCCCAATATTTTCATTGGTGGGGCGATCACCCCCCCCCCCAGGATCGACGCCTCTGCATATACAATGATACTATTTCATGTACATGATGTATATAGGCCTATATACAGAATTTGGTATTTATATTGTATTGTGATGCTTTTCACTAAATCTAATGCAATTTATAATGATTAGTAATTTTTATCTAATTATTGGATGAAACTGGATATAATGCTTATGACCTTAATTCAGAAAGAGATCCTTCAAGACAGAGCTTTTAAAATAGTTCTCCAGTTTTACAGGTATCGTTATCTTTGTTTTAAACTTCTTCCAGAGTGATCTGATTAATAACTTTTAACTTCATGGAAGATGAATATAAATCAAATTTTGTGGCGTAAACATTTAAACGTTAAAACAAAGGTATTGACAAACTGTATTTATACATTGAAAATCATAATTAGTGGTTTAAGGTCTAACGAATATCATACGTCTGGTTGCGTAATTATACACTCCCGGTATAAGCAATGGGTTTTAGCAAAGTTTATATCGAATCATCTTTATAAAACAAATAGTAGCTGTCTTACACTAAAGGCCAAAGAGGTGGCACAATGTGGAATGTGTAAAGGAGAAAGGTGACTGAGTTTTTCTTATAAAGCATTGGAAAATAATATCAAAATTAAAGGATTTGCTCAACACTTTTGTATGATTCTGGGATTTTTTGAATAACAAATTAAAGATTTCATGACATCTGTGGGCAACTGTCCCGAACCAGTCCACTCTGTCGGGGATGCGATAAGCTTTGTCATTCGTTATGACCATTCAACAATAAAATGTATAACTAGGTGCCGCTGATCATTCTTGACCGGCGCCGATCTAGATTTGGTTGGCAATATGCCCTTCTTCATTATTCTACCGGCGCCTATTTATTGGAATCAGGGCTGCTGATCATTCTTGACCAGCGCCGATTTAAATTTAGGTGGCGCCGGTTAAGACAAAGGCAGCGCCGATTTGTCTTGACCGGCGCCGATTTAAACAAGTAGTGCTGATTATTTTTACAGACGTCACGTAAGATTCAGGCAGCGGCAACTCATAATCGACTGGCGCCGATTTAGAACCAGGAGGCGCCGATTATTCTTGACTGGCGCCGATTTTTAACCAGGTGGTGCTGATTATTCTTGACTAGCCCCGATTTAGATATAGGTGGCGCTGATTATCCTAAATCGGCGCCGGTTAAGAACTCAGGCAGCACCGATTTTTCTTTACCGGCGCCGATTTATAACCAGATGGCGCCGATTATTCTTGTCCAGCGTCGATTTAGATTTAGGTGGCGCTAATTATCCTTGATCGGCGCCGGTTAAGGGCAGTGCCGATTGTTCTTGAATGGCGCCGATTTATAACCAAATAGCGCTGATTATTCTTGTCCGGCGCCGATTTAGATTAAGGTGGAGCTGATTATTCTTGATTGGCGCCAGTTATATGCTGGCAGGGCACTGCTACCGGCGAAGTTGTTGGGGAAAAAGGTAGTTAATAGAAAATATAAGGAAGATGATATGATTGCGCTTTGCTGGTGATAGTCTTTCCTTTACTGTTGCTAATGTTATATAATTTTTTTAAGCGGCGCCTTTTCTTTTCTTTCCTTTACTTTTATTTTTCAAGCGGCGCCTTTTCTTTCTTTTACTCTTCTTTTATTTTTCATTTTCAAATATTAGGGGGGGGGGCGCGGACCCTGCGCACCTCCTGGATCCTCCGATATTCATCTAATGCGAGTGCCAAGCGCTTGATGATTTTGTTAGAATTATATCTAAAGACAGGAAGCACTTGTCATTGTAATCATGATTAACATACGCATCTCACTAATCAAATATTGCGAGCGCGAAGCGCGAGTTGAAATTTAGGAAATTCAGACCTGAAGAGGGGCATTCTAATTAAGGCTTGTTTGTAGGAATTCACTAAGACCATACGTATTTCACTCATCAAATGATACGAGCGCGAAGCGTGAGCTGATTTTTTTTTAAATTCAGATCACCGGGGATATTCTGAGGACTATTTTTTAAGGAATCAATTAAGAGTACACATATCTCACCATATTAATCTAATGCGAGTGCCAAGCACATGTAGTCGTGGTAATGATTATCATACGCACTAATGAAATATTGCGAGCGCGAAGCGCGAACTGGAAATAAAGGAAATTCAGACCTGAAGTGGAGCTTTCTAAGGCTTGTTTGTAGGAATTCTCTAAGACCATACGTATTTCACAAACCGAATGATGTGAGCGCGAAGCGCGAGCTGAATCTTTTTACACTCTAAAAAAAGAGCGTGTATAGTGACTGCACTTCGGAGTGCTGATTTTTCTCGTTCAAATTTGAACTAGACAAAGCAGCACTCCGAAGTGCAGTCACTATACACGCTCTTTAAGAGCTGAATTAGCACTTCATTTTTTAGAGTGTATATTCAGATCAGAAAAGGGACATTAAAGGACTGATTTTACGAATTCCTAAAGAACAGACATATCTCACCAATCCTTCAATGCAAACGTAAGCACGGACAAGAATTTTTTTTATATTAAAAAATGGGGCGATCACTTTAAGTAGTCATGAAAAAGAAGCATATGTCACTACATAAAACAATAATAGCTCGAATGCGAGGAAACACATTTGATGTTATATGACTTGATTTGACAACGTCACGTCTCTCAAATATACTTGAAAATTATAGTATTCCGAAAAAAAATATTTGATCTATTATATCCAGTGAAACAGACAATGCTAGCACCAGGAACAATGAAGACATAGGCCCTGAGCAAATTATGTTTCATAAAGTTACGAAAAAAAATATTGATGTAATATACATAATTATAATATAATATAAAATTATTTATTTCTTCTTTCCCACTACGTTTCTCTTCCTTTCTCCCTCTTTTTCTCCTTCCCTCATTTTTTTGCTAGACGATGGGGGGGGGCACGTGCCCCCCATGCCCCCCGTAGTTACGCCATTGATTAAAGGTATAAGAGAATAAGGCAGGGAATAGGGGTTTTAATCTTAGTGATACGACCCTCTTTACAATTTCACGAGGGAATTTGGTGACCTGGGAGAAAATTATCAAAGTGAAACCTTGGAGCATTTTTTAAATTATAATGTAAATCTACAGCCTGAATGGGATATGCAAATAGCATGACCCCGGACCGATGCCCTGTATAACACATTAATCTACACAAAAGAGTATTACTTCAGAGGATGTAGTAAAATCATAACAAAGGTGTCGATCTTGGGGATGGAAGATCGCCCCTGTGAAAATATTGAATTGCTCCCCCTTATATGATTTCGACAATTGAAAAATGTATAGTATTCAAAGCAAAAATATGTTTGAAAAAACATTGGAAAGCAATATATATATAAAACCTTTATACCTGACATTTAAATATGCTCTTAAACATACAAAATTTCCAAGTTTCTGTGTTGAAATATTGCATGCCCTCCTCCAATCCGAAATATGGATCAAAATTTTTAATAACTTTAGCATTTCATGGAGAATAAAGTGACCGAATCATTTTCGTAAAAAATATATATCATCAAGAAAAAAAAAACTGAGAGCGCTTTTGACAAGAACAGACAAATCTAAAGGTAAAACTTGAATTTTCCGGCATTGATATTTGTGATGGATGAAAAAGGTGAATTTGAGGGGAAAATGTTGCTATGCATGCTATTGTATTGCAGGGGATAATTGACTTGCTATTAGCCTACTCGCACGCACTTGAAGAGAGCATGAATGTATTCTGCAATCAGATGTTATGTTGTGAAGGACCGCGCGACCAAGTGGGAAAATGTTCAAATTTTAATGGTAAAAGCTTAAATTAGCTGAGCACTTGAAGACATGAATGGAACACTGTGCACATCATTACGAGGGCCTACATGAATCTACTGTTTTTTTTAAATTTGTGGAAAATTTTTTATTTCTTCATTTTTTGGCTCTTGTCGATCCACCCCCAAAATCGTTCAACCCCCCAAAGAAAATATATATACATACATACATTGTATATGTATTATATATATATATTTTTTTTGGGGGGGGGTGCTGGACAAGAGCAAAAAAAATTCCCGGTAGACTAAAATCAAAATAACATTATTTTCATTTCGTTCTTTCCTCCGTTTTTGTTCTCGGTTGTATAGCTTTTGGGGACCATATATTGCCCAAACCCTTCCATCTGTATGTCATTGCTATATGCGGGTGGGGTCTGGAAGGCGGCCCTGGGAACCTTTTCTTTTTCTTTTTTTACAGAGGGTTTACTCATGTAAATTTGACAAGCAAAAAAAGTTTCACTGCAAAATGAAGGCCATTTTGTCCCGTGAAATTTGACAAGAAAAAAAAAACACTCTACGAAAAGAACTTCAAGTTCACTTTCAAGGTTGCATTTATTTGCAACACTAACTAAAATTCCAGGGGTGCTGGTGCTGCCCACGGAAAATACGCAGCACCCCTCCCCCTGGCGCTTCCCAGAGTCATGAGGTACGGCCGTGACGGAGCCCCCGGAGTCAAGCCATTTTGAACTTTACAGATGGCCACCGTTTTAAATCAAATCACAGGTATTATACAGTGCGTATCAAAAAAAAGTTTACACTTAGAAAAAGTCCTGTAAAATTATACATTTGTAATATCCTGAAGATTTTTCCACATTTTAACATTGGTACAGGTCCATTTAAGCAAATGACGATGTAACTGTCGAAAAATATTTCTGCTTGAGTGAGCACCACTTACTTTTGAAAAGTTGGTGAAAAATGATTTGCGCAGAACTTTGAAAAAATTATGCGAATATAAGTAGACCTAAATCACGAAGAACACATGGAATTTAGCTAGGAAAATTGACTTGAAGATATCTTTTACCTTTTTAAACTTGTTTCCTTGCCAAAAACACTTCGAAGAGTGCATTGAGCCCCACCCCACTCGCCCACACACCGAGGCCATCGTGACGATATTTGCTTTACACTGAGCTGTGATTTACATGAAATGGCTTAGGCTTGATTTTTGTTTTGTTTATCATTGTTAAGCTTGTGAAAAGTGTGGAGAAACAAGTATTACATGAAAAATAAAATGTAAATCCACTTCAAATAATAAAAACTTAGTGAAAAAATTCTGGAGATGTCTGATATAAAGTTTTGTTCAGATTAAGTTATGTCCTCAGATCCAGCTGGCACACAAAGGGTAAAGGTTGTGCTTACTAAATGTTGAAATTTCAATTTCGATGGCAAAATTGTTACAAAATACTGGAATGTATCCGTTTTATTACAATTGACTAAAAGTGGAAGGGAAATGTATGAGAAATGTATCGCAGGGTAAGTTTGATTTCGCCCTTTCTCCTCGACACAGCGTGAAAACGAGCATTTCTGCGCAAACAGATTTCTGCGAGCTTTACAAAAATGGACAGTGCTCACTCAAGTGTAACATTCTGTCAAAACTTTTACTTTCATTGAATAGATGAGACCCAAACCCAAGATTATATGTGAAGAAATTATCCACATGTTGTATATTTCTGAATTCCCAGGGTTTTTTCAAAGTGTAAACTTTTTTTTGATACGCACTGTATAGCTTTACACAACACGTTACTTCAATTGCATAATAAACCAAATATTTTGAAGGGGTACAACATAGCAAATGTGGGAAACTTTGTATAAAGTGCCAGCGAGCGACGCGAGCCAGAAAAAAATTGGCCTTTTGAACTTAAGTTCTAATTATATGATGGATTTTTACATTAATCATCATATTTTTACCTTCATTTTCCCCCCTTCGCTGTGAACCAAGCCCCGCACCTCCCCCCTTCTGTTTCAACGTAAGACTTAATGCAGGTAGGGTCCATACAGGTACTTGTACATTATATTGATCAATGCTTTTCCAGTTCAACTTCTTCATTCACTCACATTCTAATTCTATTTTGTTTCCCTCTTCCAGTCACCCTCTCCCACTGACCCCACAACCCTCTCTGCATATCTCCCTCTCTCTTTATTTTGCTTCCCCACTCTCTCTGCAACCTAGTCTTTGTTCATGATCCCACATTCTATTAATCTAAAGACCAAATATCAGACAGATGTTTATAAGAAAGTATAATTTAATGATCATATCACATCTCATGATTTCAAGTAAAAGTTATGTTTCCCATGGAAAAACAATAAACAATTGTTACACTTGGTCATAAGAACAAGACAAATTTCAACTGTTCGGATATAAAATGAAAAAGTCATTTCATCCTTATTTGTAGATAGTTGCATATGATGCCACCTTAACTTATTCTTTGATTTACTTAAAGGTTTCTCCAGGCTCCAAACAATATGATCGAATACCGAGAAAAAATCAAACAAATTTGGATATACAGAATATCAAAGTGATGTTATTTTACTCTTTTATGTTATTTTGTTGAAAAAGTTATGTCATCCTAAATGCAATAAGAGAGTCAATGGTGTAATTTCTCATTTCATTTAGAATTATTACATTAGGTTACATTTATTCAAATCTTATACTCCCAAAAATGTAGAAATATGATTTAAGATCCATTGTCATCTGAGTGAAATCATTAGGGCTTTACTTCATGGAGACAATCAAATTATATCAGTTGCAGCCTAAGACAAAGAAATTGACATACAACAGGGAATAATTTACTGGTTTTGTATTGCAAGTAACTACACATAAAACAAAGTCTTTTGTGTAGCAAATTTTTACATTGGACTGTGCAGAGCTTATTTGAGAGATTTTCTCTTGACTACTTATTGCTAATCAAACTTTGTAAGAAATATTATTCCCTGTACAATGTCGAAAAATTAATTGTGTATAAGCTCATTATTTTATATACCCGGTACTGTATAAAAATATAAATTCTAGCAAAATAAGTGTTTCCTCTATGCAGATACAGATCTATACAGATATAAAAAAGCACCAAGAAAGCCATCATGCATTAAATAAAGGGGAGGCAAGGAATGAAGTGAACGCTATGCTATATGGCAAAGTACCATGTTGTTACTGACTTGTGCTAATGAACAGTTAAATCAAATGACAGTGTTCATATTCAGCTTCATCTATAGTTGTATCATTGGATTCAATAACATGTTTTAGACTGGGATTATCATTAACATAACATGAATTTTTAACGGCTCACAAGACATTTACACAATTATCATTATAACATTACTCTAGTCTGTAATACAATTTCTTCAAAAAATTTCATTTTTACTTCAAATAAATAATACCCATACACCAATGGTTAACTAATATATCTATATGTATATCTCATTTTGAATGAATTCCTTGCTCTCTTCTAGAAATCCTCCAGACAGCATCCAGATTAATTTAATATCATCAGTCAATTTGCAAATAATATAAACATACTTATTCAGGAAAGTTCATCTGACCTCTGGTGGTTTTCAAAGAAAAAAGTAATTAATTGGAGATAAATATCATTGTGAAAATTCATCAAATGGCAAAATTTTGTGATGTCAGTTGGGAACTGCTCCCCATTTAAAGCAGTATATCACAAATAGTATATTTCCAGTTCATGATAAATAAACGATTTTTTATCCATAGAAGAGTAGGAAATATACTTTGAAATCATTCAAATTTAGTGAAAAATAGCAGTTTTATGGAATTCACAGGACAGGAAAAACTAGAAAACCACCTTGCATTTGTCATCCAGAAATACAAGACCTAAAATAACAATTCTTGTTTTTTTAAATGGATTTTCATCAAAATCTCATTTACTAATTCTTCTCATATTTCTGATTTTCTTAAGACCAGCATGATATCAGGAAGGAATCTCACTTTTGGATCATTACTTTAGAGAACTGAGATGATGGCAACTACACAACACAGGGAAACAGTAAACCTGTAGATGGTTTTCTTTGACCAAAAGTCACCATTTTGAAAATACACAATATCTTTAAATATATTACTGTTGTAAACTTGTAATATTTCCAGATGTGAACAAATATATTTAAACTGCATCAACAAATGGCAAGCATAACCAGTGACAGATCTTTCTCCAGATTAGACACAATATTTTGGAGGGGCCCACTATTGTACACAAACACGATAGCCCGTATTCTGAAGTTGGGTTTAATTTAAACTCTGGTTTTAAGTTGCGGTTTAACTATGGAAGGCCAAGGTTCAATGTATCAGCTCATTTGACTCCCAAAGCATTATTAACTGTATGACAATTGTCTTCACCATTTAGTGAAGAGCACTATTAACATGAGAAGCATTCAATGCAAACAAAATTTTGAAATGTTTGGCTTCCAATGATTTTAGCACAGAGTTAGACAATGGTCTAAGTTACGACCGACTTCAGAATACTGGCCTATGTATCAAATGATGCTCGATCTGCCACTGAGCATAACAGTATTACTTTATAGATGAATCTACACATAATAATCTTATTCTCTTTCATTTTCACATAATTATGGAAGGTACAAATATTCTTTCAATACTTACTTCATAATGTGATACATGTGCTCAAAACTAACAGAAATAATCTTGGTAACTGATTCAATGTTTTTTTTAATTACATGATTTTGATCATCACTGCAGGTTAGGATTCTCAAACCCTGCAAAGTAGCCTCCTCCAAGGTATCCTCTAAATAACGTAATTCTTACAAAGACAATTGTATTCTCTCCTTTTATGCTTTTCACACTGCATTTCCTTACCCCCATGCTATCCAAGATCCCATAATATCCTTAACCCCATACTATTTTTTTTTGGTTCCACACTGTCTTTCTTCACCCCATACTATTTGCTTAGCCGGGGTTAACGCCTTAACCCCGGACTATTACACAGCTCATGAATATTGATTTTGCCTAACAGAGCGTGATTAACATGCAATTTTGACTTCTGTGATTGGCTTATTATGCTTAGCCCCACTTTTCCTTAGCCAGGTTTTATTTCACACTGCATCTCTCAGCACCGCAATTGTGGTGCTAGCACTGCAATAAGCTGGCTAACCCTGCTTTTTTGCAGGGCCAGATAGTACCGTACTATTTACTGTGCTAGCCCACTTTGCTAAAACGTAGTGTGAAACCAAAGCGGGCTAAGCTTAACCCTTGGGAAATTGGAGGCGCTAAGATCCCCCTTAGCCCTACCAATTTCCTGGGGTTAAGGAAAATATGAGCAGTTTAAAAAGCATACTAGTATTTGATACATATGGCAAGTCATCATATTATCTTTGACATGGCTTTGGCAATAAATATCACTCAACTATGTTTCTAAGAAAAAATATGTTAACTCTGAATAAATTGGTTCTATGAGTGTTAGTTTTTCTTGAAAGAGCGAATGTACCAAAATACAATAAGGTTATTCCATCTGTTAGTATGACTGTGCTGCTGGCAGAAAGCTGTAGGCATGTCTAAGTGTTGCGAAACATTGAATGCTTTCAAAGTCTTACTACAGTTAATTAACGGCAGACATATTAATCTCAAACAAGTACAAAATAAAGAAAGAATCTGTGAGTTATCATATCAACATCTAAGTTAAAGTTTATCACAAAAGCACATACATTTCAATTCATTGAATGCTATGACATCAAGAACCTAATGCAATAGTATGTATCCAGGGCGCAATGACACAAAAATTAACGATTGATTGTAAAGTTGGCATGAACGCTTGATTGTACAGTTGGCAAGAACGCTTGATTACAAATGATTGTTAATTTAATCAAGTATAAAAATTACCACTGTCATCAAACGCTACTGGGCCAAGATCTAACAAAGTGGCACTACATGCTGACATCTGTCTCATTGCTGCACAGTGATATTTTAAATTACTTGGTGAGGATAATTACGAGGAGCAAGACAAGGTGCTAGATGTCACATGAGAAGGATGCGATAAAAACCAAGACCTAACGTTAAACACCCAAGGAGGGTTCCTGAGAAGCAACAAAACCAAAAGAGAGATTTAGGAGCAAATGTTATGTTTTAAAATCAAACGTTATGTTAATCAAGGGAGCTGTTTGAACAATCATTTAGAATGGAGATAGAACTGAGAGTTAGACAGTCTGAATCTGTTTCTTTGCCCACAAATTGTAAACATAATGTAGTTCAACATTCAGTCAGTTCCAAAATGTGCAGTTATCATGCATTTAATATATAAAATTGAATTAAATTGTATTATACTAAATTGCATCTCTGTTGAGTATTTCAAAACTTTTCTTTTTCAAAACCTTTTTATTTATTTAATTCTTCAGGCACTTGGAGCACTTTATAAGTCACAGTGTACTCTATCATATTCATTGTTATCATCATCATCATCATCATTATATTGCTGAAATACACAGACACATAATTTGGATGATTTTCAAGTGATACTGTTTTGATTTGCTTATGATAAATGAATTCTACAAATTACACAATGAAATACAGGGTGAAAAAAAAAAATCCATACCTTAACCATCAGTGATGAAGTAAAAGTTAACTGGAGAGGAAGATGTACTTAACTCATATTTCATTCCTAGTGACATAATACACAATCTCAATCACCACTTACCGGCAAAGTATTTGATCATATCTGTTTTGGTAGCTTCTAATTTTGCTGTCATGTTGGCCACCTCTGTTCGTATCCTTTGGGTAACCTTCTCTAGTTCTTGTTCCTGCCCTGCAGACTAAAAAGACGGTAAAGGAATTGGCAAGCAAGAAAGACAGCTAATCCACTGAGTGACAAACTAATTATAGATTGTCAAATTTCTATGGTTACTATTGTGCTGAATGTTTGTAGGTTGATAAACACAAATCACTTTGTCAAGAGAAAGGGCCAGTGTTTCATTACTTATAAAATCATTTTCAAAACATACCTTCAGATTAATAATAGCAATGATAAGTCTGAGTGTCATATTTTACATTGATTATGAATTTTCCCAGAGGGTGTTACTTTCTGTTGTACACATAATTTTATTACTTTTATATAGGCCTACATTCAGGACATCAAGACTCAATTGAATTTATTTGAATGATGAACATAAAGACATTGAATAAACCCTGGAAAAAATGGAAGTATAATTTACCATTTTAGGATTTACACGAATTAAAATAATACATACCATCTCTATTGATCGACTCCTCTCGAGATTGATGTCTAATTTCACTGTATTGGCAAGCTTTTGGATTTCATCCTGTAATATCACAAATAACAATAAGATAAAATGGTCATGTCATAACTGATTATATCATGGTCACCATCATCATCAGCATCATCATTATCATCATCATCATCATCATCATTGTCATCGTCATCATTATTATCATCATTATCATTATCATCATCATCATCATCATCATCATTATCATCGTCATCATCATTGTCATCATCATCATCATCACCATCATCATCCTCTCCATCATCATCCTTATCATCATCATCATCATCATCATTACCATCATCATTATCATCATCACTATCACTACTAATGAGAGTAGATTGATAATTCAGTGGAATAAAAGTGTTATCACTTGTGTACTTCATGGGACCTATTAAAAATCTGTTCATAAATTAATTTATGCAGGAAAATTTCCTTCATTGTCAAATCAGAAACTCCAGAAGATCTAGCATGTGGGACTGAATTGTCAAAAACAAATCTAGTAACATTTGGCAAATAATAAACAAGCATGGTATTTCTTGTTTACAACAATTTTGATCTCCTAAACACATTTAAACTAAAGTTAATGGGAATACAACATATTTTGATAATCTACTTTAACACACAGAACATGTTCCAGTTATTCATTACAGGATATGCAACTTAGAAACAGCTTTATGAAACTCCCTGTTAGCTATTATAGTTAAAACATTTTGAACTTATACTGCCTTTCTATCTAACTTCATAACAAGTAATATGTATTAGCACTGATTTGGCATCACATGTACTTGGAGCAAAGATGAATTGAGACATTGAGATCCTCAGCTGTGTTTTCATCAACCACTAGCTTTATAAATGACCAAAGGTGTAGCAATATTCTACCCTTCAGTTCCATATGAAAAGTGCAGTGGTTATCTTATGTCTCAACTGTATAACTCCAATTAAAATGAGAAAAGGAAGAGACTAGGAAAAGTCATCACTCCAGTGGCTTATCACACATTAATAAACATTAAATATCAGGATTAAAACAAGGAAAATATTTAAATATACTCACAGCTAATTGTTGCCTAAGTTGGTTGACTTCTATTGCCAATTTCTGTATCAGAGGAAACACAAAAATTGGCATGATTTACAAAAGAAAGCTCTAAAGAGAGTGATGGTCTCTAGAAATTGACATGAAAACCTTAGTGAAAATTAATATGTAAATGATGAATACATCAAATATATAGATATATAACTTGCATGAAATTATCAGAGGTTTATCACATAGCATTGATTTTCATATCACTGACAACTTTATAGCAAGACAGCAATTAAAAATGTGAGTTACCTTTATGAGTGACCATTACATTTGAGCCTGGGTAAAAGAAATATCTGGATTTATAGCTTCTTTCATTGATCCATTTATGGCAATTTAGTTGTCTGCAATAAAGTAACAAGCCCCATTTTCCCCACAATACCGTCATTACTGAACCAATATCATTCATGGAATATCATTTATAGATTGAAGACTTACATGTAAAGTGACAATTACAGTAGAGTGTGAATAAGACAATCTTTCAAAAATCAAATAGTTGCTGCATCACCTATTAAGTCCAAGCAATTTTCAGGCCCGAATATGAAAATCATGTGTTCAATTTATCTTTTAAAGTCAAACTATCATACAGATTTCTGTAATCCTTAGAGATTCCACTTCAGTGGATTCACATTTATTTCAAAATTATCATCTAATCACAAGCATAAATCTTTGCATCACACCAATTGTCCAGGGGGGGGGGTTATCTACTGTTCAACCCCCCCAAAAAAAAAATAAAATAGGTGTGACACAAAGATTTATCCCAGTGCATGTAAGGCAACCTATTGAAATTGAAATTGATTTATTTAGAAAAGTGGGGAAATATGTCTCAACTTTTCTGAGAATCTGAACAGTGTTTGAAATCATTGCCTTGTCGTGTCTGACTGAGCAAGGTTCTATGCTTCTACCTACCTCATTCTCACTTCTAAGAGCAGAGAATTCACTTTTTTCTAGGATCACCATGTCCTTCTTAACAGAGGCTATGTGGGACATCACTTGCTGTATCACCATTTCCTGCAAGTTCAATTCAATTGAATTATATTTCATTTCATCTAGATTGAATTTATCAGAAAAATATTTATAAAATCAGTATACTATGTAAACAAATAAAGGAATACAAAATCAATCCTCATTTACAGAACAAGGACAGAGAGTGGTATATGTGCACAAAGACCATACACAAATTATAAATTAACAATAACATTTCCAAACAATAAAATAGCAATGACAACAATAATAATAACAATTACATCAATAATATAACTAATAGACTTTTCGAAGATTACATGATTGATCAAAATGTTCTTCATACAGGTAAAATTTCAAATTTGTACCCCCCCCCCACAAAAAAAAAAATCAGTGGATGGAAAATTTTAACGGTCTCTATACTATTGCAAGATTGGATTACTAGATAGTGAAGACACATGTAACAGACGTGATTCAGTATAATGCAGAAAATGAACTGTATTCTTTGAATGGATGTTACAAATGGATACTAAATGGTTTCAAATATTACTGAGAATTACAACTATCAATGAAAAAATCAAGTTTTGATATGGAATAATATTGTTTAGATGTGACATCTAAATTATTATTTTTTTTTAGAAAGCATTGATGTATATAAAGCTGCAAATTCATCTATTATTAGTACAAAACAACATACTTTCATTTCAAAGTGGGCTGGTACTTTGCTCTTTATTAAGTGGTTATAATATTATTTCGAAAACTCAAACAGATATTTACTCTCCATGATTTAAGATAAAGAAGAAAAAAAGCCCTCAGTTCACTAAATTCTTAATACATATGTTTTCTTTTCATCTGGTATAATATCCATTCTGAATAAATAAATCATGTTGGTAGTTTTTGTCCTTGAAGAATTTGGAAAAAAAAAAGTTCTTACAGACTTATTCACATAGAAAATTGGTTTCAAAATAAGATCTGTTTTCAACAATTTACCTGTTGTTGTTTATTTACAAGTTCTTTATGATTTAGCTCAGTGCTTTTTTCCATGATATTCATCAAGATTCCTGTCAAACATTCAGCCTGTTCTACTGTTAAACCTGTATTGTAAAGAACATAGTATGCTATATAATATAGGTCCATGGTAACATAAGTGCAAGAGGAATGAGTATGAAACGATATTCAAATGTTGTTTTTTGTGTGTGTTATCATGTAATGATGCTTATTTTTACTTTTAACAAATTCCAAATCAACAAAGGGAATTATGATGGGTATCAAATGTGTATAGTAAAAGAAGTAAAGAAGCTTGGAACCCACTGCCCCCTAAAAGAAAGCTGCTCAGTAATATATATTACAATTTGACTGGAATTAAAAAATATCCCTCAAAATCACCATTCAATGCTGTAAGAATGAATCCACCTTTTGATATTTCTACGTGTAAATAATAAAGATTGGTTCAAATTCATATTAAAGATGTATTACACTGGTGCTGGTGCAACTAAAAATAAATCATGAATTC
Organism: Lytechinus variegatus; assembly: GCF_018143015.1. Lineage (NCBI taxonomy): Eukaryota > Metazoa > Echinodermata > Echinoidea > Temnopleuroida > Toxopneustidae > Lytechinus > Lytechinus variegatus. Next base: position 20,317,082 of record NC_054741.1, on the reverse strand, counting down.
TCCTTATGATTACAAACAATCTATTTTTTTTACTTATGTGTGTTAAGTAGGCTCTTGTATTCAACTATGATAACTTTGATTCACTTAAAGACCATTCAACTAGATGTTTGCCTTTCTTCATCATTCCCTTTTAAGTTTCTCAACCCTAAAATACTATGATTCACTCATTTGATTAAGTAATGATATATTGTATTGTAAGAATAAAATTGAAAAATTGAATTGGCTTATTTTCTTGATACAATCAAAGTGATAAAAAATATATATTTACTGCCCATCGTCATCTAGAAATCAAAAGCAATACTTACCACTCTTCTCCATAGCTTTGACTGCACTGTGTGTATCAATGAAGATTCTGTCTGTTGTTGTTACATTTTGACACATGAGCCTTTTGTGTAAAAGAGACCCTGTAAGGTGGAGTCAGATGTAAACCAGATAATAATTTTTATAGGAGGTAGATACTCTCTAATGCACAATGTTAAAAACATCAGATTAATATACAGGTCAACATTCCATGGGTGTGAGTTAAACACAGTCAGATTCATGAGCAACTATTATTTTGAAGAGTAAAAATAAAATAAATGCTTCTACCATTGTTATATCTGAAATAAGGTAGCACATGACACTTAAAAGGCTTTTCGAAGATTTATTAAATTACCAAGAAGTGTATGTCGCTATTCTTCCATATAATCACCATTATATTTTAGATGATACAAAATAAAAATGTATTATATTGGATAGATTTTGCAATATCCTAATGCCTGATCAAAATAAAATACATGTTGATATAGACTCTATCTGCATATTTTTGTTTTCTTTTTGAAAGAGCAATTAAACCCCTTCCCAAGTCAACCAACTGGCTAAAAATTGTTGCTCAATTTTCATGTAAAATATAATTGAAAGAATTCAATTTTGGCCAATGGATATGCTGAATTACCATAAACTGAGTTGACGTGCCAAATAAGCATTTATTCAATAGATAAAGAAAAATTAGCCCCCCCCAAAAAAATGAACAAAAAAATAATAAATGTAAACGAAAACAAAAAAATTCAAAACAATCTCAACTTTTCCAGAATTGTACGTAAAGTACATAGCTGAGCGTGTATAGACATAGGGTACCATTCAATCTGAAAAGTGAAAATGACTGGCCAAGGTTTATTTCAAGTCATGTCACACATCACCAAGAAATGTACCTATCAAAAGTACGGCAAGGTGACCCAAGTCTGCACAGTGCCCCTTATCATCATGCATGGAGTCCTCCAGACTAGGGCCCCCCCCCCCTTCATATTAGTATGATGGTGGGCCCCAAGTCTGCACATCTAACAATTTGAGTTAAGATTTGACATGAATTTCTTCTTATTTCACAAAATCTTTTGGTTAACAATGTTCCTTATATTATTAAGAGTAAGTGTACCAAATTTCTCATTCAAGGGGAATCCAGCTTTGGCCTTAAACAGTTGTGTTGGGAAGGAGAAAAATAAATTAAACAGAATGGTGAAAGTTTGAAACAAATCGGCCAAGCAGAAAGTTATAACTTCTTTAAAACTGAAATCACTAATACTATGTAGATTACAAATTTGCAACTGGGAAAGTAAATTATGACAAGGGGCAAGGACAACTTTCCCATAGGCCATGTACTTTATTATCAGGGATTTGTGGTTTTCTCCTAAGTACCCATTCCCCTGGGGCAGTAATCTAAATATAACCCAGGTAGTATATTGTTTTATGTCCTCATGAAAGAAAAATATAATTTGAAATAAAACTTTTGGGAAAAGGACATTTTAGCCATAATATGTATTGGAGTCCATGGGAGAGTAGTCCTTGCCTTACATCACTATGACATCACATATGCGGCCAATTTGAAGTCTCCATGGGAAAGCAATCACCAATATTTACAACTTTCAAAAATTCATAACTTTCTTGTTGTTTGTCCATTATTGTTCAAACCTTCACCTATCAACATGTCTGATTTTTCTTTTCCTTATAAAAACAAGTTTTTATTTGGGTTGGATTCCCCTTTAAAAATGAAAGAAAATATAGGATTTTCTTGAAAAACCTCGGGCAGTCATTTTCAGATTGGAAAAAAAATGGTACCCCATGTCTGCGCACTCTTTCACTTTGCACACGATTCAGGGATTTTGATGAGAAAGGCTGTATTTTGAGGCCGTCACATGAAAATTTGAAATGCCCTGAATTCATTATTTTCCCACCATTGAGTCTGATTTTTTATGAACACTTGTCTATGTATTGCATGTGTAAAGTTCGTGCTTGTTGCGTATCTTTTTTTACTAGAATCGCGCAGATACGCGGGTGCGCAGACTTGGGAGACCGCGTTTGCGCAGCTCAGACATGGGGGGACTGACCTAGACAGCTGGCAGCCGTCTGTTTCGAGGAGTTTTTTAACATTTTTTTATTTTTTTAATTTCTCCTCGTCGACAGACGGCTCGCTAGCGTGTCCCCGCCATTAGGGGAGGTACAACGCAAAATCCCCCCGGCGGGGCTCATCGATTTTTTTCACTAATGCATTATTATATATAAAAAGAAGCTTACCAAAATGCAGCTTGTTATTTCCTCTTGGCTTTGATTGGCATTTAAGTGGTGAAAACTCAATTGAAAAGGAACGAAAACAGTGACTTTCCTCGGCTGTCGTGTAGCTCCCAATACACTCGTTCCTCCGAAGTCGATAATGTACACAAACATATGAGGTGGGATGAACTTCCGGGTCAACTGCTTATCGAAACCGTTGGCCAATCAGATCATCTCTTTTACGTCAGGCTTATGAATATTAATTTTCTTTTCCTTTTCAACGTTTGCTCGCCCGGGCACTGTATATGTGTGACGTAAAGGTCATAGGGCGGAGTCTAACTTTCGCCGGCCACTTTTTCATGAATGATTCATTACCAAGATGGCTAGCTGCCCACTCTCCGAGTCGCAAGTGTCAACTTTTAGAGACAATCCTCTGAATGCCAGTTTCAAAGCGGGAATTTAGGGTAAGAAACTGTCGTTACTTAAACATTATCACCTAAAAGTGCATATGAATGCACAGTTTGTGTAAAATATCATGGTATTGAAGCAGAAAAACAAGAAATTAGCCGTGGCCATTGAGCCCTCGTACAGACGACGGTTTAACTTCGGTCTATGTATTTGGTGAGTGAAGCCAACGAAGTTCAGCTGAACAACCAACATAACAGAGACCGAAGCTTTTGGTCTAGGACTGACCATACTTTTTTTAAATGAGATTTTTGGCACACTTAACGAGGCCAAGGAAGCTCACCCTGACGACAGTTTATTATTAAAATAGCAGAAAAAATATCAGTGAAGGGAAATCCAGATTAGCCTGGGGCTGGCCACGTAAACTTTGACTTCGGCAAGTTTTTCCCCCGTCGTCGGCATCGTCTCAAAAAAAATTTTTTTTTTTTTTTTTGAATAGGCCTAATTCATTAGAATTTGAAAATGTGCAGTAAACTACTTAACTACACGCACATGAATATGACACAATCCCTGGCTTCCTAGAAATTTAACACACGTTGAACGTTTTTCACTTTCTAATCCTAGGCCTCCTCCCTGGCTACCCCCCCCCCCCGGCCCACTAATAAGGCATCAGCTTCATTCACGAGCACAAACACGAACATACAGAAAAATTAACACAAGGGACTGAAGTAGATTTTTACGGTATTTTCTTGGACGTTGTAAACGGTCGTACTTTTGACCAAGTCGACTCACCAGACAAAGTTAAGATAGGAATTCGACTTCCAGATGTTTCAGAGATATACTTCGATATGAACCTTCTGTCTGTGACTTTCAGACTCTTGTCAAATATTTTTTTTACCATTGACAATTTAGACATGGGAGCTGCCATTTTGAATATCCCATAAGCCATTGCAAGGATTTTTCTTTTCGCACGTGACCTTTGTGTTTCAAAAGAAGAAGTATGATTGGCCAATTGTACCTGACTCCTCGTAAAGCTAACTTGTTATTGGACAAAACACGATTGCAGCCATTTTTAAATAACAATTGTGCATAATCAACTTCCGCATTATCGCGATCGCACACACAAAGGCAAAAGCCACGACAAGTATCAGCAGTCAGCTCCAGCCTGGTTCAGTCAGACATTTCCAGACACGGAACAGTGAAATAAAATCATCTCAAATGGCGTCCCAGAATTTAGACCCTGCTTTAGCTATTGCTGCACAAAGGAGAAAAGACAAATCTTGTAATTCACCTAGCAAAAAAGATGGGCATTCCGTCAGTCTACGGTAAGTGAAGAAGCCTTGGCGCTGGACTGGGGCTGGCATGGGCATGGCGGCCATGGCGGTGGGGTTTGGACTGGAGCACCCAAGCCAAGGGTTCATTACCGTACGCGTACCCGCCGCCGTGCACGGGAAAATCAAAAGGCACGACGCATTCAACTCTCTCTTTGAGCTGATTCTTCCTCTTCTTTGGACATTCCTCATTCTATCCTGGAGTCCAGATAAAACACTTCCATGACCATGCGATTGCACGAAATAAATTATTTCTACAAAATCTAGGAATAGGATCAAATTGTTCCATTTTTCAAAACTAAAAAAAGAGACGTTTTAAATTTATGGCATTGGTCAGTTGGCATAAACTAGTCTTTCACGGTTTAGGCAGCAAGCTGCCAGCTTTAAAAAAGCTTATTGATTGGATTGGTTGATGATAAAATATTGGGCGTGTCGATCAGAGATAAAATAGGGAATGTTACAGTCATACAGAGATAATACAATTTTCAGAATACGATTTGAGACAATTTGTTATCTTGCTGAGTTACAAGATCAAAAGTTACAGTACAAGAATATTTAAGACAATTTTCAGAATACCAAATAATCACCCCAGGGGTGGTATTCTGAGATCCATTTTATCTCCGTTACTTAAAATCAGTGAGATAAAATGCCCTTAAAATCTCTCTGAATTGGTATTCTGAGAACCATTTTATCTCTGTAAGACACACCCATTTTTTAATCAATATCCAATTAGAAACATGCTTTTATAGCTCTCTCATATCACTCAACCAATTAAAATCCATTCCGCCAGGAGGTGTGGCAAAGGGGTGAGATTGCGTCAATTTATTGACTTCAAATATGCTTGCACTATACGCTTGCGCGTCTTTACGGATATTTCTTTTTAACAAAAAGGACAATATTCTCATCTTTTTTCGAAGTCTATATCGCATCTTTTCAAGCATCATTTCAAAGACAATATTAGTCAAGAAAAGTCTTATGAAATACTCTCTGATTGTACAGGAACAACGTTAAGGTGTTATTCTCAATAAATATATAATTTTTCTTCATTTTCATGTCATCATTTGGGGTTAATTTACCTAAAAATACTGGTGAAATCAACGTCACAGAGATAAAATAGCCTCTACCCTCTTTTAAGTTTATTTTATTTTTTTCTTCAAAGTAACATGGGCGCAAGCACATCATCTGCGTTGCAAAGGCCAGATACGCGATGGGTATGTGTACGCAGGCATTGTTCTGTTGCGTATCATCTGTAGACACGCAAGATAAAATTTATACGCAAGATAAAAACTAAAATTTTATCTGAGAGATAAAATCTCGTCTCAGAATACCAATTTCATTTTAAGAGATAAAATAAAATATTTTAAAGATAAAATGACCTCAGAATACCACCCCTGGACATTTTGACTTACCGGTAGACTTGTTCTAGAGAATTATATTTGTCTTAATTTTCAATAGATAACGTTCAATCTACTTTGCTTGTGCAAATTGTCCACACAGATTCAAATCATTGCTACGGCATACATGTATTTGCAGAGGTCAAGTTGACTTTGTAATTAATATTTTTATTCCCGAATCTCTTTTTAGTGTTATTTATTTTTATCATTTCATTATAGATTGCAAAAAGAATTGAAGACCCTGATGTTGGTGAGTAGTGCTCTAAAAATATTTTGGTTACAGCTTGAAGATTATCCCCATTTCATGAGATGTTTATCATGTTTATGATATTTTATGTAATTCTTAAAGGACAAGTCCACCCCAACAAAAAGTTGATTTGAATAAAAAGAGAAAAATCCAACAAGCATGATACTGAAAATTTCATCAAAATCGTTTGTGAAATAAAAAAAGTTATGACCTTTTAAAGTTTCACTTATTTTTCACAAAATAATATGCACAATTTGGTTATATGCAAATGAGAGAATAGATGATGTCCCTCACTCACTATTTCTTTTGTTTTTTATTGTTTGAATTATAAATTATTTCAATTTTTACAGATTTGACAATAAGGACAAACTTGACTGAACCATAAAATGTTAAACACTGGTAATTCCACATGTTCAGGCAGAAATAAAACATTGTTTCACAGGACAGTGGAAAGAAAATTAGAATATTTCATATTTCCTACAATAAGGTACAAAAGAAATAGAGAGTGAGTGATGTCATCAGTTCCCTCGTTTGCATACCAACCGGGATGTGCATAGAACTATTTTGTGAAATTAAGCGAAACTTAAAGTTTTGATGAAATTTTCAGTATTGTTGGTTTTTTCTATTTTTATTCAAATCAACTGTTTGTTGGGGTGGACTTGTCCTTGAGGTAGTAAATAATTTGGTTTGTAAGGCTTCTTAAACCCCAACAAATTATGAATTTATTTATAAATTATGTCCTCCCTCTCCAAACTGTTATTAAAATTGTCAGTGTACACCTGGGAAATAGAAAAAAATACACAGGGCTTGGGCTAATTTTGGCCCCGAAATGCTAAAAAGAGCAATTACCACCAAAGTGTTTGTTTGTATTCAATAAAAAATATGTGCCAAATAGCTATGGAAGGAAAAAAGTAATTGCTGAGAAATGAGCAAAATAAGCACGGAATTCCATCTCTGGTATTTTTCGAAGCAATATTAATACACTATGTCACTGTCCCACATGATGCTTTTCTGTCTAAATGATCATCAGAATTATCGATTTTGAGCCAAGATTTTACAAAGATTAAGTTTACATCTACCAGGGGCCCGTTGCATAAAACCTTTCACCTGAGAAAACTCAGGTTGTTTTTACCGGAGTTTTTACCCTGTGTTAAAGTCAATGGCAGAAATCAGACTAACCTTAGTTTTCGGTTTTTACCAGAGTTTTCTCAAGTAAAAAGTTTTATGCAACAAGCCACAGATCTGTATCATATAATATTTTGACAATTATGCTTGATTTAAAAAAAAAAAACTTTCTTAAAAATAGTTGTTTGCTGCAACTACCATCTTTTACCTCTAAAGCTTGTCCAATTTTGCAGATTTACATGTAGGCAATAAATTGTGAAAAGTAGCACCAGTCCCCAGAAAATATTTCTTTGGCTGGTGTACACTCTACTTATCTTGCATGTATTTCTTTTTCTCTACCTGATGGGGATATCACCAAGACACTTAACTATCAGAATATCATCAACAAGATTGATAGCTTTGGTCTCTTGTTTTGATTGTTCCACTCACTGGTACTTTATGTCTTGCTTCCCTCACCTCCTCCATAGGTGTAGAAGGAGAAACCCAAACATTAAAAAAAATACACCAAAGAAATTAATTTCAGCTGATGCCTGTATCATCTTCAAGACCTTACAGAATACTGTCAACTTCTTCCAAATTTTGCTACATTTTGGCAATAAATTAGTTTCCTAAGCTCTCATGACTCAACTTATTTTATTTTTATTCAGTTTTATTGCTTACTAACTTACAGTGTATTCCTAGGATAATTTTCCTTTTCATGTGGTAAAGTTACCGTAAGTTATTTTGAAATTCATTCTTGTGTTTACTGATAACTAGTGAAGGCATTTTGTAGATTAAGTCTCTTAATATGTGAAGATGACTCATCATTTTGTGTTCTCTTTTTTTTTTTGGTCAAAAGTCATGTATGGGGAAAGGAATTACAGCGTTTCCAGATGGTGATAACATATTCAGATGGATTGGAACTCTAGATGGACCTGTTGGATCGGTAAGGTCAATCAAAGAGGAAGCATGGACAAACCCATCACAACCTTTACTTCATCAGCTTTCTTTAGGAAATGTAAAATGTGAAATTAAAAAAATGTATTTTTAGAAAGATTGTTCATATATAAATTTGCCTGCATACTGCATAGGAATGGTACTGAGAACAATGACCTTTGGTAAGAATGTCGTTACAAAACGGGAAAGAGTTTGATGAAGGATAAGCGTGTGATAGACTTAACTTTAGTGTTTTTGGCATACTTTGAATTTATTTAAGTTAAGTGGTGTATGACTTTATTAACAACCTATAGGGGTGTATATGAACAAAAAAAAGCAATATATGAGTACAAAGAATCTGTGGTCCATGATGCAGCACAGTATTTCTAATCTTGTTTGAATTAAAGCAAAAAATAATTTGAACAGAATAAGATCTAGGTGCATGTAATCCTTAGTGGATCAAGAAACCATCTTGTCATTGCAGTTTGTATGTAAAATCACTTGTAAGAGCAACTTCATTGTATATATACATATATGCAGAAGTCTGACCCCTCAGTCAAATTTGAAGGAACTGAACTTATCCTTGGCTATTTGCTGACTTAATGATTTGTAAGAGCCTATTTGATTGGTTCAACCATGAGATGAAAAGGCAGGAAGTTATGGGTGTAAGCCTCTTTCACATACTTCCTCTTTGTTCATTGTAAAACATTTATTCAGGAGGGGGGGGGGGGGAGTTGGATATTCTTTCTAGACTCTGCTGTGCACAACCATCATTTCCAGTGGTTCTTTGGGAGCTTTTCATTTTGGAAGTTTATTACCGCACCCTCCTATTCAGTATCAACAACTTTCCTTGTAGGCATTTATATAAGGTACAAGGGTGAAATTGTGTTGTATCCATACTTTGTCATGATTCATAGATACAATACAAAATCATATATCTTTTAAAAGTATACCCTACTGAATTGATTTATTCATAGTTTGGTTGACTTTGCTCTTATGTGTACAATTCAGTTTACACAGAGAAAGACGAATACAAATAATCAGTTTGATTTTTCACCTATTACATAAACCTCCTCCTCTCTTTGTTTTTGTTTTTTTCTATGACCAGGTTTACGAATCTCTAAAGTTCAAGCTTTCTCTAGAGTTCCCTTCACGTTACCCGTATGTTGCTCCAACAGTCAAGTTTGTTACCCCAATATTTCATCCAAATGTCGACCAAGATGGCAATATATGTTTAGACATCCTAAAAGAAAAGTGGTCAGCATTGTATGAAGTCAGAACACTTCTAATGTCATTGCAAGTCTTATTAGCAGGTGAGTACTGGAATCACAAACATATTCAAGAGTCTACTACCTTATTTCTTTTCAATTCTAGTAATTGAAAAACAAATAGGTTGTTATTGTGTTTGTGTGTTATGATTATTATTATTATAATTATAATATGTTACTACATATACCAAAACACTAGTAGTTAGTATTTTCCAAATGATTATTTCAAGATAAAATCTTTGACAGAAATTGTATTTTTTTTTAATGTAGAAATAAAATTGAGACATATTTTTTTAATGAAACACACAAAATTTTCTTATGTAAATTCACATTACCCACGCCCTATTTCTAACATCACTTGTTCAATTTAAACAGATAATATATAGATAATATTGTAATTTATCTAAACGCGTACTGCTTTTGTATACCTATCCAATCCCGCATACACTACAAAGTACTTCTATTTGCCTACCAATGTTTCCATCAATATACTCCATTGTATCTCATTGAATTGTTAATACCATATAAACCTGACAGAATGCTACGTTCAAGTAAAAAGTCATTAGTACAGGTCCCACATACTGTGACAAAGTCATATGGGGAAAGATCTTTTTACTTGCAGCTGCTATTTTACGGAATAATCTGCCAGAATATCTTAGAAATATACAACCATACAAAAAGTTTAGAAATAGCTTGAAAACACATTTATTCACCCTTCTGTAAACAATTAATGTAAGAACCCAGTGCTCTCCACTCCTTTTGTGAAAAGGAGTGGAGAGCACTTAGAGACATGCAACTTTGCTTATGTATTTTGCGCTATACAAAAACGTTTCATTATTATCATTTTTATTATCTCAGACAAGTAAAGTTTATAACTATTGTAAGTATTTATCAATTTTTTTCCTTTTGTTCCTCCCCTTGTAGAACCAAATAATGACAGCCCTCTCAATGTTCAAGCTGCGGAATTGTGGGCTAACCAAGCCGCATACAAGAAGACAGTACTAGAGAAATATCATAAAGCGACATCAAAATGAATGTGTGGGACATTGTGATTTCTTTATGTGACAGATTATATTTATTACAGACTATAACCGGTAATGGCCAACTGTAGAAATGTACATAATGTAAATAAAATGAAAGAAATCATCTTCCACTGAATTTGTTAAAAAAAAACTAACAGGCCAATGGTGTACAAAAACATGAGTAACAATTAACAAATGAGAGAAAATATCCTCTTTTACTTAGAAGTGAGAGATGGATATTTTATTGCATTTGTCATGACTGATTGCTGCAATTTCTGTGAGAATTTTGAACCTTTGTTTATAACTAGTGTAGGCCTATTTTCAAAAGCTTCAGAAATAGAATGTGTACATATTTCATGTGGCTTTGTGTATCAATTATTGATTCGGAAAACACTGAAATAGACATATTTTTAAGGAACTTACCATTTCACTGAGATATGTATATCTGAAAATCAACATTCTAAACAGTAATATTTTTCATGTTAATGACAAGGAATCTTGACTGTTCTGGATTTGTGAATAGTGTCAGTGAAAAGGCTTGGAACTTGGAATCATTTTCCCAAATAGGTGGAATACTTAATAACAGGGTTCATACTGATCACTTTTCTGGAAAGTCATGAAACATCATTGATCCAAGTATTCTCTTGCCTCATGGCTAGCAAATAAACATTGGAACTCTTTATATCATTTCAGTGTGTCATGGAGGACTGGAAGTTTTCTGCCCTAGAATGTCATATAGAATACATATATTTTTATGAATTTGTTCTACTTCTAGGCTTCAATAAACTACTCCATGACAGTACTTTTCTGTTTTCATCAAAATGTACAAATTTGAAAGAAGCAAGGCATTGATCTAACTTCTTTACACATGACTAAACTTGATTTTGCCATTGTTTCTATATCAAGTTAATTTTCAACCATGTCAAAGTGCTCAAAATGCAATTATACCTTTTGTGCCATCATTTCACTTAAAGGCATATAGGATAACTTTACAAAGGTCTTTTTTAAAGTTAATATTGTTCATATGGATTATAAAAAAACACCTAGGATGAAAAAAAAAATCAAATATGTGTATACACTTCTAGCCTCTTGTCGAGGCCATGGCGGCTGCTACCCGAGTGAAGGATATAGCAAAGCAGAGCGCAGCGAGCCAGGGCCTCTTGACATCTGAGTCGAATTTCACAGACTTTCTTTTGTTTTTTATTGTTTTTACCAATAGATGTCAAGAGGCCCTGGCTGCGCTCGCCAGGCCTTATTCACTTCGCGAATTAGGAAATCACTCAGGGAGCTGCTGCCACTTTCAAGATACCTGACTGAGAAATCATCATTTACTAAATCTAACATTTCTATGATTTCTTATTCTTCTGGGATTCATTTTTATAACATATCACTGACACTTGAAAACTGGGACCTTGCAGCTCTGATTTCTTACAAGTCAAATCAATGTTAACCTTTGCCTCTAAGATCATATGTATTTTGTAGTTTTTTTCATTATCATTGTCAGTGGAATGCATTCAACTCAACACAGAATGTATTTTCTTTTCAATGTTGAATAATCATGAAGACTTGAAAAGTGAAATCATGCATTTAAGAATGAAGTGATTTCATTTTGCTTTAACCAATTATCAATGAAAAATGCTTGTAATGCCTGGTTTCTTTTTCGGGATGGGGGGGGGGGGGGTGGGGGTGAAGGTAGTTGATTTAGGATATCATTCATATTTTTTAATGACATGAACATATAGTTGAATCACATATAAGTTGTGAGATTTGTGTTTCAGCTTTAATGCCATGCCAGAGGTCTATATGTGCCTGCATTATTTTGGATCCAGTGTCCATTCCAGTTGGGCTTGAAAAATTTGAGGACCATTTAATAAAAGTTGTCAGCATTGAAAAAAAAAAATTCTCTGACTGTTGCCATAGAAACAATCAGAGGCCAGTGATTATCAGCCAATCAACAACATCTAATTTAGTCATCGCCGACAGTTGTCGGACAAATATTACACCCACTGATCAGAAGTATACTGTAGGAATGGACGATTAACAATGGTCCATGGTATCAAATGATACTCCAGTAATTAAACGCAATTTGATGAAAATTAATCATAAACACACATTTATGACTTGTAAGTTGTCTTGTAATGCAACTCTTTCTGCAAGAACATAGAACATTTAGCAGTGTTCACCTTTTCATTGCAGTTGATTGTCACAACTTTTATGAAACTGGTCCCGATGTATGATTGATACACACGTGTTGTAATTTAGTTTCACATGGCTTCAATTTATTTGTTATATTTTTCTCGAGATCCTAACAAAATGCTAAATCATTTTCAATCTTAGACTCGGAGGCTAAGTTTAAAACATGGAAGAGATCATTTTCACGTATACAAAGATATGTTTTACCCCAATTTAATGAGAGCATTGTATTTGAAAAAAAATTGTATTGATATTTTTTAAATCATATTTTTTAACCAACTATGGTGTAATCTTGTTTCAATTTCTATTTTATGTGAATCTTACAGTCACATACAATTTCCACACAATTATACGTTATATGGTGTTGAACTCTTTTCTCACTCATGTACAACACTTGATTTAATTACACTATCTTGCAATGCTGCCGATAATTTGATCATTCATCTTAAAGTTGGTTGTATGCCATGGGAAATTATATTTCACATGTCTATGGTAACAACTGAATATGTGTGTGAGTGTCATTTTATAATGTTTTTCTATGTATGAGTAAAATAAATATGATAAAATTGAAATTTAGAATCTTGTTATTTCCTTCTGCATGTTTCTTGTAGATTGTAGTAGGAAGGAGAAGCTCCTTGGTTGTAGCATCTCATGTTGTGATTGGTGTTTTCTACCAAATCCTTGTATCTGATTAGCCAACTGCAAATCTGCTTGTTAAAAGCACTGATAAAATTGCTTTATGAAACACTCCAGCTGCATTCTGTTCAGATAATTACTTTGTACTTAGTATTGCACAATAATATAAAAAAAATCATTTTTATTTTCATGCAGGTGAATCTGCAGAAGTCGAATCTCTTTGGGGCTCAGAAATCTTGTTTGAATTGGGTGAATTTTGACTAAGAAGAGGCAAATAACGCATTCTTCTATAATCTGGATCCTGTTTCTTAAATGCTTGTTTATAATTACAAATACACAGTTCCTAAAACAAGTTTAAATACCATCAGCCAGTCAAACTGAATGATTTCAGTAGCTTTATTAAACTTATTGCGAATTTGTTATGAAATGGGGCTCCCCCAGGTGTGTGTTTTATATTAAAGCTGTTTGTATGACTGGTGGTCCTTTCTTTCTTGCTAAATAATCACTGATCATTTACCACGAGAAAGGATCACCAGTTGTTCGTAAAGTCGCTTTTAACTTAACGAACAGCTTTATGAATTGGACCACATCAAAATAACTTTGACTTGAGCAATTATTTGATTTTGTGAGGGCCGACGTATGTATGAAAGACTTATCCAATGAATAGTTCCAGATGATCAAGCTTATGCAAAATTTTGACTGTACAAAGTTATAGTGTGTACTTCTATTTAAATTCTTGTAATCTCTTGTTCAGATGGTGTGGCAAGGATTAGCAACATTTTGTGTACCAAATCAACTAATGACAATTATTTTGACCTGAAATCCGGGGGGGGGGGGGGGGGGGGGGGCATTTACACTGACGAGTGGATACCATGCGCGACCAAAAAAACCTGTAAAAAGGATGTCTTTTTCAACTTTCTCGTAATAAAGGTGTCAAAAACACTAAAATAATGAAAAAAGGGTATCTATTTTCACTAAGAAAGCTATGTGTTTAGGGTAAAATTTGCAAGGGTATAAAAAATTAAGACATGTTTTATAAAGGATGTACTTTTTGCCCAACAGTCAACACTACGAGTTTACAGTACGATTTGCGCGAGGCGTGGCCGTACTAAACCCAATGATGTAGGTAAAGGGTAAAATCGACGACCGACATCTGTTACATAATTAAAATATCGCTGTACTTGTTTAGGGGTTCAATTCAGGGAATACTTGCCAAGAGTATCGTTTTGTTTCCAATACTTGTTAAGGGGTGCATTTTCAGAATACAGAAAATATGTGTTTAGGGTGCTTTTCGAGACCCCATGGTCGCGCATGGTATCCACTCATCAATGGAAGTGTGGCAGTTTGTTAATGAATGTTAACTTTTAAATCATTGCTATAAGAGTACCAACATATGTGTATCTCTACATGTATCACTGTTTCTCTCCATCTTGACACTTTCCTTTAAAGGGGACGTCCACCCTGAAGAAAATTTTGTTGAAAAATGGCAGAAAAAATAATCAAAAATATTCAAGGTTTGAGGAAAATCCATTACAGATTAAGTATTAGAACGTTTTTGTTTTGGATCACAAACCAGCAGAGCTCTACCCCATACGTTGTGTAATATAAAATGCTTAAATATGGTCATATGTAGGAAAGCTGCTTGCATATGAAATCACAAATCAAATAATTAAAATTAAGAACTTTTTCATTCTTTGATCTCAAACCAACAACATTTTGTATTTTTTTCTGCTATTTTTACAATCTAAGTTTTTGTCAGGGTGAACTTCCCCTTTAATCACTTTTGTTCTTCATTGTCTCTTTATTCATGTCCCACTATTCCTCTCTCTTTCTCTTCTACTTTTCTTGCCTTCCTGCTTGCCCACTTCTTATCTTCCATTTCTCTTCTATTTCTTTTAACCATCTCTCCATCAATACCTAAAAGGCAGCATAATTTAGCATTCAATATACTTCACTGTCCTATAATTTGGAAGGAGCAAAAACAACTTTTTGAAACTCAAAACAAGTAAAAATTAAACCTTGTGAAAGAATAAGTGCCCTTTTCCACAATATCTAAGCTTTCATGAAACTGGACCCTGATGAATCATAATGTAATGATAATTGAATCACATTATGCAAATTGGCATATTACATAGAGGTGTTGTGGCTCAGTGGATAAGTCTCCGGACTGTAAACCACACGGTCCGGGGTTCAAATCCCATCACAGCAGTAGCGTCCTTTGGCAAGGCGTTTATCTACATTTGCCACTCTCGACCCAGGTGTAGTAAATGGGTACCCGGTAGGAATTCCTTAAATGCTTGATGTGCCCGATCAGGGTAGCCGTGCTAAAGCCGGGGTAATAGTATGCAGCGCTTAGAAACATTTGTATTAAGCGCTATATAAGAAATTGCATATTATTATTATTATATTACACAAGCTCAAGGAAAGTATGACGCATGACACATAATATTCAAGTCATAAACATTTGTCACTTTTATTATTTTTTTTTCATCTTTACTCCAATTTCAATTTTTCGTAAGTTTTTTTTCTCCCCTTGAACAACTCCTGTACATGAACATGCACGTAAATTAAAAAGTAATAAAATAAGATAACCACACATTTCAATGTCAAATTTCATGAGAACGAGGTACTGACGAACCAAATTCATGTAACACTAAGCTCATAAACAGCAATATATATATTTATATCAAATTATAGAAAATCTGCAAATTACTGGAGGAAAAATAATTCTAGCCATGTACAAATCAATCTTGGTAATTGGTATGATTCAGTCTCAATGAGGTTTGTTTTGTTTTCTGTTGATGTAATGTCTGTCAAGTGATGGCGCATAAAACTACAGACACATATCCATTACTAGTTTGGATAGGACTCATTCAGGTTCTGTAGTCCACTGTGGTAGTCCCGGGGGGGGGGGGGGCACTCAAATTATTTTTTTATGGGGGTGTGCCTCGCGAAACACTGAAATTGGGGTCTAAGGAACTGACTACAAGGGTGAAATACAGGGTCTTGGGAACTAAAAATGTACCTGGCCGTGTGAAGAACAGGGTCTACAGAACTAAATCAAATCAAACAGGGCGGGGGAAAATGAGGTCAGGGAACGGCACATTGTATCGTAACGACTGCGATCGCGCACGCTCTATAGCTGGCTCTGTATTGTAGCTGAGGACTTTTGGCTTGATGGAGCCGTGCGTGTAGCTTGCTCTCCGATCCGGGGTACGGTAGATTTTCACGGCTCGTGGTGGACAATTTTGGCAGGGCTTGGGAACGAAGGTGTTTTGTAACAGGGGTCTTGGGAGCTGGTTGGGGTGGCTTATGAACGGAAATTTTGTAAAATGTAGATGCTAGAGAACTGAAATTTAGGTCTGAAAAGGGGGGGTCTTCAAAGCGGCATGTCCCCGTACCACCAATATATGTGAGTGCCCCCCCCCCATCCCCCCCCCCGGGTGGTAGTATGATGGTCCATGTTTAGAGCATTTAGTCTCAAACATAGGTGGTGTTACTGCCTCAATCTGCAACATTGGAAAAGCTTTAACATTGAAATGAAAGAGAATTTTCCAGGGCTTTTTATAGCATTTCAGGGGCAATAAATCGTCTCAAGCCCCTATGTAGTATATCCCTGAGGAAAGGAATATTACATTTTCAAAATAAGTTTGCATCTGACTACCAAAGTGATTTGCAATTATCTGTAAAAATTAAGTGTGAACCAAAAAAATAAATCCATCAATTAGGGAATAATCACAAGCACGAAGATGAAAAATTGTCATTTTATTCAAGTAAAATTGAATTGAACATCCCGCCAACAATTATATTATTTGCAAGAATCATGTAGATAGTACGTAATGAAATAAAATGAAACATAATAATATCATGCAATACAATATTTGAAGGGTAAGTGGTCAGGGAAAAAAATAAACTTCTAAGGAAAAGTTATGAGCTTAGTGTTACATAAAATATATCTCTCTCCAAATGAATCAAATGATTCTATACTTTGTCGACTCATACTCTCTGCTTTATCTACACACAAAAATCAAGTCATATAATAAATACAACTATTTTCATTTCACTATATTTTCATCATGGGTGCATACAGAAAAATAAGAAAACTCATTTGGTTTGCTATAAAACCCTGACTTAGAGAAACTAAGAAATCAGATTTCAAGTGATAGTGAATAGTAATAATTATAATAATATAACAATACATATTTTTTTATAATAGTTTTCACTTCAATAGTAGCATCACAAGTGGGTTGCATGAATTTTTTTTCATCATTTCATCACTTTCAAACATGAAATCTATACAAGAATTTGAGAAAAATACTGCTCTATAACACATGATAATGTGGCCATCCCCACATACACACACTTCTTCAATGTACAGAACCTTGCAAAAACATTACGCTCCTGATTTCAACAATATGCTGAGTATTCTGTGCATTCTAAACGACGGGACAGATGAAAGAAGGCAATGTGAGAAGAGAGCACGTTTAGTCCTAGTAAAAGGTTTATCTCCGTTTTGCGTAATAGTTGGATTTCGTGTGAAGAGATGTCATGGTGTAGCGGATTACGTCCTGAACTCTGGCATTAGAAAATGCCACCACCTTTACAAGCAAATGACGTACGGTGCAAGCCGGGCTCACAGTGTAGCGAGCCTAGGTAGCAGCAATCCAACGTTTCTAGCTGCTTCCAAGTGTGCAAAAAAATTGCAATATCAATGAACTCAAGCATGGACAATTGTGCTTGCTTGTGGGTTGTTTAAAAATCAAAACAAGCAACCAGTACAGGCCCATGCACACATAGGCCCAAATTCACAAAGGAGGTTCCAATTGTACCATGGTACAGAATAAATGCTATGTCCTCTGTCCATCTTACAAAGAGTTGCGATTGATCCGATCAACCTCAAGTATATGGAAATCCATCAAAGTCATAATTTTTTCTTCTGTAAATTCGCTCAATGTCCTTTGAAACATTGAGAAGCAACTGAATTGTCAACACAGGGAATGTATGAATATACATCATTTCTAGAAAATATTTTGAACAAACAAGTATTTTAGGTGTTGACATTGCAGGCTTTCCATAGTTGCAATTGATCGCATCAATCACAAAACTTTTTAAGACAGGGCCCAGGCCATGGTGAACATGTTTAATCACATTTTGGGGATGTAGGGCCTCTGAAGCCTGTGTTCTAGAAATACGAAGTAACACACAAACTAACATTAGAATGGGTGTTGGTTATTTTGCACTATGAACATCATTTCTCTCCAGATACCGGTACTTTTGATTATTCTATTTGATTCGTACTTACAGATGGGTGTTTCAGAAAATCAATCATGATGCAATATTGTTGAGACATTGAATTTAAGAAACAAGAAATAAATATGGTTCCTGTACAGCATAATTTCAATTTTCCTGATATAAATAAAATAAATTCCCTGATTGCAATGGAATATCCAATAAAGATATAATATAAAAGAGAGAAAATGAAAAGAAAATGAGCCCCTGACTAAAATACGACTAAAAAAATAAATGATACAAAAAAATAAGGAGTTTTAGTAAAACTGAACATCACATGTCTAGAGGATAAGTATTAAGTCAAATTTCGTGATTTTAGTCATGATCATTTTTCAGGTAAATTGTACACAGGCTTTCAATCAATTGAACTTGTAAGTTGGTATGATGGCTAATTTGGTTCCAGTCATTAATTGATTTTATGGCATGGCTAATACAATAAAGAGTCCTTTAATCTAGGGAAAATGTCCTAAAACGGGGCTTATGAAAAGATTACTGAGACAACACAATCAAACACAGAGAATAATAGCAATACAAATGTCATGATGGACAGGAGAGTAAAAAAAAGCACAGTATTTGAGTAATAGTTTTTCACATGAAGATACATGTACATTATACCACTTTACACAGCAACCTTCCCCAGTATTCTCTTTTCACAAGTCTGTCACCCTAATCTATTGACCAGACTCACCGGTTTCTCTTCAATTGTTTTTGTCTCTCATAATATAATATATGCTATGACTGATCACAGACGATTTCCACTTTATTTCTATGGAAATTTGTTGACAGTCAAATTTGTTAATATGTGAAGTTGAAACATCTGTCTTAGTTTGTGCTCTGTTTGGACATATTCTTTTAAATCCAGACAACTGCAAGGTAGATGGCCTACACGTATCCGCAAGGCAAATGTACAGAACCGTGTTCTTTATTCATGAGAGAGCACATTCAATGCACAATAGCCGGACACACTTAATCCCTACCAAACATGCTTTCTAGACAAGATACAGTTGAGATAAGCTCCCTGAACTCTCCAGGTCAGAATCAATCCATGTAAAGGTCAAGACCAGGGAGGGTTTCATGAAGTGCTTTGCAAGTGATTTTCATCAATAAATTAGCTCTAGGCCAACTGAATGGAAAGGTTTCAGTAATTTTTAACAACTGCTCCTTAGGGACCTGATTCATGAAACTTGTTATTAATATCAGGTATAAAAGATTCAGTTATCCATTCATTTTACTGGCAAAGAGCAAATTTATCACATAATTTTGGTATTTGTCATTGACGTCATGTCTTGTGAAACAAGACACTTGTCTGGTAACATCTTGGTAGGTTCAACCATGTTCCTCTTGACTGACTGAATGAGATGAGTAGTTGATCAAGAAGCACCTGGGCCCTGTTGTACAAAGAGTTTTGATTGATCCGATCAATTGCAACTATGGACGGCCAGCGACGCTATCATCTATTATGCATGTTTGTTTAAAAGTATTTTCTAGCTGTGATGTATATTCATGCATTCATTGTTTCCTTGAAAATTTACTGCACTTCTCTTTGCATAAAAAGGACATTGTGCAAATTTTTCATAGAAAAAATTATGACTCTGATGGATTTCCATAGAGTTAGAGTTACGATTGATCTGATCAATCGTAACTCTTTGCACAACAGGGCCCAGGATTGGTCAGGTGGATGTCCCTTACAGCATGGTATCTCTTTCTTTCCATGAGATGAAGGGATAATATCTCAAGCAAGAGACGAGATGGTGGCTCAAGAACAGAGCGCATACTTTCCATTGAAGATGATCCTCCTTTCTTAAGAAGAGCCATGCATTGATCACAAGGTCTGGATGAAAATGCACAATGACTACATCAGCGGGTAATGTCACGTTCAGTTATACAGAGAGCTACATGTTTAGATGTGCTCATCTCGGCTCCAAGAGAATCGTCTTTGTCAGAGTACTTCATGAACAGAGGCAGCATAATCGTGTCATTGAATGATCTTACATATTAAGTCAATCTGCACAGAGTTTTTGAATGAGGCAGCAGTCGCGATGGAAAGAGGCAGGACTGTTGGTGGAATCACAAGGGACGGGGGTTGGACATAGGAAAGGAGGGTTGTAGAGGGACAAAAGAGGTTCAGTTTAAACATACAATACAGGGCGTGAAACAGGATTACATCAACTGGAATGAATGTTAAATAACAATTAGTTGCTTGGGCCAAGACAAAACATGAGGAAAAAAAATTGCTATGAACAATGAAAGAAATTACTTAAATACAACGTTCATACGATGGAAGGTAGATATACTTAAAGGGATTGAATAAAAACGCCAAATTTGATTAAGCTGCCGTGGGGTTTCTTCCCAAAACTTTCACTCTAAATTAATCAGATAGCTTGCATATATATGGAAGAAAGTCTCAGACATTTTACAATCATGATTCCAAACAAATTGCAGAGTCCAGCTCTTGAGATATCAATGCACATATGATCAGAATTTATTGATAAATAATCATTAAACTGGGACTATTGCATACCAGAGAGGAACATTTTCTGAGAAAGAGGGGAGGGGGGGGGGGTGCAAGACCTCGGTCTCCACATGTAGGTGTGGAGACTCTGATGATCATACACATAGGAAAGAGCAGCATGCTTCCAATATATAGAAGGGCATGGGTACGGGAGGGGGATGGAGGAGGGGGGGGGGGAGGGAGGGGGAGGGTAGGGGAGGGGGATGGAAGGCCAGCGTTAGTTTAGATAGTGGTCTACTCCTGAGAAAGCACATGACCCTGCTCCGTACTTGGACATGAGTTTCATGGTCTCGGTCACATGACATAGGGCAAGCTCCAGAGGCGGGTGCTTGGGCATGTTCTGTGATTCTGTATAAAAAAAAAGAAAGAACAATTACAAACAAGACATATTAACTTAGTGAACAGAGAAGTATTAATTTCAGAGAAGAAGCAACTAACATTAAAATGAGAAAGACCCATGTACAATATCACGGGCATGTAAACTTGAAATAAGAGCCACTTTAACCCTAAACAGACTGGGCTATTTCGACGCCTAAGAAGACTGGGGACCCCCCTTATGATCTCGGCCGTCGATCGCGACGAAAATTGGCACGCGCGTTTCCCATGGCATTATCTACAAAACTATAATATCAAATTCTGCGAAAAATCTCATTGCTCATTAACTATGCTTATTTATGCGTAAAATCATAAGTTTGCTCTAATTAATAAAATAATGCCCCTAAAATGCTAATTTTTGTTTCACACACTCTAGATAGGCATCTGATCAAATTCATTTTTCAAAAATGTCAACATCACAATTACTTTCCTATGTATTCTATTTTTTTCTAAATTTCTTATGTATTTCTTGTTTTTCGAATTTTTTTAAAATTGTTTTTTCAATGGAAATTGTCAGGGACTAATTTGACCAAAAACGAGATAAAATAACTTGATTTTAAGCAGTAAGAGGAAAATAATGATACATTTTATGAATTGTGGCTAAAAACACTATTTGCATTGGATTCGTACACAAATTCATGTTTTTGAGTAATTTTAGGTATGCATACACTTACGAAATGTTGCGTAATTTCGGAACTGCATACCCGACGCTTTCAAAAAATTTCGAGGGGCGGATTCATCGCAAAAAATATCAAGGGGGGCTGAATCAGCCCCCCCCCCCCCGTCTTCTTAGGGTTAAAACTCATTAAGGAAGCACCTCAACTTTAAACTGTATCTCCTGAAACTTACCCATCCCTTTCAGATAATTTACATTATTCTTGAGTGCAAAGATGTAGTAAATGCATCTGATTTTTATTGTGTGGAAATATTCTTATTATAGTACTTCATCTCAAGTATTAATTCATTTCAACTCACTCAGTCAAATCCTGAAATTCCATATCAATAACGACCAGTTCTTAATAAACAGGATGTTATGAGAGTATTCTTGTTTCCACAACATAATCATCCTTTTACAATGAAAATTCTAAAAGGGTTCATTATCTACAAGGAACATCAATACAAGTTCTGTTCCATTTACGATGCAGTCTGCAGCAGAAGACGTACAATGTTAACTTCTAATATGGATGTCTATTATAATTATTCATTGGTATACATCCATATTGCAGTCTACTTTCTTGGGAAATTGTGATCTTTCCCTTTTTATCTCAACATGTTCTTACTTAAATAGGAGTCATGAATGATTTGAGAAGAATTTATTTTGGTACAGCAGAGCAGAAATAGAGTATAGTGAAATCCTTAGACACATCAAAATAATCTTTTTTGTGTACAAAAGTAATGGCATATAAACCTTCAAATTCAACAAACCCATTAAGTCAAATTAAGAATGTAATTAAATGAAATCATCACATAAAAGTGATTTTAGGTCCTTAAAATTTACTTCAGCTCTTTATGAAAACTTTTTTCCTTTACTGCAATGATAAAATGACTTACCTAATATGGCACTATTTAATGCGGCACAGACTGGTTCTCGTAATAATGGATCTAGCTGATACCCTTTTTCACTATTCCATGGGTCTGCATAGGCTAACAAACTAAATGCCTCCTGAAACAAAAAAAAGAAATAAATGTCATATTTTAGAGAAATCAAACATGTAACTTGGATAAGGAATGAATGCATTTGAAGATAACATGACAATATGAATGAGAGGTTTTTGCCTATTTTGTAACCAATCAGTTCTGAGAACTTAGTATCATAGATTTCAGCACCAAGAAGTCCTCACATCATATCATGCTTGATAGAATCATGAAGAACATGGAATGGTTGATAATAAAGTTATCCACCTTTCACATGGATAATCTGTTCTTACCCGTAAAGCGTTGGCATTGGTTTCGTTCTTGCCGTTCTCCCTGGTGATTTTGTCGTAGAAGCACTGAAGTTCCCGACCAAATTTGAGCATATGTTCAATTGCTGAATGGCTCCCTCCACAGAGCTGACGGACGGGTGGTAACGATGTACCTTCTGCACAAGATGATAGAAATAATTTACAATACATTTCAGGTATCGGTGGAATGTTACATTTATTGTTATCCCCTGGAAATTGACTTCAAGCCTTCAAATTTCCATTACAAAAGCATTTCAGGTACTATCAGTAGAATTTTACACTTAATGTTATCCCTTGAAAATTGACTTCAAGCCTATAGAAAGGCATTGATCCATCCACCATTTCTCTACAGTTGCTTGCTCTTACAAGGACTGGCTAACTTCTGTCTAAACTCCATAGTAACAACAAAATAATGCCCATTCAACTGTATAGACCATATTTAATATATGTGCGCTCTTATTACACTATACATTCTAGACATACATAATGCCGCTTCTTTGGGATTTTTTTTTATATTTGCTGTTGGCATCAGATTTTTGTGAGAAATCATGACTGCTCAACTACTACTTCAGAACAACTGAGACGTATGAAAGCTTATATGCTTTTCACACTGCACATATATTCCTTAACCCCAGGAAATTGGTGGGGCTGAGGGGGATCTTAACTCCACCAATTTCCTGTGGTTAAGCTTAGCCCACTTCGGTTTCACACTACGTTCTAGCAATGTGGGCTAGCACGTTCAATAGTATGGTACTATCTGGCCCTCCAAAAAATCAGGGTTAGCCGGTTCATTGCAGTGCAAGCACCACAATCGTGGTGCTACAAGATGCAGTGTGAAACGAAATCGGGCTATGGAAAAGTGGGGCTAAGCATTAGCCAACCACAGAAATTGAAATTGCATGTTAATCATGCTCTGTGTGATTCAATATTCATGAGCTGTGCAATAGTCCAGGGTTGAGGTGTTAACCCTGGTTAAGCAAATAGTATGGGGTTAAAGATAGTCTGGGGTCAAGGATAGTATGGGGTTAAGGAAGTGCAGTGTGAAAAGCATAATAATGTCCTATGCATAGTATTTTCAAGAAGAATCCAACCCAGAAGAAAAATTTCAAATTTTGAATGAAACAAGCCAGAGATGCAAATAGGCAACAGTTTGGAGAAAAAAGATGCCATAACTAACTCTTTATTCCTTGTCCTTTTTTATTTCAAGCTTTCAATATTTTGTTTTCTCCATTTTGAAAGCCACATAAATCACTTTAATACAAGGAGATTCCCCTACCACATGCATATTGTCCTATGCTTACCATATGTCAAATGCACATTGCCCTATGCATATTGTCTTGTATATTTCCCTGTACACATTCCTATGCCAATTGTCCTATGCCTATTGCCCACCATTCTATGCACACTGTCTTATGCTTCCCGACTGTACCCTTCAGACAATACTAACCTAGTTCATCTGTTTCCATATCTTCTGTGGGTGGGCACACACCATTGACTGATGATGATGATGATAATGCCTTGCCGTTTGTCACAGCATGTCCATTACTACTATTTCCGTTCGTGTGAACACCATTGGTTTCATGACAGTCTACATCCATGTCTATATCTGAATCCGGGTTTATTATCCTCGAGGAACCGTTCATGACACTACCGTTCGTGGTGAGGTTGAGGGCGTTCATGGTTGAGGTCATTGCAGTGTTTGTGGTCAGTCCGTCTTGCTGTTGCTGCTGTTGTTGTTGCTGATGTTGCTGTTGCTGTTGTAAGTTCTTAGGACTCTTTGGTGATATAGGTTTGGAAGTGTTGAGGAGACTACTCCCATGCCTGCCGCCGCTGCTACTACTACTACTACTTGTGCTACCTCCTGGTATTCCTGAATGATGCATCTGTAGAGGGTCCGTAGCCAACGGTGATGATATACTGAGATGAGGGGAGGATGAGGAAGGAGCGGCGCTATCACGATGAGGGCTCATGGCCGGACTTGCGTGTCTACTACTCGACCGTGACGACCGCGAGCTACGTGGCTCGCTGCGGGGAGGCCGTATCTCGCTCTCTGTCCCACTCACAATCTCCACAAACTGGCGGCATTTGAGCATGAATTCCAGATTGGGGTTTTGTTGTAGTAAATTTGGATAGAGTCTCTGGGTTGTAGCTATTGCTTCACCCATGCAACCTGCTAATACTAATCTTTGAAGTTCTGAAAGGTAAAAGAAGATCATAGTGTTACTCAATATATAATATGTATGTCCAGTTATCATAAATTAAATTCCAGTATACTCTATAATGTGTAATTGCGGTACAAAACTAAAGTAATGAAATGATGAAGTGATGAATGGATAGCTTTTATTTATAATAAACATTCCTATAAATATGTCTACATCACATTGCATATGGAAAATTTAAAATACTAAATTGCCGAGTGAGAATACATTTCACTGATACATGAGCAATACCGTGCTATCAAGCAATGCTGCTTATCAAGTACATATTGCAGATGATCTTAAGTGTTTAGGAGTTACAGGATCATGTTTATCTTGGCCTTGTGCGAAGATTGAATAAAGTACCATACTAATTACATTTTCAAAGGGCATAAGATATATAAGATTATATTTTCTTGTTTTCATAAAATTAATTTGATAATTTCTTTTCAGTCATTTTGACTACACATTCATTTTCACAAACTTCAATGTTCATCCAACAAAACTATGCATCATCAAAAATGCACCAGGGTATTTCTTTTGTGGGAAAACACAAACAATCGATCACCATGGTAACCTGATAATGAAACCTCACAGCATACAATAATAAATGAAACGGAGGTAATCAGTTGGAATGAGGGATAAAAACTGAGAATGGTTATTTATACCCCTGAGGAAAACTACTAGCAAAGGAAAATACTGTGTGTTTTCATTAGACATCTTGTCAGAAAAGGACACAACCACCAGCATATGGATTCACTGGGAACTTATTCACATAAACCATATTTAAAATGTCAAGTACTAAAAAAAATCTGTGCATGGGAACTAATACATCCATCTTATCTGTTTATTCATCCATCCGTCCGTTTTTTCTGCCTGTCTGCCTTTCTATCAAACTATCTGCATGTATCTAAGTATTATCATTTATTTCGAACTTATTTTCTACCTATAAATCAGTTTTCCTATCAAATTATCCATCCATTATCTATTTACATCAAAACACATCCATCAATCTGTCTGATCTATCTATCTATCTATCTATCTATCTGTCTGTCTGTCTGTCTGTCTGTCTGTCTGTCTGTCTGTCTGTCTGTCTGCCTGCCTGCCTGTCTGTCTGTCTGTCTGTCTGTATGTCTGTCTGTCTGTCTGTGTCTGTCTGTCTATCTATCTATCTGGCTGTCTATCTATCTATCTATCTTATTATTATTCATGCTTATACTGTACATGCAAAGGTCCAATATCATTTCCTCTCCATACGTAAACCATTAAATGTCTATGTGCACAAATTTGGTTTGTCCTTCAATGTCATGCTAATATAACATCATACATGTCAATCAAAATAATGAATGACTCATCTTAGACATGCATGTAGATATCCACACAGGATTGAAATGATGACTGTATAGTGTTTAAGAGGACAATACAACAACAATATTTAGACACACAAAGGATTTTTAAAAAAGTACAGTTAAACAGAGGGAAAAATAAATTAGAGGCTGGAGAGAAGAGGAAGAACAAGCATAGGGGCATGTGATGCAGAGATGGGTGCAAGATACAAGGGAGAACTAAGGAGTAGTAAGAACAAAGAATGACAGACATGGAAGTGTTCTTAAGGCCAATTCCACTTAAACAAGTCAATTAGAATAATGCTAAATCTAGTAAAAATCAAATTGAATGTACAATAACAAAGTAATATGATTTTTAAATATTGCTTATTTTCATAAAACAGTTCAACATAGGTTGTATGCAAATGAGTGAACTGAGGTCACACTCACATGTTTCTAACCCCCCCCCCTTGTTTTTCCTTGTAAATGTAAAATATGGTTGACTCTATCGTTATAATCTGGATTCTGGAATTGCCACTATTGCATCTCAGCAAGTCAATATTCAAATCTACACATAAAAAAAAATAGGTGTTTGCAGAGGCGTCAATTATGGGGGGGCAGGGGGGGCGATCGCCCCACCAATGAAAATATTGGGGGGGCAAACATATCGTTTTGCCCCCCCAATAATTCCGCATGTGCTAAAAATAAAATAAGATTGTAATGTTACACAGAAATCAGCAAGCGAGATTGAGATACACAACTCGTTCTTCGTCTAAAATCGTGCTCAAAATGTCCCACTTTTCAGATTGGAATATCAAAAAAATTTCAGCTCGCGCTTCGCGCTCGCATCATTTCTGTAACAAAAACCTATACTCTCCATGATTAAATAGGTAAATATGGTCCCGTTTTCAGTTCTAAACCTCAAAAGAACTCCCACTTCGACTTGCAATAATCTTTTGTTGGATATATATCTTGTTCTTTATCAAAAACGTCCATTAAACTCAATTTTTTTTCAGATCGAAATATCAAAATTTTCAGCGCGAAGCCGCGCTCGCATTAATCTGCTGGTGAGATATGTATATATATATATGTGTGTGTGTGTGTATACATATATATATGTACACATATATTGTTTTGTGTGATCGAGCGCTTTTGGAAAATTGATTCATGATTTTGCCCCCCCAATCTGAAAAATGGATCAACGCCCCTGGGTGTTTGACATTTCCAGCTCACTTATGTGTTGCAAATCCGTTTTTGTTTAAGCTAAAGTCTGGATTATCGTAACTTCCTTTTTCAAAATTATCGTAATGGAATGTATAGTATCATAATTTTTGATATTTTTTTTCATTTCATCAAATCAATTGGTTGTTGGGATGGATGTGACCTTTAACTGTTCTCTATATATAAACACAGAACATGCAGTGTTACGAGACAACATCAACAGCAGGATTAGCAGGTGGCGAATAAGGAAACCAAACTCACTTTGCCTGTTTTTAATTGACATGACTTCTTCAGCTATTGTTTGTCTTGTACTCCGAGCAAAGCTCTCGGCTGTTTGACTGTAACCATGGTGAACTAAATACGTTGACACAATTCTTTAAATGAGAAAGAAATAGAAAGAAAGTATGCACAACAGATCGTAACATATTTATCAAGCAAATAAACATTTTCAAGTATCTACATTGTCGAGCACTTTAATATGAATATCATTGAAAGTACTATATAAGATGTAATTTATTATCATATCTTCACAAAAAAAGTCCTATCAATATTAACTTTACTATGCAGGGCTCTCTGATATGAGAAAGACAAGTGGGACAGATTATTCATTAGATACAGTACACAAATAATAAGCATCATTGAGACTACTTTCACTGTGTCCATTTCTTTCATTTGGCGCTGGCCAGCTTTTACACCCTGGACAAAATTGTTTTTTTCTGTATAATCCGATAAATAATACTTGGAGCATCCATCAATTAATAAACTTCATAATTATGAAGAAACACAATTTACCAGCTTTCCCCAAGGATGTAAAATCTTGATTGATATGCACGTGGACGAACAAATTTCATTTTTAATAGATATACGCACATAGCGCCAGTTCTAAAAGAACTTCACTGGTTGCATGTGGTGGAGCGGATAAAATTCAAGATTTTTTGGCTTACATGGAAAATTGTTAATGGTTGTGCTCCCCATTATTTTAATGATCTTTCTTATCTCCGAATATGGTTGACAACTTGTAGAGTCAAATACTCATTTGGTGAAAAGCTTTTGCTCATAGTGCTCCAACTTAACACCCCCTTCTGTGTAGTAATTCCCTTTGCGCCTCTAAATAAGAAACTAGAGAGAAGGTACTCTAAATGCTATATATTATTATTAAGTGTTTGGTACTTCAAATCAGAAAAACAGTATTAAACATTGACATAGTGAAGCTTTATATTATTTAACTGAAATCCCATGAATGAACAGAACACTTGAACAAAACAATATGTCGGCATGTCCGTTTTAATGCTATTTTCCAATATTTTTTTTCTCCATAAAAGACGTTGTGCGAACCTGTGTAGCACTGATTGCCATTCCCCTTGGTCATCTGGTACTGGATAATTCTCTATTGTTGTCTTCGTCTTCATCCTCATTTCCTGCTTAGAAGAAATAGCATCATCATTAAAAATAACTTGATAATCTTGTTCACCTGACAAAATTAAAGGTATAAGAATATAGTTGAAGCAAACTGCTATCTCATGAGAAAGACTTTAAAATCAAGGTTTAATTCATCACAGATCTAGACCTTGTATGTTAACATGAACTTATCTTTGTGAAATCATGAAATCTAATAACTGAAAACTGACAACACTTAATCACTAACACAGTGTATTACTACTGCTTAGAAAAACACCCAACATTTGATGGGAATCCATGTTTATTTTGCTCATTTCTCAGCAATAACACATTTTCTTCCAGAGCTATTCAGCACATTAATACATACACTTTGGTGATCATTTTACTGGATTCTATTCAAACTATTTTTTAGATTGTGACCTGAACTGGCTTTTCCTTTTAAAGGACAGTGGATTCACCTAAATGTTTAATTTGGGGTTACCAAAAGAATATGATAAATTGAGCATATAAAACGAGTGAATCTTATATTAAAATGAGACCTCAAATTAAGCGTAATTCCTCTGTAATTACTACTTTAAAAGCATATGATTTCTAAGTATAAAAAATAAAAAGTTAACTCTACATTTCTAGTGATTTTATTAACAAAGCTTAATGAAGCATCTAATTTCTGATAATTTATCTATTCAACATCATAGATTGGGCATTTAAATTTAGATTTGTTCTTTGTTACTCAAGGACTGGTCATATATAATTCATGAAGTTTGATGGAAATCTAATTTCCCATGATAGGATCAGCAAGATACACATTTTGATAAATAATAAATTTATTTCCAAGATTCACATAATTCAATATATCCAGAAACTATCCAATGAGGTTGCTAAATTTCATGGATACATTCAAGGCAGCGTATATTGTTGATCATAATAATATTGATATACCTGCATGAGGTCTTCTATATTGAACACAAATGGGCTCTGACCAAAGTTTGTATCAACGATTTCACCAGGCGTCTGAAGGCCTACGGTTGGATACAAGTTGCTCTGTATAAAAAAAGAAGGAAAGACAAAGTGAACTATAATGAATATATAAACAATGAAGGCATGAGAAAGACTTGATGAACAATTAAACCAAACAACAATAACAACAAAATGGAGAAAAAAGAGAGTAAGGGGAAAAATACACAGAATATTAAAAAATATTACTGGAATTCAAATATAGAATAAAATAAACAAGAAATAAGTATACATTGAGTACAATAAGTAGGATGTTTCCACTCAAAAGAATGAAAGGGTAGAACAGGATGTCTCTAAATTAGGTATTTTTTACTCTCAAGAAATAAAAAATGTGGCTGTTGGTTTGCATGACCCCGTACTGCAGAAAGGTAAGCCAATCAAGAACGAAACTAAATCAATGTGAAGAATGAATCAGCAAAACAATCCATACATGGATAGAAACAGCCACAGATATGTTACAATTCCTGATTCACAACCTTGCGTTTGTAGTCAGATGGCCATGCCTGTATCGTCACTCGTATTCTATGATAGAACTGCCAGCTGATTTACATCCGACAAATAGGCTTGGCAATGATCGTACTGTAGAAAGTGACCAAAGTATCGCAACTTCGCAAGGATACACATACAGAACAAAACATAAAATGCTGTTCTACCCCCTTCTTTGCTTAATAGCTGTTGCCACAGAATGTCTATTGTGCCTGGTGGACTAACTCACACAGCCAGCTGTATGCATGAGTCACAAGAGGGGCAACACACAATGCCACGCACTTCAATGATAATAAATTACAGCCTCCCTAGGCTAAACTATGTGACAACTTTTAAACACATATGCTGTTCTATTCATGAAAATTGTTATCACCTACCAGTTACAGAAATGACAGGGGATATCATTTAGTGCCTGAAACTCCAAACAAAAGCTTACCCCCCAAAGGGAATATGGATATTTTTTTTAATCGTGAGGATTTTCAAATTTCAATTTCTGTAACATTACCAGAAACATTACTGCTTAAATATATAGAACCCGATATCAATCCATTGGGACAACCTGTGTCTGTGAGGGGTAACGGGATCCACATTTTTCCCTCTCCCCTTCCCCTATTGTGCTTCTCTATCAACTCTTTGCATTCTACATGTACATTGCCATTTTACTGACTTGTTATATAAGAATCAGAAAATAATTGAATATAATTGTTAGCCTGGCAATGAAGTAATTTTCAGACTGAGAATTCATTAAGGACATCAAGGACATTAAGAACATTAAGGAAATTAGTATTTGGCAATGAAGGTACAGTTCGCTACAGGAGCACTTAATAGTCAATAATTTGTTGATATTCTTCACTTTTTTTGCAAATATGCTATATGTAGAATAAATGTTCAAATAACAAATCATTTTCCATCAAATAATTTCATTGTTTGATTGATTTTCTTTTTGATTGCATGTTATGTTAAAATACTATCTTCAAAAGTGTAAAATTTAAATCTGATTGGATAACAAATACTTATTTTTAACATTAACTATGACAATTCAAGATTATTTCTTCTCTAAAGTAATCAGATAAATTATCTAATGAAGAATACACATTACAATTTCACAAAGTTATTTATTCAAGTAAATATTGTTCTCTACTGTTCCTTTTTATGAATTTGTCCAATACAAAAATTAACTCACATGTCATAGTACAAACCACAACAGAATTTAAAAAGAAGTCGTTGTAAATTGGCTAATTGAGATAGTCATTTAATTAAAGTGGCCATGAAAAAAGCATCATAAACACTTATGAGTGCTCTTTGAATCCTGCTTTGCAATTCAAACATTTAACATAATAAATGAAAAATGAAATATCATTCATAACAGAAAGTGAGAAAAATGTGAATTGATGTTTGGGGGAAACAACTACCACAAAAAAAGAAAAATAACTTTCACTTTGCATATTTATTTTCTACATCTGGTCAAGAAGCATTTTCATAACAATAATTATTTCAAGGGAAGCTCCGATATGAAAATCAACTTGACATCAAGTTAGTTACAAAAGCAGAAAATGGAATATATCTATGATTTCTTTTGTTCCTTACAAGCTTCTCCCCATAATCCATATTATTCTAAATGAAATAAATTGCACAAACTTTTAAATTGTTCATGAAGGATGAATTATAGAAGCCTTTAGGATATTGCAAGATTTGTACTTAAAGCACTGTTACCTTTCAAAAAAAAAGAAAAGAGAAGAGAATGGCAGTATTTGTACGAAAGACCATAATAGAAAATGTAGCTATGATGAAAAACCTAAAAAGACCTAACAAATGGCCTTACAAAGTTAAAGTACAATACAAATTCATAACCTTAATAATTTTGGGACTTTTTTTTCCTAAAGTTAAACGGACAAAATAAATGACATGTGGAATTTGAAAATATATTTTGTTGTCCCTTGTCCCTGTGACCCTACTATTTTCAGGGGGGGGGGTCACCTAATAACTATTAAACTTTAATTTATAAAATTCCAAACTTTGTCATACCATGTCTATAAAGAGATAATACCTTACAATGAGCATGTACTGTTGCTACTGGTACTGAATATTTTGTGAATCATAAGTGTAGTATACACCTCTAGCATGTTGGATTATATTCTCATGATCACACTCTGCTCTTTGAAGGGATAATCACACAACTTCAAGAAAAAAAAAATAATAGAAAATACAGCTATGGTGAAAAAACTGGTTCAAGAATATTCTAATATTCATGTTTTTATTTTAAATCATGATTGTGTCATCAATTGATACGGAGACCTTGTTATTAAAGATTCTACGTTTAAAGGCCACCGCACATCTGACGACTAGTCTACGACCCGATTGTGGAACAAGTCGCATTTTGCTAATTTTCTGCAAATGTGAATGAAAAGTCTCTACTTAATTGAGGTTCAAATCAACTGTATGAATAGTAATATAATGATTTTTGGATGATTGCAAGCCTTTAGTTTGGAGTAAAGGTCAAATGAGTTTCAAATTGTAACTAATCATATGATTGTATGACATTGTTACAACTAGATATATAAAGAAATGTAAGATATAAAGTGATGAGCCTCATCATATTGTGTTACAACATATCTTGCAACTATCTGAGTGAAGGCCCTTAGCATGGTTCCATATCATACAATAGGGGGAGCATTACACTGCAAAATATAATAATCATCAAGGTTCTGCTACTATAAAGTTGTGTATTGTAAATTTTAAGTGAATCTTGTATACCCGAGTCAAAACAAATTCCTTATGTTGACATGTCATCACCATTTTTTGTTCTGTACATACATTGCACATTGCATCTACAGTGCATTTACTTGTGTGTAAACCGGTGACAAACAAATTTCCTTTATGGAAATAACGTCATTCAATTCAATATAAACCTATTTGTACATGTACCGCACATAAAATCCATTTAACTAGAGTACCTGATGTCATGACGAGCATTTTTCATTTTGCTGAAGAATGATGGTAGTTTGTACACGGTAAATACCACTCTATACCAAGGCTTGTCTTTATGGGCATGGCCATTTCTGAAAAATCAACCCTCATTTAATTTATAGACTAATTACCCATAGGGGCTTATCCTCGCTAGATACATGTATATATTGCAACAGAGTTGTGTTAAAGTAAATCAATGTATTCTATTTTACCAACTATGACGAAGATACTGAGGGATATGATATATTGTATTGGATTAAGCCTTGCTAGAATGATGGGGTATCACATAACTCACTGCTTGTCTAGCCGTGGTAGGCAGACACTCATACTCTAGCCTTAATCAAATCGTTTTCCTATGAATTGCATCAAATGAAGTGATTCTCGTGAAATTAACTTATATTTAGGATTGACAAAATATGTATATTGAGGAGAAATATGTGGCATGTTTGTGGAGGGATATCTGAACTGTTTATTTTAAAGCATTTTCCAACATATGACAACAGAAGCATAATATTTTTATCATGAAATTTAGACTTATTTTGTAATTTTTGTTCCCAATTTTTTTCTTTAGAATATTCGTTATATTTTATCGTTTTAAGTGGCAGAGGATGTAATTGAGTAAAAGAAAAAAAATTCCTCCAATTAAACAGTTTCATATACTGCAAAACTTCAGGTATAACACATACCTTACTTAAAAAAACATATGTGGAATAATAGCTGGAATGCAGACTAGTACGAGGCTTGTTGACAATATTTTTGAGCTATGTTCAAGTGAGGGAGTGATGTAGGGCTCAGCAGGTAATACATTCTAATACATCATGTCTGATCATGGGGGAATGGTTATGACTGTATTATAAGCCTCGGTCTACACCGTGAGAAACTGTGTATACATCATGCTTGCTGTTGTGGGTACAGGATGTCTTGTTACATTTAGAAAAGACAGTTTTCACAACCACTACACAGATGCTTTCTGGAACATTTATTACAAAAACCCTTAATGACAATGACAAAGCAGTCTTTGTCCAAAATCGGTTTATCAACAACAACAGTGTCATCTGTGCCTCTGGACAAACAACATACTTGCAAACTTTTTGTAAGCTCAGAATTTTACGACGATCAGCTGTCCCGGTCAACTAGTTTTCAACAAAGACCTCTATGCTGTCCATTATGGTTTGATGGGCATTTTCAATAGATTTACCATGTCGTAGATTCTGTCCTTGCTCAATTGCAAAAGCTCAATAATAATATTGCACTAGTGGTCCATCACTAGAATCATTTCAATCAAGGGCTATATGATTCCTTCACCATCAATCATGGCACTCTTAAGTATATAGGCCTATATATATATAAATATATATATCTATAATTTCCCTTTAACAAATTGTGAAAGCATTTTTGTGGACCACTGGAATGTTATTCAATTTCCAAAAGCAGTTGCTTTATTTTCACTAGATTGGTGGGAGGGGGTAACTGAACTTTCTGAAATCCGAGGGGGCACTTGAAAGCACCTTTTAAAAATGTCTCACTCTCTCTGTTCTTCATGTAGCAACATGTCCTTGCTTGCGTTCCAGACGTTTCAATATTGATTACTTTTACTGCCCACGATTTTAGGAAGCCATGCACTATGTTCTAACTTAGGCCTCTCCCTTGCTTGCTCTTTGTGGAGTAGATTCCTTATCTTGCATCAAATGCATGTAATATGAAATTATGAAGGTCCTGCATCATAAAAGTAAAATCCTATCACTTCAATGTGAGCGGCAACGTGCAGCAACTCACATGGCAAAAGTCTCATCATGGCCAAGATTATATCAAATCAAACATAATGAATGTTCACCTGCTCGGCTCAATGTTTGTATCCTATCTTTCTGAAGGTCAATGAACCGCTATCATCCTGTTCAATTCAAGCATACTCAATCGAATGGGGGAGAACTGTCGGTTCTAGTTTGGTTTGACCTCTGAAGTTATAAACACATGCGGGGGAAATCAGGGTGCAACAATTTCTGAACAGCCCCCTCCTCCTCCATTCAGTCCTCTCTGAACACAATCAACAACATAAGAGCTTCGTTTAGGCCTACATGGCATGCAGGAAGAAGGGTGCAACGGCACTTCTTGCCCCAAACAGCCCTCTCTTAAACAGCCTTCCCTTTCAGAAGTCCCCTCCGAACACAATCAACATCATGAGGGTTTTACTGACACGGGCTTCCTCAAGGGAAATTCAATTGGGTAGGGAAGAGCTGGATACCCTTAACAGTGACTCACACCACAGACTCTTCCTCACTTTCAGAGCAAGGTTACTCAATGTTTGAAGTGCAGGAGACTGGGCCAGGGTACAGGGTCATTCAAATCATGAACTGGGGAGCTGTTTAAAGAATCAATGTCATTTTCACTGAAAATTGTCTCAGCTATTGCGAATCTTTGCATCTGATTGGCTGGAGGCAGATTCGTCAGTGAAAATCACTATCAAGATGGTTCATGAAATGCTTCCCAGTGATATCAACAGCTGCTCTCATCATTTTGTTCAATTACAATACTGAATTACTGATCCATCATACTATTCCCTCACTATAAAATCTACATGAGGTTTACCTTACACTTCCGGTAATGTCTATTTTAATTCCTTTTTTTAAATTAGTAATTCAAACCTTGAAATATTAAGTGTGTATATCAATGAGGATATGCTTACCCTTTCTGAAATAAGGAAAAAAAAGACTCATTTTACTTTTTATTCCCCCCCCCCGTCTCTTGAACACATGTGCAAAAATAAAAGTATTTTAACGTGACCTTGTATCCTATAAAATCCCCTATCTCATAAATAAGAAATGATCATACTTACAGGTAGATCTGTGAATGCAATACCTGCAACAAGATAAAGAGATAACACATTATATAGTCAGAACATGGTTACATAATTAAAAAAAAACATCAGAGAATTGACCCTTAATGTATTATCCAAAACTGCAAACACTCTACTGATATATTAATCATACTTAATATGCACTTAATATTGTGTAGAGTATTTCACTTTTAAGCCATACATATAGGACTAATATGTTACATTAATAATAATAATAATAATAATAATAGGCATTTATATAGCGCCATCTATCTAGAAATATTCTATTCCGAGGCGCGTTGTTATTATTATTATTACCCCGGCTTTAGCTCGAGCTGCCTCTCAGCGCTCATGCATTCAAGGAATTAATCCTGCCGGGTACCCATTCACCTCACCTGGGTCGAGTGCAGCACAATGTGGATAAATTTCTTGCTGAAGGAAATTACGCCATGGCTGGGATTCGAACCCACGACCCTCTGTTTCAAAGTCAGAAGACTTATCCACTGGGCCACAACGCTCCACAGAAATAGGTAATAAACGAAATAGAATTTATGCATACAAAAATACAAATACACGAACATGTTCAATGCATATGTGAGCTTTTACTACATGTATGCTATGTATTCCATTGACTTCTGTTTGACAACATCTGGAAATTCATGTACATATCTAATGCCAAACGAAATACATGAAAACAACATGTTTTCATCAATCTTGTATCATGAAATGAAAGCACGTTGCGGTAACAGCTGAAATCAACTCCATTAGCATACATGCAAACTAAAACCAAAACAAATCTGTTTTCATATTGAGAAGAAGCAGCTTCCAAATTGGCATTTACCCAAACATTGTTATGCTCTATAAAATGTAATAAACAAATGCTATTATGTCACAGGTGTGTAGAATCAAATGTACATGGGTCATCCATCATGTTTGAATGAAGGTCATAAAAGTTACATGGCGAATATGGGGAATCCCCAATTGTCCCAAAAAATTTCCCTGTTCAAATGTTGCACAAATCTACTTCTATTTATTTTCATGGCGTACATGGAGATTACAACTCCACAAACTCAACTTGATGCTTTCCTCACAATGTGCATTCCGAACCCATCAATGCCATGCCAAGGGAGTGATGAACAATAGCAGTACATGCCAAACATGTCGCTGACATTCCACTGAAACTAAGAACCGATTATGATCAATATTTTTTCAGAATCACCCTTGATTAATTATCATGTCTGAACGGGGCCCTTCTACACTCTATCATCATGGGACCCTACAATCTTGATCTAACCCATGACACTTCACACCTAAGCATCTCAGGGGTCATTACCCTCGGGTCTTTAATACCAATCTGGGCCTCGTCTTACAAAGAGTTGCAATTTATCCAATCAATCACAACTATGGATGGCCAGCAATGTCAACATCTATTATGCATGTTTGTTCAAAATATTTTCTAGCTATGATGTATATTCATGCATTCATCGCTTCTTGAAAATTTACTGTTTCTCTTTGTTTACAAAGGACATTGTTCAAATTTCCTGCAGAATAAATAATGTCCCTGGCGGATTTCCATAGAGTTACGATTGATTGGATCAATCGTAAATTTGGAAGATGGTGCCCTGGGGAGTGTTTCCTGAAGAGTTTTTTCAGTGATTTTCATCGTCTAATTTGCTTTTAGCCAATGAGATGCAAGGATATACAGTAGAGTATGAGAATAGGCAGTACATGAAATGCTCCCTCCTGATGACATGCTCATGCTTTCAAGAAGTCCAATATTCGTTTTAGTCCATCACATTGAACTGATTCGCATCAAGACATGTATACTCAAATGCAAGCGGACAAGGCTATGAAACACACCCGTTGAGAGTAGTTTCAAGCCAAGATGTTTTTTTTTTGTATCAAGGGGTCCTTTACACCGCCTGCCAACTAGAGGAATCTACAGTCTTGCAGTCATGACACTGCACATCTAAATATCTTGAGGTCATTACACTAGGGTCTTGTGTGAAGGAATCGAGTATGGATATGTTTACAAACCGGAATACATCAGCACG
The DNA here is from genome assembly GCF_018143015.1 of Lytechinus variegatus. Classification (NCBI taxonomy): domain Eukaryota; kingdom Metazoa; phylum Echinodermata; class Echinoidea; order Temnopleuroida; family Toxopneustidae; genus Lytechinus; species Lytechinus variegatus. The sequence goes on along the minus strand of NC_054741.1, from coordinate 20,278,411 downwards.
TTCAGATACATGTACGTGAACAAATCATCTTCGCTTATCCTGTTTGGTTGGTTTAGATTGCAATTAACTACTTTGTTTGTAAAGGAAATTAAGCCTTATTAAATGGTACTTGTCTCTTCATATCGCTTGTATTGATGTAAAATGGCTAGGCCTATATTTTATTGCATTGCAATAGCTACTGATTGCTTCAAAGAACAGGTAGACTTAAGCTAAAATTTCAGGCTTCCCATTTTCTGTCATCATTCTGAAAATTGAGATTGAGTATCTGAGATTAAAATTCCATATTTGTTCTGGACATATTCAGAATCATCCCAGCTGGATTAATCAATTATCTTTCCACAATATTTTCTCTCAAATCGTTTTCATTCTCCTCCTTTTATCCAACCATAAACTTCAATTCAAAGAAGCATTTTATTCTCTGCACTACATTATTTTTCACACTACATTAATCATTTTTCTCACCTAGGTGCACTCCGTTTTTTGTGTAAAAACAAGTGTTGTCAACAAGATTCACTCCGCATCCTACAACGTCACCCGTTGTAAACGTTGGACCGTAAGGTTGTCCGTTCCCTGCAGAGTTGAATGTATGTCCGTTGTCGCCGTGGTAACCATAAGAGTGCTTGTCCCAGCCTGGAAGAAAATCGAGATGAAAAGACAGGGAAAAGAATTCTAAGATGCATGTTATTTTTACATTCTCTATCATTGCACAAAATATCAGACTAAACTCTTTGAATCATACACAAAAATATTAATTATTCATCAATAATAATTACTAAAACTACTGAATAAAAATTAAGATTTGACAGTGTATCAACATTTCCAATGACATGAACATTTTTTTTCCAACTCTTTTCTCTATCTGTGTTCTTCCTATATGCTTACCCTCATATAAATCTATCCCAAGTTCCCAACCAAAATAGATACAGATTATAATACCATCAAACAAACATAAGATTCATCTCCATGGAAACAGAAGGACAATTACAATCAGACTATCATTCTTCCTTCCAATGTACATAATTTTGCCGAGTCATTTTGGTCCATCTTGAAGATCATACAAATCAATTAAATCAGTCTAAACCCTCAACCAGAGATATTACGACATGTGAAATTACTTTCGAAGAGGAGCATCAATCTATATAGGTTTTGACATTAACCTATTGTTTTGATCAAACTGCAACTGTACACGAATCAAGAATACATGTAGAATACTAGTATGAACATAAAGAACAAAACAAAAACACAATGTCTTGCTGGTCAGAAATTTCATACCTGGCAGTTTGCTCATATTATTTCCAAACTCCTCTGTGGACAATCCTATGCCCATATATCTGCAATAAACAAAACAAACAAATAAAAAAGATTTAAGTTTTTGGTATTTATATAAACAAAATAACATACTTGCCTGTACATGTGCATTTGATACAGATTATAGATGTTAAAGAGTAACACAAAAACATAAAATGAGGAAAGAAATACAGTCATGGAACAATATTCATTTTTAATCATATGAGACATGGGTGACATGTCTAATAATGTCCCCATAGTTTTCATTTATGACACTGATAACTGCAATAAATTTCTCAAATTTTCATGATGTAGTCAGACATTTGATATTCATGTTTCTGCCTGATTAAAGCCTTTCATTCCAATTTCATGTGCTGCGGAAATGAAATAAATTGGCATAGAGTAAGGACGGGCTAAATATAAACAATTTCTATTTTAAAATCAATTCTTGTCAGTTAACAATGATTATCATTTGAAACGTTAAATTAAAGAATGATATAGGCAAATTTTCAACCAAACATTTGTAATCATATTCTTCTTGAAAAAAAAGTTATTTTGAATTTGAAGAAAAAAAGTAATAAGATTATGAGATTGCGAGGAGGTAAGGAGTTACATTGAAGGGAAAAATTGTTTAAAGAAAAAAAATTCCCATTCCACACATTTACAGCCTTTTATTTATTTATGACCAATGATTTTTTGTCATCTATATCTATATCCTTTGTTCTTTTTAGAATATCATACACATATATAAATTGAATGGAATATCCTAATCCTTTTTCCACAATTTTTTTCCTTTTTTTTCAAATGTCTATTTTATTGTAGTCCCTTTTCATACACCTTATATGGATATATCAAAGGGGTGATTCACAAAGATTTAAGTATGACTTGAGTCCCACTTAAATTTGCATGTGGTAAAAAAGGCATGACCGCATTGGGCAGATCATGCGAAGAGGATGCGCACTACTGCATATTGATCAATAAGATTGCATTTCACATATCAAGTCACACTTAAATCTTTGTGAAATGCCCCCCCTGGAGTTTATATGTCTGACTGAAATTCTCTACGATCATAATTCGTGTACAGACTTTCCCTGGACCAACCTGACTGTGACTGCACATTAAGTATATCTCACGTGCAAGCAAACGCATAAATGCACTTGAGTGACGCATAATCCATTAAACACGTCAATAAGAACAGAGCATCTGCCGAAACATGTAATTTGGTTGTTAGAGGATTTCTGTGTTTAGGAGGTACTCAATAAGATATTGCAGGTTGTTCTTTGAGGATGCAATGATTGATTGTGATCGTCTGACTACATTCATGACTTCTGACTGGCACAAGTACAGTAAATAATCATTCTTCTAATGTACATGGATGTTGACAATATTCCTTTTTATGGGTAAGACATATCTCTAGCAATCTTTCAAAGACATATGAAAAAATATTTCAACTGAAGTTAAATTGTGCTGTAAAAAAACAAATTAATTAAACTACTTATGAATGCAATAACAAATTTAATTAGGACTCTTTTCCAATAGTTGGGGAAGGGGGCTGGGGACCGGGGTGAAGGGGTCCTACTTCACTACTTCAATCACAACATGATACCATGGACCTATTACAAAGGTCCATGATGATACATATCATGTTTGCATTCATACCTATTTATGGGAAAAAATCATTTATTTCACATAATTTTAGTTCCATGTTAAACCTACAATTTTCATTAACACTGTAGAGGGAGATCTTTGAACACAAGGACAACCTTCTTCAATAAGAATGGAAATAATTATATTGGTTAATAATCAGTACTACAAGATTAAATGGAAGCAGTAGATATATTTGCCTTTTAATCAAGCAAAGAGTCATGGAGATACATTTACACATACTAAGCTACAATAAACCCTATACCTCTTGCCAATAGCAAACAGGAAATTTACAATGGAAGGTCGAAGGGCAGATTGTTTCGTCGTCCACGTGGAACCACAAGATCTTCCATTATTTGTAATACAAGCCTTCTGAACAAAGAAATGACAGTCAAACAAATGATTTTGAACTTCTGCCCTCTATCTGTAATAACATGCACGATTTTAACACATAGCCTACAAACATCCTGATTCAGCAACAATTCAGATCAAAGACATATGACAAAGCATCTTTTCAGGAAAGATTTTCATATTTACATTTTGACCAACCCACACTTTAGCATATTTCACAAGTTATTGAAGAGTCATACATTTTGTAAAAACAACCAAGGAATTTACTGCACAAAATGCAATACTTTTGAAGAGGAAAATGTTACAGATGGCAGCAACAGTACATCATATTGCAATTTGAAACATTTTTGCAAATTGGAAAAAACAGCATTCCAACAAACAAAATGCGACACTGTACTCATAATGAAAAAGGGTGGGTGGAGACTGGAGAGCAAAGAAAGAAAATGCAGTGCCAGAAATATTTATTCAACATGTCATTTTGCTTCCAATGTGTAATTTGAAATGAATAATCACGATTCTGCAGGCCATTACATGAACTTAAATATATCTGTATCAAAATCTCTATTCACTTATTTTCATACATCTCAGAAACAGAGCTCTAGTCTAAAATCAAGATAAAGAAAGGATACCAATATTAGAGACAAGGTAATTGAAGAAAAGAGAATTGACATTGACAAAATTGGCAACAAGTACAAGAACCAAAAACATGTAAAGGATCCATGCCATGAGCAATTTTGTGAACTTATGTATGTCTGACACACTTTTACACAAGTTCCATCTAAACCCTCAAATAATTTTTGAGCTTTCAGTATTTCTATAAATATAGGTATGACAAAATAATATTCAATTTCTTTCTCAGCCATACACAGCCAAAGGGTGAAGAAAGAATAGGAGTAAACAAATCTGGTATCCTGACCGGGCCTACATGTAGGTCTTCAGTTGGTGAAGGAAAACATAGGTGTCAACATAGACAAAGGTCAGAGACTCATCCTGCATTCCACCACCATTCTACAGATGACCATTATCAGCATCTCACCAATTGAAACTAAATGATAATAAAATATACTAAATAGTGGGAAAAGATCCTAAATTCATTTTCCTACATGTAGCTCTCTAGCTGTTATCCAGTATCTGCAAACACAGATTTATATCAACAAAGAGTCAAAGATAAACCTGCCCTACATTCCACCACCATTCTTTAAAATGATACTTAATGAGGATTGTCTCTTTGCTCCCCTGCTTCTAACCTCTTGAAAGTTGAAACTAATGGACAAAAATAAACTGAACTTGTGAAAAAATATCCTTTAGAAACATATCTAATCTGTAGATAGTATCAGAAACACAGGGCATCAACAAAGACAAAGGTCACAGACGTGACCTACATTCTGCCACACAGCTGATCATAAATTGCAATGGTCTCTTCAATTCATCCCTCAGGTTCAAACCTCTTGACACCATTGGATACAAATAAACTGGACAAAAACAGAATCGTTGCCGATTGCTGAATACTGAAATAACTTAAAGGGGAAGTGCACCCTGATAAAAAGTTTGTTGTAAAAATGCCAGATAAAATAATTAAAACATATTGGTGAAAGTTTGAGGAAAATTCATATAATATTAAGAAAGTTATCAGAATTTGAAATGATTGATTTGTGCATCATAAACGAGCAGCCACCCAATATAAAATGCATGAATTCCATTTTTTTAATGGTTCATGATGTCTAAAAAAATATTTCAGGAGCTGATGTGAAATGATTTGTCTGTTGATATACTGAAGCTACAATAAAAAACATTTTCATTTTATGAAATGACATTTCATTGATTTTTTTTTAAAAAATTCACAATACATACATGTAGGAAGCTGCTCACATATGACAAATCAAATATTAAAATTCTAAAAACTTTTTTAATCTTTGATGGATTTTCCTAAAACCTTTATATTTTCTGCTATATTCAAATTATTTTTTTGTCAGGGTGATCTTCACCTGAAAAATATCCTATAAAAATATTTGATCTCTTGCCAGGATCACAGACACAGGGTGTCAATATCTGTATCAAGGTCACAGACCATCCTACATTCCGTCTCCATTCTACAGATGACACTTATTAGCCGGTGCCGCACCAGCCAGAGTTTGCTCAATCTTGATATTTTAGCCCAATCGGCCCTCTTCGCGATTAATCTCAAGATTCAAGAAACCCCATATCCACCATCGCAAGAAGAGCGATTCCTGCTCCAGCGAGGCATCATTGCATTATGGTCTGACGCCGTGAAATAATCTTGAGTGCGTCTGCACCTGCAAATTAGCATAATGATTTGTAAAAGAGAGCGCTACTTTGCACATAATCACAAGTTGACTTGGGATTGCAATCTTGAGATTAATCCAGCAAACTAGCACGATAATTGCGTCTCCATTACAAATAATCTCGAGATTGTTCAGATCGGGATAATTTGCCGGATCAGATTAAGTGCACTAAATTGAAAACTCAGGCTAGTGCAGACAGTCATATAGCCTCTTCACTTCTCAATATCTAACCTCCTGAAACCAAGAGATGAAAAATGAATTGGAGAGTGTTCAAAGTGATTTATCTTTACAGGTCACTCAAGAGGAAATTGATATAAAAAAAACAAAGAGATGAATTGTTGGAGTGGTAACAGGTAATGTCTATATAGACTGAGGTTTAAAAGGCTTCCAGTTCACCTATATATCTTTACCAGCTGCATACATCTAGTGTGCCATCGAATAGGCTATGAGTAAATAGGAACCTCGTTAAAAACTATTGCATGTAGAAACTGACATTGATTTACGATGAGTCAAACCTTTTAGATCTTGAGTGATAATGAAGGTTAGCCTTCACATTTAATTAATCAAATATGATTAGTGAATGCTTAAGAAGTACTACATATATATATATATATATATATATATATATATATATATATATATGTACGTGCATGGGATATATCGCTGTCAAAAAGCACATTCAGATTTCTATTCAATGGCCCACAATGCAGTTGCATACACCTATATGTATAGGTGAAAAATTACAATATAAAAAATAGAAATAAAACACAAACAAGCAAAGACAAAACCAGGTACAACACTGAACACATTAGTTGGTGACGTTTTTCTCACAACAATCGCTTCAGTCAAAACATCCTCCATCTGATATTAGGCATACTAAAACATGCATTTAATTCAGAGATGAGACAGAAAAAAAACCTGATTTCCCCAACTCACTTTCACCCCTACATGAAGCTCTTCTTTGTTTTCAATAGACGATCTTCAAAATGTCAGGGGAGTGGGTGTTCATGAAGCGCATCATTTTGATGATTCCACTCACTCATCTCTCCCCAGAAACTCGCATAACAATTGACACAGGAAAATCACCGACAAATTACACTACATGATGATACCATCCAGCAGACTCCTACGATGAATGAATGATATATGCATCATCAAGCTTTCCAATGCAGCACACAAAGTGCAAAATCAATACTAATACACACATTCCAGGTAAAACTCTGCTGCTAATACGAGGGGGGGGGGGGCAATAAATAGATGATGACTGTACATAATGTATGTATACCTTGTATATGAATTTACATACATGACGTCAGAGCAACTGCATATTAAGACTGCTTGAGGCAACCTACACATTTTACATTGTTTCCAGGATAATACACAGGTCTACATGTACATGCAATTGGCCTGCAAGTACCTAAATAGAAAACAGATGTTGACATGAGGAATTTTTCTCGATCTATCTCCTTTATTATTTTACATTCTTCTTGAATTTAAACTTTACTTTTTTCATGCTTTGTATCAATGAAAATATGAATTTAAACGTTTCATAAAAATATTTATTTTCCCACCGCTTTGCGCATCTTGTTATTTCACTATTAAAGGATGTTTCTGTACTTGTGCCTACATGTAAATTTTAGCAGAATATGTATTCTTATTGTTTTTCATTGTAAACAAACAAAAGCGATAGAGCCCAGTACATAAATAAAAAAAGGGTTATGATTGGTAGGCCTATTTGATTTAGCTGGATTTTATGAGAAATTGTTGCTGTTTATACAACTCTGAGCTAAACTGACAATTACAAGCCTGGTATTTGTTTAATTGATGCATCATTTTCACACCATTGCACATGTTATTTCTCTTTTATATCTTTTCTGCTTTATCTCCTACAAGCTAATTTACTGCAAACCTGACTATGGACAAAAGCAAAACAAATACCAACTGAACATTTCTCAACAGCAATGCTAGTGTGCAGTTTACTGTATACGGTATGCATGATGAGCTTTCTTTCCTCATACCCCATGCAATATCATGTAGATCTCTAAAGCCTAAACAGTCTCTCCTTCCTAGGGGTATGTCCTTGACCTTACACAGCTGACTAGACTAGATCATAGATCATAGAGGCAAGTATGTACCAGAAGCTCATTGGTTGATCAACTTATAAGGAATAAGATCAGGGTATGAGAAGAGCTAGACAAATCATAACTGAAATCATTAAGAAAAAACAAGCCTTTTTTAAAGTATTTTTTAAAAATACATGTACATGTACAAACCTTTTAAAGACATTTTCACAAGTCATCAATGGTATTTAGAAATGCCCTTGTACAGACCCACAGTAAGCCTAAGTCTTCTTAATATGAGGAGTTTGGTGATGCCACTTTACATGTGTGCAAATGTTCTGGTAAAAAAACCCAAACAACATTTCAGCTGAATTACAAGTGTTACATGTACAATGTATGTACATGTAACAAGCATATCATTTTCAGAATATTGATTTTTACAGATGTGTTGAGGGTGAAAATCTGCTTTTTTTTATAAATGACAAGGTTTGTTGTTCAGTGTATTTTAGTCAATATCAAGGTAATGCCATGAGCGCCATGAGCACAAAAAGATGATCCTGTGCATGATACAATCAACTGTATGGACAATCACACTACACTCCCCTGGGGAGTGAGGTGCTTCCTTGACCTTAAACAGCTGATTGGGAAACAATGGTGGGGGCTTGACTAGGTCAGTCATAACATGACCATAACAATGAGCACCTACATGTAGGATTACAGATGATGAGAGCTCAACATTGAGGCTACGTTCATGCAAAAAAAAATCTCAATAACACAAACATACCTGTACCTCAACCATCATGATTTTTTTGCAGTCATACAATCATTTCCATCATGACTTTTCCCAAAATTCTAGTTTTCTTTACAGATGCACAATTTCCAATGGATTTTCCTCAAACCTTCGGCCATTATTTTCAATTGTTTCTTCTGCTATATTCAAAATTAAGTTTTCATCAGAGTGAACTTCCTGTTGAAGTCAACCACAATGATGATTTCCACAAGGTGTAATAATGTCTTTGAGTATCACTACAAATCATTACAGCATGGTACGGTCATATAGGGTCAACTCACTCAACTGGTTATTATTTTGTTGGAGTAAACACCAACCTGCGAGTGAAAGAACTCAATCTATCAGGGTGTTTTCATACAGGAGAGAAATCTGACATAATAAGTGAATTTCTCATCTTGTATGGACAGGCATCCATTATACATGTAGCTCCTGCAGCTAAATGCTGCAGGCCTATATAGATTAGGCCTAGTAAGTACACGAAGTGGAGAGAGAAAGGGGATAAAATGATAAAAGTGTACACTCTCAAATTTCAAGGATTTAAAAACGAATCCAGATTGGTTGTGAATGGTGTTCAGTCAAAATACATTTAATTTCAATCTTAAGGATTAGCTTTCAAAAGCTCATCCTCAAAAGATAAACCAGTTAATTAAAATAGTTTAGCTTTATATTTAAATCTACTAGGCTAAAATCTAATATTTGGCTGTTTACTGTTCATTTCACAGTCGATCTGGATTTATTTATTTTGAATCCTTGGAATTTAGAGTGTACTGTATACCCAAGGTCCATTGTAACCAAGATGTTGGATTTCAGATTGAGCTTACAAAGCCAGACAAGCCAACGAAACAAAATGATCTGTCTAAATGATTAAAGGATCACCAAGCTCTTCCTCAACATCACAACTTTAAAGTAAACTGGAGACAATTTATCTAAAATTAAAAGATGAACACCAGAGTTCTACTTCTAATGATTTATTTGACCTCTTTGTGGTGATTAGATTCTAATCACCACAAATAGGTCAAATGACTAAATATGTTCTCCTGTGAAGAAGTCAGTTGAATGAAGAAAGGCGTCACTGTAAATCATCTGCAATTTCTAAATTAGTCATCTTGTTTTGAAGCGGCATATATGTTGGCAGCTTTCAATTTCTCCCATATCACTCTGACACTAATTATCATGAACTATTTTTTTGTTAACAAAATAACTACAAAGATAACTAGAATTTAATTCGTCATGCGGACGAATTAGGTGGTCTGTCATGATTTTTCATTCAGAGTCGGCTAATGTATAAAATGAATAATTTAGATATGATTGATAATCTTGATTCTAGACATCCTAAGAATAAATTTTGACCATTGCTCAATGTGATTATTAATGTTTCCCATAGACTTTACACGTAAGCAATTTTGAGAATTACAATTCCAATATTGCAAGTGAAAAACGGGCATGATCCCGGCATCTGATCAAAAAGTGGAGGGCACATTCCCGAAAGCCCAGAATCTCAGCTATAACATATTAAAAGCTCAGGCAAAACTGACGAGAAGAAATGGAGATATGGCTCACGAAATAGAGGAAAGTCGAATCTAGTTTTGAGAAAAAGTCATGTCCCATAGAGATTACACGCAAAATACATGTGATATGAAAAAAGCAATTATAATCTGTTTTATCTTGCTAACTTTTAACTTTCATACCTTTTAATTATCATAAATGATCATGTAAGAGGTGGCAAAAAGAAAAAAAAATGAAAAAAAAAATCATCTTTTCTACCCCAGGAATCGAACCTCCGCCCTCGAGAAAGCAAGTCAAATGCGTTATCCATTGAGCCACGATATTCCCCATAGAGATTACACGTAAGCAATTTTGAGAATTACAATTCCAATTTTGCAAGTGAAATACGGGCATGATCCCGGCATCTGATCAAAAAATGAAGGGCACACTTCCGATAGCCCAGAATCTCAGCTACAACATGTTAGAAGCTCAAGGAAAGCTGACAAGAAAAAATGGAGATATGGCTCACGAAATAGAGGAATGTCGAATCTAGTTTTGGGAAAAAGTCATGTCCCATAGAGATTACACGCAAAAAGAGGAAAAATGACATGCCTCTTTTCATCGCTGTTTTACGCAATGATGCGTTTATCAAAACGAATATTCATGTTAACTGAGGAGAAAGAGTACATTATAAACTACAACATATGGAAATCTGGGCGAAAAATGATCTATATTCGAGAAGTTACAGCCAAATTTGCATAAATTTGATGACGTCATTTTGAAAAAAATGAAATTTTTAGATTGGGCGCCTATTTGATGACGTCACGATATAATTTAGGGACAATGGTGACATGAAATCAAATCTACAACTCATACTCTATTGATATATGAAAAAAAAATTGGGGGTCAACGGACTTTTAAAAGAGCTACAGTGAATTTACAATAGGCATGTTTTTGCCCATATATGGCCTATAGTGAGAGCTCGCGCGCACACGTGCTGCAAACTTTAATGGGTGTTAATTTCTATATTAATGGTTGTAGAAGGTTGATCAAGGTATCAAATTGCTCAGAATTTTATTAGCAATGCAATGATATTAATAGAAACGGTTTTTCTGCGTTGTGTTAAGGTGTAACGCGCGGAAACGCGCGCGCATACGTGCGCGCGCGCAAATTTTTGAAATGCTTAAAATGACCTAAAACGTACCCAAAAAAATTTATAGGTCAATTGGACGATTTTTTTACCTTTGACGCGCGCGTGCGCGCGCGTCATGACCTCTACATGACCTTTGATGACATTGACAGTTGACCCTTGACATGAAGTTAATGTCATGTAAATATTGTTAATTTTTGACAATTGATAATGAAGATATGATCAAATGAAGAATTTTACAAAATGGCGCGTAGATGACGTCATCATGACCATATGACCTTGAAAAGCTTATTTTGCCGTCTCTATGATAGATTCTATATATGACGAAAAAATCAGCAAAATTGATTGAGCCAATTTCGAGAAAAGTTGGCGACAAAAAATAGGTACAATGAATAAAGAAAGGAAGAAAGAAATAAAGAAAATTCTGACGAAATCAATAGGTGATCTGTCGTAGACAGACCACCTAATTAGGTGGTCTGTCTCTGACAGATCACCTATTGATTTCGTCAGAATTTTCTTTATTTCTTTCTTTCTTTCTTTATTTCTTTATTCTTGGCACCTATGTTTGTCGCCAACTTTTCTCGGAATTGGCTGAATCAATTTTGCTGATTTTTTCGTCATACATAGAATCTATCATAGAGACGGCATACTAAGCTTTTGAAGGTCATATGGTTATGATGACGTCATCTACGCGCCATTTTGTAAAATTCTTCATTTGATCATATCTTCATTATCAATTATCAAAAATTAATAATATTTACAGGACATTAACTTCATGTCAAGGGTCAACTGTCAATGTCATCAAAGGTCATGTAGAGGTCATGACGCGCGCGTACGCGCGCGCCAAAGGTAAAAAAATCGTCCAAATGACCTATAAAATTTTTTGGGTACGTTTCAGGTCATTTTAAGCATTTCAAAAATTTGCGCGCGCGCACGTATGCGCGCGCGTTTCCGCGCGTTACACCTTAACACAACGCAGAAAAACCGTTTCTTTTAATATCATTGAATTGCTAATAAAATTCTGAGCAATTTGATACCTTGATCAACCTTCTACAACCATTAATATAGAAATTAACACCCATTAAAGTTTGCAGCACGTGTGCGCGCGAGCTCTCACTATAGGCCATATATGGGCAAAAACATGCCTATTGTAAATTCACTGTAGCTCTTTAAAAAGTCCGTTGACCCCCAATTTTTTTTTCATATATCGATAGAGTATGAGTTGTAGATTTGATTTCAGGTCACCATTGTCCCTAAATTATATCGTGACGTCATCAAATAGGCACCCAAACTAAAAATTTCATTTTTTTCAAAAATGACGTCATCAAATTTATTCAAATTTGGCTGTAACTTCTCGAATATAGATCATTTTTCGCCCAGATTTCAATATGTTGTAGTTTATAATGTACTCTTTCTCCTCAGTGAAGATGAATATTCGTTTTGAGAAACGCATCATTGCGTAAAACAGCGATGAAAAGAGGCATGTCATTTTTCCTCATTTTGCGTGTAATCTCTATGGGACATGACTTTTTCCCAAAACTAGATTCGACATTCCTCTATTTCGTGAGCCATATCTCCATTTTATCTTGTCAGCTTTCCTTGAGCTTTTAACATGTTGTAGCTGAGATTCTGTGCTATCGGAAGTGTGCCCTTCATTTTTTGATCAGATGCCGGGATCATGCCCGTATTTCACTTGCAAAATTGGAATTGTAATTCTCAAAATTGCTTATGTGTAATCTCTATGGGGAATATCGTGGCTCAATGGATAACGCATTTGACTTGCTTTCTCGAGGGCGGAGGTTCGATTCCTGGGGTAGAAAAGATGATTTTTTTTTCATTTTTTTTTCTTTTTGCCACCTCTTACATGATCCTTTATGATAATTAAAAGGTATGAAAGTTAAAATTTAGCAAGATAAAACAGATTATAATTGTTTTTTTCATATCACATGTATTTTGTGTGTAATCTCTATGGGACATGACTTTTTCTCAAAACTAGATTCGACATTCCTCTATTTCGTGAGCCATATCTCCATTTCTTCTTGTCAGTTTTGCCGGAGCTTTTAATATGTTATAGCTGAGATTCTGGGCTTTCGGTAATGTTTCCTCCACTATTTGATCAGATGCCGGGATCTTGCCCGTTTTTCACTTGCAATATTGGAATTGTAATTCTCAAAATTGCTTACGTGTAAAGTCTATGGGAAACATTAATAATCACATTGAGCAATGGTCAAAATTTATTCTTAGGATGTCTAGAATCAAGATTATCAATCATATCTAAATTATTCATTTTATACATTAGCCGACTCTGAACGAAAAATCATGACAGACCACCTAATTCGTCTGCATGACGAATTAAATTCTAGTTTTAAATTACAATTTGTTCTCAGCTGAAAATCCTCTGTGCAGTTCAACAATAGTTAACCCTCTGACCCAAAGAAACCTGTCTAGACAAAACACCACGTTTGATCATATCAAGGACAAGTCTTTGTCTATATGACTTCATGGGGTTGTGGGTCCTTTCTACAAATTAAAGGAGCAAACTTTCTTGGCATGTATGCCTGTAGGGTCCCATCCATCCAGAAGTTTGGTAATGGTACCCCGGTACCTTAGAATATTTTCTCAATCCTTTGTAAAAATAGGGCCTTCTTCCCTGAAAGGATAATGAGATGAATAATTAGATTTGCAAGAGTTTTGAAAATTATCATGTACAAATATCACCTGACTGTTGATACTCCTTACAATAACACCTTGACTTATTAGGCCTATTATAAACGCAGTGTTTCTACTTTATAATGAATAATCTATTTAATTTGACCTTTGACCAATTCAGTAAAATATATGCAGGCAGGTCCAAACAGTAAAGCCAAACCTGAAAGTGCACTGCCCCTCCCCTATATCAACACTTAATTTTAAGACCTTCAATTCATCACTGCCAAAACATAAGTTTGGTCTAAACTAAAGTAAAACTGGCTGTTAAAGTGTGTTATGTACATGTACTTTGAGGTGTTATTATGCTGAATAAATGCTGAGTGTACTTATATAATGGTTGGGAATTTAATTAAATAATAAGTTACAAGGTTTTTCAAATAGTTATACATCATATACATGGCCTTTTCATAACAAGTTGATGTTCCATTACCTAACTTGTTTTCTGCTGATTTCCGATATTTGTTTTTATTGCCTATTCATCAAACAAAGTGATTGAACGGATGAACATGTACAAATTCTATTCTCTTTGTCTGCTTTCGTCCATCATATTCAAAGATTAAAGACCGACATTCAATTCCACCTGTATTTTAGATTTAGATTTGTATATCCTGATTTTGGGTTAGTTGGCAGGCCTATATCATTAGGTCTGGACTTTGATATCTACATATACAGGCAATTGACCGCTGAGCTATTGTAGGTAATGCATATGTTGAACAATCCCCACAATACCTTAAATCAATACAGCAATGTAGATCAATAAAAATAACACATGGCTGGAGGAACAAAACATACATTGCAAAATACATGCAGCACTACAAGTGTTGTATACATACACCTTTACACTCGATATCTGACCTCTTTCAACCTTGCAACTCTGATGGCCAAATTACAATGTTTCGGGAAGGAACTTGATGCAATAGGGAGTTGATTAAAAAAAAAAAACTTCTCCGTCAATTATTTGAAAATATTTTTCTATTAAAAAAATCTGAAACAACCACAACCCATGTGAAGGAACCATAAACCATAGAGATCCAACTTGTTGCCAGTTGTTTTGTTTTTATGTTGCTTGTTGTTGTTGTTGTTAATGGTGCTCTGACAAGCTTTGGTGTCCTGTGCACCTGTTGACGGATTAAGGTCACTTTAAAAAAAAGCAAAATGAACAACCTCCATAGGCCTACATGTAATGTACATTTTAACCATTATGGCCGCAGTAACGGGAAATTAAAGGAACTCGAAACTACTCTGAAACTGAATGTAGCAGTCAAAAGGTGTGGCTATTGGTGTGTGTCCAAGAGTATTAATCTAACAAAGCACACTTCAGATGAGTAATACATGAAGTAGGGGTGTGGCCATCCTTTCAATATCACATTGACAGGAAACCATGCACTTGAGCCAATGAAGCTTACTAAACAAAATATTGCGCAATCCTTAGACCAACTTGCATGATACCAGTAAAATCCGTAAGGTCATTGTTCAGTAGTACATGTATCTAATGAGGTCATGCACTCAAAATAGTCATATGAATTGCGTAGACCAACATTCCTCTATTACAGCCATTTTTCAATACGAGCTTTTGAGCTATGATATTGCAGGTATTGCAAACTAAAATTGGATGCATGAATATATTCAACGAGACCAAATCAAATGTATATTTTCAGCTTCTGCATACATAAAAAAACAATGCAATGAAATAAATAAAAGTCAAATGTAATTCATATTCACATCCCATCCTTCAGTTTCAATGCGCTTTGCATTATGACATCATATAAACATAAGGCTCTCCGTCTATTCCCCTGATGTATTACAAAGCAAATGGCATGTTGACATAATTAGGGTCAGGAGAAGCCTTCTACTGCTTCACTACAGCTCCAAGTATACAGGAGGCTCATCCACACTTTCAATCAATGAAGTCGACCAAACATGCGATAATAAAGGATATTGCACCCGTAAAGATAGTAAATAATATTCACTTACTGCAACTGTCTTCATTTGATTTGCCCAAGGAAAATATTGAGGTGGAGATGCAGCAGCCCACTGTAAAGCATATGGGATCCTACGCAATGGTGATCATCACTGTTATGGTGCAAAGTGTGTACTTTCTCATATGCTGTGCTAGCTGTATGGGACTTGTTTGTACACTGCTACAGCGCAGTTGCAGCAACGGGCATTGCAGCATTCTTGACGATAGAACACAGTCATAATTGCACACTGCCGTAAGGAGAGTGTACATGAAGCCTACATTGTACATATACACTTTGCTTCTGTGTACGACAGTGATGATGGTATGTCCCTTAGAAAGTAGTTTCGCTAAAAATAATGCCAGCTGGATCGAGGGTAGCTGGTTGTGGGGTTAGGGGTAAGATATTTTCCTTTGAACATTCTACAGTGTGTTTTGGAAAGGAGTAAGATAAGTTCCTTTAAATATTTCTTGATGGTGATGCGTTTATTTCTCCTAAGACTTTTGGCAATACACAATCCTATCCATGTTATCGTGAGGCACAGAATTTCTCAATGACTGGGAAACCATAGAGTTTGTGATATTCCACTGGGAAAGAAAGTGTTGTGCATGAAACTAGATGCAAATGCCATGGTTGGATATCAATTCTACCTTTGCTAAGATACTCCACTGATATCATGACACTTAACTGCATTTTATCTTATGCATAACCGGAGAATCAGTGGGAAATGATTCATTTTGGGGAACAAACAAAATCAGAAATTACTGCAAATGCAAAGGGGGAAGGGAAGAGAAGAATCCTTGTACCCAGAACTTGATTGACAGCATTAGACATTAAAATATGACATAAAAATCATATCAAAACAAACAGACCAAATACTTCCACATCCTATCAGGCCCTTCTACCAAGCATATGTTTTTTTATCACAAATGAAAAATTCCAAGTATCAATCCAAACATGCTGCAAACCATGAATTTATGGATTCCTTACAGCTTTACAACTTGAATACAAGGGAAAAGATTGTATAACAAACAAAATGATGAGTAATTCAGAAAATCTTTGAGGAGGCAGTATTAAAAATGGATGGACAAGAATAAACTAGGTCACATCTGAGTGGGGTCAAGGAGAAACCAGCATGCACACTGCATATGGGGGAGGGTTCACACATTGAAGTTATGTATGATTTCAAATCGATGTTTTAATGATTCATGAAGGTCGATGATCATACATGTACATGCACTGAATGCTAGTATACTTTAATTCATCTGATATCTATTGAGGTTGAAAAGTTTGTGGAAATTGAGAGTTTTAAGATATTCCAATTTCTATGTTGGAAGTTTTGCATGAATGTACATTCCTGCACATCTGTAATAATTAGAGATTGGCAAAAGGAGTTCTACGCAAAAATATAATGGAATTTTGTTTAAATTTATCTTGAATAAATATAAAGAGCAAAATGTAGGACTAAAATTATTGCCTGTCATGCAACAATGGGAATCATACAAACAACAAGTGGAATGCCTGCATTTTGCGATTTGATATAGCAGCAGTGCTGACTTTGAAAACTGCTATTGAATAATTATTCACAAAAGATAACATTCATATGATAATGAAATACTAGGTCCATTAACCCGAAAAGGCCTTTGACCATGATCATGTGACCTAAGACAAATACCCCCAACATTACCAAAGTTTGTTGACCCTAAATGACCATTCTTCAACTTTGGTCACGTGACCTGAAACTTGCATAGGATTTTCAGGAATACCAGATTGCTCTTATGTCCAAGTTTCCTGAAATAGATCCAACAAATTTCAAAGTTATGACAATTCCATAAATACCCCAACATGACGAAAGTTCATTGACCCTAAATGACCTTTGACCTTGGTCATGTGATCTTAAACCAAGGCAGGATATTCAGTAAAACTTGATAACCCTTATGTCCAAGTTTCATGAACATGAACTAGGTCCATTTTAATTTAATTAATTTTCTAAGTTACGATGTCACTTTAAAAACTTAACCTTAGATTAAGATTTGATGTTGACACCACTGCTGCCGTAGGAAAAGCGGCACTGTATAGTCTCGCTCTGCTATGCAGGTGAGACAAAAATGGATCCCTTTCTATTTTTCAATCCTGAATTTTGAAAATAACTAGATCATATATAAATAACTGCCTAAAATGTATTTTTGAAGTAATCCACTACCTATAATGTACCATACCTATAAAATAGTTGGTATAAAGGTATGTATGGTCCCAGATACTTCACACCTGACCTGGGCAAATCCTTTCAATCCATCATGAATGAAAATTTAATAACAAACCATTGAAGCGATTCCCCTGTCCACTGCCAAGTGTGACAGTCCATCTATTTATAGCACCAGGAGCAATTCCTATCTGATTAGCATTACCTATCAGCGTTCAGTTCATAGCCCTCCTCATACTCCAAAGCCAATTAACTTCCCAGGGTATCTCTCGGCAGTGTGCGTGCAAGTACGTATTGAACAAAGGCCTATAGGCTATCCATGTACGTGGCAAGCGGATAGGCACAGGATGCTCTGATACATTCAGCCTGCGGCAAAGACACTCTGCCCTGCAGTCTTGGTGAAATTCCAATTTACCTGTCTATAGCTGGGAAATGGGCCATCATCTCCATTGTACAATACATTTCTATGATTTATAGTTAAGGCGTATCATATCACACTGTATTTTTTATGCGCAATAACTTCTGTACAAAAAGTTAATAATATATTAATAGGCCATTAGGAGTACAAATGAATAAATGTTATGCAGACCTATAGCCTTTCAATAAGTTTTCAAGAAATATTGAAGACCACCATTTCTGGTGATACGAGATAACCTGAATAACAAAAAATCAAATAAATAAATAAACTTAGAAATCCAAAGAATGTGCCAGAAGGCGGTGCTGCACCAGCCCCGAGTTTGGTCAATCTTGAGGATTTAGCCCGATTGGCCCTCTTTGTGACTAATCTCAAGATTCAAGAAACCCCCATCTCTTCTAGCGGAAGAAGAGCGATTCCTGCTCGAGTGAGGCGTCAATGCATGTATGGTGTGACCCCGTGAATGAATAATCCGAGTGCGTCTGTACCTGTGTATTAGCAGGAAAAAATTGTGAATAGCACGCTATATAATATATAATCCTAAGTTGACTTGGGATAGCCATCTCGAGATTAATCCAGCGAACTATCCCGATGATTGCATCTCTATTACAAATAATCTTGAGATTGTTCAGATCGGGATAATTTGCCGGATCAGAAATAGCGCTCTAAATTGAAAACTCGGGCTCGTGTAGATGGCCCTAGAGACATGAATAAAATAATATATTTCATAATTTCTGGAACAATAGGCCTACATGTACAAATGAATAATTTACCATTGTTGAGCTATCCCGTAGAAGCACAAGAATTCTTTATGTGAGAGTATAATCACATCCATGGACATAGTACATGGTAAAACACAGAGGCAAGGAGAACAGAGGGCTACACTGCAGCAGTAAAGAGAATACAAGAAGGCCTACCGTAACCTCCTAATGTTTTTTTACATCACCACTGATAGACAGTCATATTTTTGGTGATAATCCATCAAAGTCGATTAATGATTGACTTGTATTGTATCATCAAAGGATAGGGACGATGTTGATGATTCTGATACATCTCATTCCACAAGTTTGTACAATGGATATTAAATACATGGAGGTCCATGATATGTTAACATGTCTGAATTCCTTGCGTGTCGATCTCTCTGCATAGCCGGTATTAAGATACTAGACATCGGGATGCTATGTGCAGATTGGAAGATTTTTGTTCCTCGCATTACGGATCTTGAAAATTATTCCAGATTATTGTTTCTGATTTATAGCTGATTCAATCTTCAAGGTCAAGTTCACCCCAAAAAGTAGTTGATTTGATTAAAGTACAGAAATACATTATCAAGTAAATCTACATGTAACACTGGTTAAGGAAATTTGGTTCAAGTAAGTCCATTATCAAATCCACCAATGTAATCTTTAAGATAATAATTATATGAATATAATACCAATATACAAGCCTGGCATCACACATTCACATTTTTTGTGAATAAAAGATTCCAATTAATACATTTTCAGTTTTCCTTTGTTTCACATGATATAGGAGAAAAACTGTCTCTGTTAATTTTTTTTAGTATTTCACTTTAGAACTCCTTTTCCCCGTTTTATCAGAGCATGGGGGTCTTCCTACCTCATTAAATTCAGGCATGTTCAGAAAAATACAAAAATAAATAAATCCTAGGGCTTGATTGTTTCAGGGAGCATATCCCTGATTGTTTACAGCAATACTTGGTATAATGACGAACATGTAGATCTGGTACATGTAGGATATAAGCACTTGACTGTTCATGCAAATACATGTACTAGTCATTTGTATCGCTTTCTATAATACGTCAAGTTTCAATGAACTCAGTAATTCCTAAAAATTCAGTTTCAATATCAAAACCATTCAAGTAAATGTACTTTGGGTATGAAGACCATGATACAGGAAGATGGCTGGAACCAATGTTAGGACAAAGGACACACAGAGTTGTTTTGGAACTATATCCTTTGTTATGACTCATTGCAAGGCTATGTTTTTGTGGCAATGCGTGACCTACATGAACAGACTATTAGGCCTGTATCATAAGACCTGATTCACAGCAACTTTCCTGGGTGGTGGTTCATGTAGTGGTTCATAAATCTGTTTGTAAAGTTAAGTGTGACTTTAATAATGCACCAATAAACATGTTCTCAGGTGCCAATAGCTACTCCCTTAGCACAAGAAAGGGTCACCAATCATGCAAAATACATCATAACTGTAAATAAAATAACGTGAAGCAATGCCACCCCCCCCCCAACTCACGGCCTATGCTGGACCAAACCAGCATGATTGTGAATGCAAAAAGTTATCCAGGAAGAATCCTCTGGGGCTAGTAACACAAAGCTTAGCAACTAATCAATCATTTGATTTATATGATTAATTGCACAGAATATATAAAATCATAAATCATATTAATCTTCCAATTAGTGCTACAGTGTAAGTTTTGTGTCAAGAGGCCCTGAACTGCTATAATACAACATACTGTTTATAGATCGTTCAGCTTTATGACCTGCTTTGGATCCCATCATAAAAACGGGGTTCCCAGCTTTTAAAGAAAACAAAATTCCCTGATCTTTCCCTGATGAAGTTTAAAAATTCCCTGATAATTATATAAACCCATTCCCAGTTTTGCATGTTTTTTTAAGTTGTTGCAGTGAATTGCGTGTATATTCAGTATATAAACAATAATGTAAAACTAATAAGTACCAGCATAACCAGTCATTCAATTTATGTTGTTTTGATATGCAACAAAATAGAACAGAGTCTGACTGACTACCGTGCTTTTGACTATTGGGCCGATGAAAATTCCCTGATTTTTCCCTCATTTTAGTTATTTTTTCTCTGATTTGAAGTATTTTCTAAAATCAAATTCCCTGAATTTTCCAGCCTGGAAAAAAGTAAAATAAATTTCCCTGATGGGCTGGGAACTCTGATATTTACATGTGATTACACATAGGACTGTACAGTTAATACCCGTTATGTTTCCCCCCCAATCAGATGAGCCAACATCAACATGGAATATCCTACTTGTAAAGTAAAATGACAGTAACATACATGAAGGTAGATGGAATAGATGAACATACATACATGTAAAAGTATTAATGGTGCTAAATGTCAACTGAAGTGTTTTTGTCTTGTCATCATAATATCCTCCAAATATTTCCCAGCTAATCCTGTTTTTTGTTTATGATTCCTGGGTGCGAAATAACAGAAAGTTGACAAAGGGAGCATCTGCTTTGAAAACAAATACGAATGGCAGAACTCAGATAGCAACCAACACCCCGGTGACAACTATCAGGTGACATAAATGTCAGAGCATCTCCTAAGCCTCCAGAGATGGAAGAGATGTAGGAAAAGATGAGAGAGATTGATGGAGAGTAACAGAAGACACAGGATAAGTGTTGACTGCATAGGTCCATACCCATCAGCCCAGGATTTCACATTATCCCACTTTTAAAACAAAAAAATTTGACGCATCCTGGGCCCGTCTTACAAAGAGTTATGATCGATCATATCAATTGTAACTCTATGAAAATCCATCCATGAATTTTTCTACAGGAAATTCGCACAATGCCCTTTGTTAACAAAGAGAAGCACAGTGAATTAATGCATGAATATTTGAACAAACATGAATAATACATGTTGACATTGCTAGCCATTCAGAGTTGCAATGATCAGATCAATCGCAACTCTTTGTGAGACAGGGCTCTGATCAGAGCTTGATCAAGATTATGAAAACACATTTACATGTAGTTGGCAAATTAAAGAAAATATCAGACAATTGATTTATCTGAATGCACAAGGAGTTGTATCAACAGACTAGACAACAATGCATCATCAAACCAGCTGGTACAATAACATTGTTACATATGCATTTAACTTGTGCAGGTTTCCATGGCAAAGAATGATTCAATGTACACGCTTCAAGGTACATATGTACACCAAAAAGCCACTACATTGACATGAAAATATTTTTGAGATAGACACTCCTTTAATAGTACAAATGAGATTCATGGTAAGGGATTGTGGGAATAACAGACTTTTCAACTGACAACTGGTTGACATGCTGGCATTTATTGCATTGGGTTATCATCCACAATTCTCTACATGACTTTCAAGACCTGTGCTCCGTAACACAAAGGTTTGCGATGGATTGCAAATAGGAAAAAGCTGCACTGATTGGTCCCTGTTCAGTATTTTAAACCAAATGCGCCTGTAACATTGATCTTGACTGGTCAGTTCATTTAGCGATTGTGTTACAGAGTCCAGGGTCCCGTAACACAAAGGTTTAGCAATTATAATCGTACGCCTGATTTTCACGATTGATTGTACATTGTAGTCAATGCAATCAATCGTAGAAAAGTGTTCTATGATCATTGCTAAGTTTTGTGTTACGGGCCCATTTGCATTTTGCAATGAGATACATAATACAGGAATGAAAACAAATGCTGCCTGATAACCCCCCCCCCATGTCATATGGTGAATAAGAAAGTGGTGCAAAAAATATTAGCTGAAATTTAATAAGTGAAAATTATGGAGCATATTTAAGTCAATTTGCAAAAAACATGAACCCACACTTCTAATTCCATAAAAGAGCCCTTCAAACCAAGGGTGAGAATATGCATTTGATTATAACCATGTGACATATAAGTACAGCAGTTGATAATCCATAATTTCCATAGGCACTTATTCAGAAAAGTGACATCACAGAAATTGATATAACCACTTCTGTAATTGAATCAGATATGTTTTGCCTGATTTGTTTCAAATTTCAGCCTAAGCAGCAAGCTCAATTAGAATTTAGGTGTCAATATCATGCAAAGAACTATCATAGATCTATAAAAATTATATTCTGCACTTTGACAAAAACACATTAAAAAAAATAGTAATTCAGGCCTCGAAATAGGATTTTTGGGGGGCAAGGCCACTTTTTTGAGGGGCACTTTTTCACTGAGGCCAGGCAGCAGAGGGCACCAAGGCCATACAGAGGGGCACCAAGGCCACTTTTTAAGGGGCATGTAATAAATTATTTGTAGGTGTTACAGTTTCGCGGCGTGGGGGGGGGGGGCTTTCCATAGTCGATGTTATACATCAGATTCATTACCAAACCACATTATTTACTTAAGAAAAAATGAACTTTACGCACGACTGGTGATACCTTCTTGAGCTACATGTAATTAAATGTGAATCTGATTAGCACCCAAGAAAGTATCACCGGTCGTTCGTAACTGACGAACAGCTTTATGAAACACTCCCATTCAAAGTACTGTACTTACGCATCGCGCGCGCTCGCCAGGACAGTACAGCGCGCGCGACATTTGTGTAGTACACATACGGAGCTCGCGCTCGTCCATTCTTATGCTGCAGCTTACATAGCATATGTAAAGCGCGCTAGCGGCCGGCCAGCTGGCCGGCCAGCTGTGTATAGCTAGCTCATCGTTCGGCGCGGCTTCGGACTAGACTGCATACATGCACTGGACGTCGCTGGTAAAGCTAAGGTATTGAATACTTTTTGAGATCGGAGAAAAGTTTTCCTCGCTCAGAAAAAAAGGTGCAGACTTTCAAAAGGGGTACATTATATATCAGAAAAAGGGCACATTTATGAGAAAAAAGGGCACCACGGCCATATAAAAAAGGGCACATTTTTAGTGGCCGTAACTTTTAGCAAAAAGAAGAAGGGCATGACGGCCAGTAATGGGGGCATCGACGGCCATGGCCGTCGATTATTTCGAGGCCTGGTAATTCAACAAAAAATGAATGGCAACAATCTATAAGTTTAGACAATTTCAAGCTTGCAATATAAATTGAGTATATTGCATCGTTTTTAATGTGATTTTCAAATAATTAATTTGTAAAGTCATAGAGAGAGCCTAGCTCTTTCACTGGACATCTGTAATGGGTCTTAGTAATCATAATAATCTGCTTTTATATAGCGTTTAGAAAATCAGAACAACATCTTTAAGCGCTTTTTATTACCCTGGTCATCAGATCCTGGCATGCCAACATACTATGTATGCACTTTCTCCACTCCCTGAGGAGCATTCCAACAAGAGTTCAAAGACTCAATTGCTAGTCATACTACACGGGCTTTCGCAGCCTATCGGGTACACATTTAACACCTGGGTGGAGAGAGGCAGAGTTGGACACCAAACGATGCTACATGTAGGTCATGGTGGGATTCGAACACATGACCCTCTGATTTTAATGCGAGAGTCAGAACTACCCATGATGCTTCCACGTGCTTGTTTCATACATGTAAGGCTCCCTAAAAGCAAAATGCCAAGATTTCAGTAGCTTTCAAAAGCATCATTTGATTTTTAAATTGACATACAGCTCTGGTTCAGCTACATAACACAGCTTTAATACAATTTGCAGGTTACAGATGGGGGCGGCATGCACTCCCCCCCCCCCCCCACCAGAATTTGAAAACTATGTAAGTTTGTACATTTATATTCTAATACCAAAAAGCAAACAAATCACTGAAGTTCTTCATAGACCAAGAGTCAATTTTAATAGCAAAACTTTTTTATTTTATTTTTTTTTTTTAGCTCGCTCTCTTTGCTCACTTATTCCACTTTGACCTCTTAAAACAGATTGGGGATGGTGAACTTCGGTGCTCCGTCCCCCATAAAATTATCGCTCCTCAACGGTATGGTGTGCCATGTTGTCTCTGAAAATATAACAGGAAAATTACTGGGTAAATATACTGACCCTTCTCTTCCTTTGCTGACCACTGTGACTTCAAAGTAATAGATACCACATGATGGTGGGATGGAGTGAGCGGTGGTCACTGAGGCTGCATCCTTATGAGTCTTTCCCATACCTGAAAGAATAAAAGAAAGTTGAAAATTTGAGAATATCATATAAATAAAAGGATCTGGACACGATTCATTTATTACTTTGTAAATGCAGGGCATTTGTTCATGTAGACGGGTAAAATAATTTTCAAAATAAGCCAAGTATACTTCATGCATGGATCCTAGTAGGATCCATGCATGATGTCACCTTCCAATGTAGCTCACACTTTTTAGCGAAGCAATTTATAAATATATATGTACTACAGAGCGAAGCAAGTTTTTGCGCACACTCATTAAGCGACCTTTGACTGTAAGATGAGACACACTCTCAATTCCAAGGATTTAAAATAATTCCAGATTGGCTGTGAATAAAGACCAGCTGAATTTTCAATTTATTTGTAATCCTAAGGATTAACTTTTAAATCTCAAGAGATTTCAATTCAAATCATTTAGATTTATATCTAAATCAACAAGGTTTAAATCTAAATCTAATAATCAGCTGGTCACTATTCACAGCCGATCTGGATTCATTTTAAATCCTTGATATTCATACTCCTTTCATAAACCTATTCTCCAATTAGCCGCCTATTAGAGTAATGCGGATAATTCAATAAAATTGCGTTCATAAACTCCGAAAAAAATAATCCGCACTATTTTTACGAGGGCCCGTCCTGAAAAAGGATAATCGTCATGGCAACCGCACACACCCCCTCCGATGCGGTTGCGTTGGAAAAGGGTGACCTTGTAACTGCTCCATGGCAATTATCCGCACTACTTTCGAAATGCATTCATAAAGTCAAAATCTGGTCCCGATGCTGCTATTATGCGGATAATAGCAGCATCAAAATAATGCAGATAACTCTGGTCCTCCTCCGATTTTACGACCAAATTATGCTGCTATTATCCGCATAATTGGGTTTATGAAAGGGGTATTAGAGTGTAGTGCAGACCATGTGCAGATTAGCAATGTACTGATATTGGTTAGCCTACTTAAACAATTTTCATATTCTAATTAGATAAATCATTCTTGCTTTAATAAACAGCTATTTTCAATGAAATGATATAAGAAGTTAAAAAATGCCTTCACCTCTTGCCATCATACTCACTATTTTGTTTTTTGGTCAACCCACGGGGGGCCACTTCCATTGACGAGTGGATACCATGCGTGACCATAAGCGGTTTCAAACCGCCTCGATCACAAGAATCCCCGTTAATTACGAGAACTTTTTAAGGCTAAAAAATACCCGTTAATTATTCCTGCATTCACACCGCCCTGAAACACATCCTTCGGGATAAGTTCCCGAAGTTACGAGCATGCGCAGTATGGTCTGATAAGCAGGCAAGGCGCGAGATTCAAAATCACTAGCCCAGCAGCCACGCCACGACACGCTGGGCTAAAAGTTCCCGTAATTTGCTTTCACATTGCCAAATACCTGCAACCTTAGAAAAATCCCCACGAAAGTTCTCGTAATTTCGCCAAGAACCTACTATTTAGCGGGTATTTTCTTTCGGGGAAATTACGCGTAGTTTGCTTTCACATTACCAAAATACCTGGTATTTTCTGATCGGGGTAAATTTCCCAATCAGAGAATACCTGGAACTGGCGAACTTCGAGGCGGTCTGAAACCACCTCATGAGATTTCAAAAAGCACCCTAAATGAGTATTTTTTATATACTGAAAATGCACCCCTTAACTAGTATTGGCATGTGAAAACCTACCCTCAACAAGTATTGGCATGTGAAAACCTACCCTTAACAAGTATTGGAAACAAAACGATACTATAGGAAAGTATTCCCTGAAATGAACCCCTAAACAAGTACAGCGATATTTCAAATGTTATGTCACGGACGTCGGTTATACCTTTACCTACATCATTGGGTTTAGTACAACCCCACTCACGCAAATCGTACTCCAAACACGTAGTGTTGACTGTTTGGGCAAAAAGTACATCCTTTATAAAACATTTTAGTCTTGATTTTATACCCTCGCAAATTTGACCCCAAACATGTAGCTTTCTTATCGAAAAGATACCTTTTTTCATTATTTTAGTGTTTTTGACACCCTTATTACGTTGAAAAAGACTTCCTTTTTACATGTGTTTGGGTCACGCATGGTATGCACTCGTCAATGTAAGTGGCCACCCCGGGTGTCAACCCTACCACCTCCCCTCTCTCTCTCTCTCTCACACAAAAAATACATACACAAGTAGACAAAAGCATACCAAAATTCAATTAATCAGCAGCAGTCTGTTTATAATCCAATAAAAAAGGATGCAGCTGTTATTCTTTTTTATGTGACAGGCTTACATATACATATAGATGTTGTATGAAAAACCAAACATTCAGTTCAGGGAGAAGTAGGGCAGTAGTCACATGACTGTCACAATCAGGCCAAATAAGGTAATGGAGTGGCATGGTAACAATTTTCCTTGGAATAATACCATGATGAGAATGTTTTCTCATCATGGTTAAATGGTAAAGGCATCCGTTAAATGGTAAAGGCTGACTGTTGTGGTAACAGTGTCGTGTAATGTGTTGTGTCATTTACCTTATGTAACACGCATACAAGTTTGCAAAATGAATGGCCAATCATTGCTTGCATGCAATTTTTATCATTCAAATTAGGATCATCATTCGAAATCGCAATCTGTAGCCAGCGTATAGAAATGGCCTGTGTGTTCTGCACATCAATGTGAACAACACCATTTTTTCTGCATAAGAAACTTCATGTATCACAAGAAACCTGTTCTCACTACACTTTCTAATATTAGAAAATACTGGAAACCGGTTCAGGAAACCAGTTTGGAAGATTGCTTTGGTAGCATTCCCATCTTGCGCAAAGCAGTCATATTGCTATGGGAATGCTCTCAGTAGGGTGACATGTTTCGCGCAAATTTTGAAACTGCAGCATAGACATTGTACACACAGTGAGTAGTGCGCTCAATCACTTCATAAGGAGCGGTTGTGTCCTCATTTAAGCTACATGTACAACTTGTTAAACAAGGCAAAGCGTTCTTGAAAACTACCTCGCAAAGTGGTTTTCTGAACTGGTTTGGAAGATCGCTTCCAAGACGCTTTGATCGTTCTCATTATGCGTAGTTTCAATTTCCACTAAACTTTCTTTTAGGACGGTAATGAAAACTGGGTCTAGCATTAACCATTATATTCTTGATTTTCACATATGGTTAATACCCCTTTCATATTGCGCTTTTCACCGGCGAAGTTCACCAGCGAAGGGGAAAGTGTCCAGTATGAAAGGTACACAGGAGACCTTCACCAGTGAAGTTCACCAGCGAATTTCTCCACCTCTAGAGGTGGAGAACTTCGCCAGCGAAACTGTTTCACCAGCGAACTTCACCGGTGAAAAGGCCAGTATGAAAGCAAACTGGAGAACTTCTCCTCTTTAAAGACGTCAGAGGTCAATTTTTTTCTCTCCCGAAGTCCACTGTACCAGGATTCTGCGCGCGATAAGTTGCAAGCTCAGCTGAATGCTATGGCAAAGTAGATCCCTTGAACAAATTTTTTTTTTGTTACTAACAATATTTATTTAAAAGCACTTTTTTACATGTATAAAATGCGCTAAAATATTAAGAGGTGATATTGTTTGTTTTTCTCGTAATACTTCCAAAATATGTTGTAATTAATTTTTTTTAAACCTTTTTGCAAAAGGTAAGAAGAAATGTTTACAATTTTCTTTCGTTGACTTTCGCAGGGGA
Organism: Lytechinus variegatus; assembly: GCF_018143015.1. NCBI lineage: Eukaryota > Metazoa > Echinodermata > Echinoidea > Temnopleuroida > Toxopneustidae > Lytechinus > Lytechinus variegatus. The sequence continues at coordinate 20,249,534 of NC_054741.1, read as the reverse complement.
AGAAATGTCAATGCGAAAGGATACACTTTTTTTCTTCGCCGGGAAAGTGAGGAATGCGAGGAGAAGTTCGCCGTTGAAGAATGAAGAGGGCAGTATGAAAGGGTACAAGATAATTCCAAGCTCAATTTAAGGCCATATTGATATTGTATAAGACTTTCATTTTTCTTGTGATTTTGCATTCATATGACCAGTCTTGCATTATTTACCAAGTGTCATGTTGCAAAAAATAGTAACAGAAAAGTTTCTAGGACTTTGCAGCTCAATATTGGACAGGGGGAACTAAATTCAGTCCTCCATGTTGATATGGGACCAGGAACTGACTGGAATAGCTATTCAAAATGTGTCAGGGTGACCTTGATAAACTTTCAAGAGACTTCTGAGAGTTCAATTACAGGTTAACCCTTGGGGGCATTTCAATCTGTTCCTGAATCATGTGCTTCATACCTGAGCCCAGAGAAGCACATAATACTGTTATTGTCAATGGAAGCTGGAAAGCTTGGTGTACAGACCTGCATAGCAGTAAACACTTCAATATGGCCATGTACAAGGAGGTAGTTTGTCAGGGCCATTACCATTACCAAGCTAAATTCAGACAAGACTACCGAGATTGCTTTCAATAGAATGACTGTGCAGAATGCAGACCTACAATGTGCCTGCATGTGCAAGCAGCATAGAGGTCCTGTGAATACAGTTCAGAAGCTGTTGACACAAGCATAACACCAGGTCATTGCCTGGCTGATAGATGTTGAAATTACAGTTGAAAACTTCAAATACCTCCACTTCTTTTCTAATGACCATTAATAACTTTTTGGCAATGTAGGTTAAAAAACAAAAGCACCTGCAAATCACACCAAACCGAAAGCAACATATCATCTGTTATGGTGGGAAGTAGTTTTAATGTTAAATGGGTATCTTTCACATTGGGGAAATTGCTGAATATTTTGGGCCAATTACTTTCATTTGAAGTGCGATTTCTGTCAGAGACAGACCACCTAATAATTTTTTTTAAAATAACAAAACCGATCTAAAAATGTTTGAGCAAATAATGAGAAGTAAAAAGAGAAATAACATCAACCTACTGAAAATACAGATTCAATCCCTGAAACTTTCTGTGCAGCTGGCAGTGTTCTCACATGAGTATCTGTATTGATTGAATACTCTATTATCAGATTAACAGGGGATAATCATGGGTCTTGATCACTTCTTCAAAGATACAAATTCAAAGGGGGTTATCTGTCTTTTAGAAAGACGATGTTTGTTTTCCACTAAAGTAAAAAGCCTATCCTTTATTATCCTCAACTCTAGATGCATGCATGTAGGTGCATAATGGAGCAAGTTCAAGTAATGTGTAGGAACCCAAATGAATCATACAACACACAGGTCACAGGCCTATTTTTTATTCTTTGCCAAGTTTGCTTTCATTGGGAACATTAACCGCCCTTTCACACAGTAAAAAATATCATGATTTGAATGATTCCAGTGAAAAATAGGGCTACAAATTTTTAGCACGTGACGTGTGAAACCAAACTAGAATCATGAACGCTGATCACAATAACGAATTCCAGCTAAGTTTCACTCAAATCATGGTACTAATTTTACGTGTGAAAGGCTTGTCCTCCAAAACATCTTTTTTGGGCAGAGCTTAATGTGTCCTTTTAAACACTTTCGTAGATAATACAACTGTCATGCACTCATCGCATCGATGCAGTGCTTTGATTGACACGCCAACAAAGACACATACCGCCTTCGCTCGGAAATTCGAGTTCAAGTCACAGTTTTCGAGTGAGCGTGTGAAAGGTCCGATGATTCTAAAGACGAATTGCATTCATAAATACAATGATGATTCAAGATTCATGTGTGAAAAGGCCCTAAGTCATACACAGGAAAACCACTTCAACATCACTTGACCTTGAAGTTATCGACTTCATGTTCAAATAACAAAGAACGTAACATACAATCAGGGGAAAATCATATTTCTGAATTTACTGACAGGGCTACAGGACCATATATAGGACATTATGTACCAGGCCTGAGTCGCGATATCGATCAATCAGTATCAACTTGAAATTGCGATCGATAGATATCATGGTAGTTCTGCAGTGGAGTATAAACTAAAAGTAAAAACAATGCAAACAAAACAAAAAGGATGTGCCCATGCAACTGGGATTGTCGGGCGGATGAATGCAAGCAAGAAAATTGAGAAAACCTGCTCTGGTACTATTTTTCACATTGCTCTTCTTGGTTGATTTATTGTTTAGAAATATAGTATAATGTGCATTTAAGCTTTGATATATAGATCTATAAAAGGAAACAAAGACCTGAAAAGTGGTTGATATTCACAGTCTTTGGCGACACAGCAATTCTTAAGCATTTTTTTCTATTTTGGCATTCCAGCGGTCTCCGCCGAAAAATCCCTGGCGGTCGACACCGGTCAAAAAAAGGGACGACTATAAATACATAATGATATTCTACTGGTTTTAATTCATGCAAAGTATGAATCTTTGCTTTAAAAAAATAGATAATTTTTCACATCCTACAAGGGTAAAATGCACAAAATTGAAACCAAAAGATAATTTCTATTTACAATGTACATGTATCTAGCCTATATCTTGGAATAACAATTAAAATACAAAAACATAATGAAGTACACATGCAAATCACACACACATAGCATTCACAGACAGGACAATACTTCTTTATTTCTACAGGTATCGAACATGATCATTTACTGAAAGTTAACTAGCATTTTACATGGCAAATATGGCTTAAAGGTCGTAAATGTGTATTAATCTACATTCAGACAGGAAATATGGGATATTTCATGGATTAGCTCAAGGCTTATCTCCTCTCATCTCGCTTTCTAATCATAAGGTTTGCCATTTTAAAAATCATCATTCCACATTTACCTTGAACTGGAATAGTACATAGAGAAATGTGGGCCAGATACACTTCTGAGGACGAGAAAGTGTCTATTGCCATTATCATTATTGACAGAAATGGATTATACATAAATTTATGACTCTGCACATAGGCCCGTTCATGTACAGTACATGTTGTTGAAGCTGAACGCCTCTAATGTCATATTCTTCTGTCTCACAGGCAGGCAAAGTTACAAGCGCTTGGTTGACAAATGAAATTTTATTAAATTGATTTCAAATATTTTAATCACTTTAGCATCACAGTTTGTCCTGCTTGTATTTGTTTAAATAATGTTTAACATTGTTTGTTCAATTGCTATTTATTTTTCTTTGTTGTTATTGCTTGTTAAATGAGTACAGTTAACTTATTATTTCAATATTTGTAGATCTATTTACTAACTTACATAGATCTGTCCATCAAATTGAATAGCTTCAGGAAGGATGAAGTTCATCAAATTTGAACAGAACTGGTACTACAGGAATCCTCATCATAATTTTCAATTTCTTGATAACAAATAACTCACTTGAAAATATATTTTTTTTAATATTCAAAGCATTGCTGCTGGATAGCTCACGTTATAACTCACTAGAAAATTATTCACTTCACATTCGTGCCAGCAAAGTAAATGACATCCCGGCAACACACCCAACACGTGCACAGTCAATCTCCGCAGCACACACCAATCACATCAACAGATGCTATCATTTACCAGAAATCCCCGCTAAAATACAAATTGCGATATATCTGCGCCATATTTCTAAAGTATGCAATGGATTAGTCCAGATTCTGGAAGTAGGTCCCCGAAAATGAACTAAAAGTGAAGAAATCTGTGATTTTTTCGCAAACTTTATTTTCTCCCTGATTTAGGTAGGTACATTGTATCTTCAAAATTACCAATTAAAAAAAAATTATTTCCTTTACCGCAGTTAATGCGATATAGGAATTGGCAATTGTTTTACTCAGCTGCGAGAGCGATCCCAGAGCAGATGAGAAAAAAAAATCACTCATCGATCGTAAATATATTTTTTTGCTTAAATTCAGCGGCCATATAGATAGTAAATATCAAGAAAATTGGTGCAGCAATCAAAAAGGGCTGCAGGCTTGGACAAGAAACATCACTTTTTATATTTTTGAAAATAATAATAGTAAAAAATTTCATGCAGCGGCCAACATAGATGCACGCGAGGATGATCAACTATTTTTTTAATTGGCCTTACAATAATACAAATATTATTAGCAGAATAACATAACACACAGAGACAGTGATTTTCCGCGATCGCGGAAAATGGACGGAATTCATGGAAAGGGTCTTTTGAAACAGAAAGTGGCATTTCAAATGGAAAATCATGGAAAACACATATTTAGTCAAAATACACAGAACAGCAACAGAATTTACTAAAAAATCTCAACAAAATACAAATATCAAATGGCTACAAAACCCCAGAAAAAATGATCTTACTTCGCTGCAATCCTGACAATTTACACATCGTGACTGCAGTCACTGCACTCAACTTCTTCACACTCTATCGTACCCCCCTAACCCTGTATCGTACCGTCTTGGCCGGGCGCAGGCCAGGCAGAGTTGAGCTTATCGAAAACATTCACGCACACATCGTCTGATTTCAACAACACGGTTGTGTGTTGCTGCCCTCTATGTTTGAAAATGTAACAGCACGATATCAAGATCTTGAAATCCAAAATGGCGGATAGGCGAAAATCGTTGACTGCTGAAAACGATGTCCAAACGCCCCCCCCATTATCGATAGAATTTCATTTTACCGTAAAATAATGCTTATAAAGTGAAAGGTGAGGATATATTCATGTTATATGTGTTTGTCAAAATATTTTGTGTACCCCCATAGATCCGATTAGAACAGATTCTACTGCATTGTTGGTACAGTGGCAGATACAAATCTTAACCAGCGCGAGTGTTGTAATATTACAATTGCTACGTTTTTGTACACAAAATCTATGGGGAAACAGAATTTCCATTTTCTGACATGCTGAAATGGAATTAAAGATTTTCTGAAACGGAAAAGGCAATATCTTGAAACGGAAAATGACTGTCTCTAAATATAGATATGTAGGTGATAGGTAACTCCTTGAAATGAAGCTAACATGTAGCTCTTAGCAAAACAAACAGTTTCATTGAATAGACATCACATGTCAATCTCACCACTTTATGTTACTGCATTATATGTAAATGAATCCTTCAACAGTTGACCTAGCACTGGCTTTTGTTATTGTGGTGGAGTGAACAGTCCAGTGATTGTAAATAGCACTGGTACATGTATACAGCTGTAGTAGAAACCACTACACCCAGTTCCTACATGTAGGTGGCTAGTATGCAGGCCTACACAAAAGAAAATCACTATATGATCATACATGTAGCCTATTAGAATTTTCATTTGAATAGCTTTTGTTTACATATTATGCACGCCAAATCAATTAAAGGGACAGAAAGAATGTGAGAGGGAAGAGCATGGATCGCTGTAATATACATCATTCATGGGTACATGTACAAAGTTACAAACAAATCCACATCACACAAATCTATTCATGTCAGAACCCAAATGATGGTAAACATTGATGCATCTTATGGAAGAATGATGTAACTGTGTAACAGTGTAGGCCTATAATAGTTTACACATGTACATTTAGGCTACATGACTACACTGTACATGTAAGTAATGTACAGTATGCACATACCCACACACTATCAAACATCAATATCTGAATTTTAGATAAGAATCAATGTTTTGTTTATTGCAGCTAAATAACTGTCAGAAGTATGTAGGCCTACGTGTTAACAAAGAATGTCAAGGATCATAATTCAGTATTTTGAAAATAACTTTAATGCTGGTATACACACTTATAAAGTCAAGTCATTATGTATAAATACATGTCAACGGCTTGCCATATTTCATAGTACACTCCATGCACTTGACATAGAACACAGCTGGCAATCTGGCTGTGTGCCGGCTGCTACATTATGCTCAATGTAATTATGCACTGTAGACCTACACTACACGTACAAGTACATGTAGGCCTACTTGTCCATGCCTAAACATAGATGATTGTATTGAAATATCTGTACAGTACATAAATGCACATTGTGGGCCCATACATGTATACTCTCCATGTATGATGGCTCATTTAAACCCAATACATGTAAATACAGGTCAGAAAATGTAAATAAACTTAAAGCCACAGGCCATGTATTATGTGTGATAGCTCAGTCGATAGTCAGGTGACCTTGGATTAATAATCACTTGGTGCTCTTTCCCAGGGGGGCCACTTCCATTCACGAGTGGATACCATGCGCGACCATGGGGTCTCGAAAAGCACCCTAAACACGTAATTTCCATTTTCTGAAAATGCACCCCTTAACAAGTATTGGCGTGTTAAACCCTACCCTTAACAAGTATGGGAAACAAAACGATACTCTTGGCAAATATTTCCTGAAATGAACCCCTAAACAAGTACAGGAATGTTTTGTTGTTACGGGTCCTTCGGTCGTCGCGGCTTTACCTTATTTGGTTTAGTATGAACCCAACTTCTACACCTCGAGCAAATAGGACTCTAAACACATAGTGTTGGGGCAAAAAGGACATCCTTTATAAAACATTTAAATTTTGTTTTATCATCCCCGCAAATTCGACCCTAAACACGTAATTTTCCTATAGTGAAATACATACCCTTTTTTCATTATTTTTGTGTTTTTGACACCCTTACATGTATCACGTTATTTCAACTCCTGACAAAAACGTTTCTTGTTTGCTCAAGCATGAACAAAACTCTTTTTTTAATGGCATTTAAAAGTTTAGACATCAGAGCATCTATTAACATAAATATAGACATCATAATTTGAAACAAAATTTTGATAGACTTTTTAAAACTGTCCCATTTTTTTTAAATGCACTGTATAGTATACTAAAATAGATTTTATGTAATGTAGGCCATTGCACATTGTACATGTATGTATATGTAGGCCAACTGTGCATATGTATGCCTCAGTAAAGACATTCTGTAAACACAGTGTACACCACAATGCACATTTACATGACACTAAGCATGTATTACACAGCATACATATCAAGGGTGCAGTATGATTAAAAATAAAACCGTTGTACATGTATGTTTCACAATCACCAGGGCAGAGAAGATCAGGTCAGCAGCTGATGTTTGTTTTGTTGATAAGGATCTAGTGACATCAGCAATACTCATTTAACAATTATAAATATACCTGTACAGTGTACATGTTTACAATTTCAATCCAAAAACAACTTTAGAACCCCTGAATTTAAAGGGGGAGTGAACTGTGTGTGGTCTCTCATTGACTGTTTGTTATAATAAATACATACATGTAGTCTTAAAATATACATTTTCAGATATCTACCTGTAAATACTACAGAGAATAACTTGCCCTATATTTGTATTTGTATAGAGAATGTTTTGAGAGGAAAAGTAACTGTTTTGGTACTTGGTAACATAATTATTGCGGTATAAATGTACTGAGTAGTTAATCAACATGTGATCATTCAAGTGGGTCTACATTAGGTGGTTTCAGACCGCCTCGAAGTTTGCCAGTTCCAGGTATTCTCTGATCAGGAAATTTCCCCCGATCAGAAAATACCAGGTATTTTGGTAATGTGAAAGCAAACTACGCGTAATTTCCCCGAAAGAAAATACCCGCTAAACAGTAGGTACTTGGCGAAATTACGAGAACTTTTGTGGGGATTTTTCCAAGGTCGCAGGTATTTTGGCAATGTGAAAGCAAATTACGGGAACTTTTATCCCAGCGTGTCGTTGGGCGCGGTGGCGTGGGTGGCTGCTGGGCTAGTGATTTTGAATCTCCGCCTTGCCTGCTTATCAGACCACACTGCGCATGCTCGTAACTTCGGGAACTTATCCCGAAGGATGTGTTTCGGGGCGGTGTGAATGCAGGAATAATTAACGGGTATTTTTTAGCCTTAAAAAGTTCTCGTAATTTAACGGGGATTCTTGTGATCGAGGCGGTTTGAAACCACCTATTGTATATTACTAGACTAAAATAGCATTATGGGTCAGGAAACTGGCCAGGTATCAGTAGTTGAGGACTTGAGATGGCGCTATTGGTTCGTATCTGCTTTAAAGGAATATACATGTACATGTAGTTAGTACTAGACAGTGGGCATAAAGATTTGCATGAACAGATTTTGGAATTAACAGTATCTTTTCCATTTACGTAAATATATGATCCATGTTCACCTATTTAAAGGAAACCAAAACCCAAGAAGAGAAGCTATCTTTATTGGAAAGAGTAAAATGAGAGGAACAATTGAAAAAAAAGTTTCATCAAAATCGGTAATGAAATACATGTAACTGTAAGCAAGTTATGGACGTTGAAAGAGTCTTGTACTTTCTATGGCAAAATGGCTGATTTTGTGGACAACTCTCCATTTGTTTTGTACACAAATTTTCAGATTTTCCCTTTATATTACATATTTCACATTATCTCCTGATCTTGACATATGTGGTGTGAATTATATTTTCCCATTACATATGTTGTGCTCAGAAGAAGGCAAGATGCAATTTGAAAGATATTGAGGATAATCTGAAAATTTGTGTACAAAACAAATGGAGAGTTGTCCACAAAAACAGCCATTTTGAAGCACGTTTGCCAATTTGAGGATCCCCATAGAAAGTACAACAAGACTCTTTAAACGTCCATAACATGCTTATTTCATAACCGATTTTGATGAAACTTTTTTTAAATTGTTCCACTTACAGTGTATTTTACTCTTTCCAATAAGATTGCTACTCCTCTTGCATTTTGGTTTCCTTTAAATGCCTTAATAAAGCATAGTGATGGAAGAAAAATGTGCTCTCTAACAAAGAGATATACAGTTGGGCAGCTCACTTCAACCGACATGTACATGTACATGCTAGGGACAGTGATTTTCCATTTCAAAAAATTGCCTTTTCCATTTCGTAAAATCTTAAATTCCGTTTCAGCATGTCCGAAAATGGAAATTCTGTTTCCCCATAGACTTTGAACACACGGAAAAGTGACAATTCCGTTTACACATAATCACAACACGTACACTCGCACTGGTCAAAATTTGCATCTGCCACTGTACCAACAACACAACAGAATCCGTTCTAATCGGATCTATGCGGGTGCTTACAAGCAAATTTTTTACAAGCAAATTTAGCATGCATACATGTACATCCTCACCTTTCACATTATTAGCATTTTTTTAAGGTAAAATGATATTTCATCGATAATTTTAGGGTATTTTGGACATCGTTATCATCAGTCAACGACTTTAGCCAATCCGCCATCTTGGATTTTAAGACCATGATATCGTGCTGTTACATCTTCGAACGTAGAGGGCAGCAACACACGACCGTGTTGTTGGAACGATATGAGTGCATGTGAAGCAAAACCCGGACGGCCGGGTACGGGCGCGGGGTACGATCGAGTGTGCTGATGTCGATTGCAGTCACGATGTGTGAATTGTCATGATTGTAGCGAAGTCAGATCGTGTTTTCTGGGGTTTTGTGGCCATTTAATATTCTCATTCTGTTGTGATTTTGAAGTAATTTCTGTTGCTATTCTGTGTATTTTGAGGGAAAACATGTTTTCCGTGATTTTCCGTTTGAAATGCCACTTTCCGTTTCAAAAAGCCCTTCCCGTGAATTCCGTCCATTTTCCGCGATCGCGGAAAATCACTGTCCCTAACACGCCCATGTAGATGGACTTAGAAACATTACAATGCACACAACACATACAGTTGTACTTGCATGAAAAAGTACCATATTATTAAATAGAAGTGTATACAGCCTGGATTACAAGTATACAGTGTATAAAAAGTGCACAGAGCTGTACTATTAATCAGGATTTGATTACTGGATGATTGTAAGGTAATCATTAAGCCTGAGTCATATCGATTATTTTGAAAACCGGTGTTCGACAGCTCTAATTCGATCGAACATCGATGCATCGAATATTGAAGGCGGGGAAAATTTAGTCTTGTTTTTGCGTCGATCGATGCGATGCGCTTTGCATATATGCACTACGCACTGACGGGAGGCGCTGGCGTTGGCCGGGTGAGCGTTGCACAAGCAGATGACAGAGCAAAGTTCGTTTGTATTTTCCATGATCACAAAACACACAAAAAAGGCTGGGGACCAAAGCAGAATTCTTCCCAAAATATCTTCAACAATGATATTTGCAGATGACAACATATAAGTTTAAAATGAAACAATAATAAAGACATGAATCACGCAGAGTCGATCCGGATGATTTTCGGTCGACTAGCATTCGCAGTCCATTCACCAGCCCCGTCCGCAGCTAGTACACTCACTCTCCCGAAACGACAGGCGTGCTTGACGTCAGCGCCAGCAAACAAGTGCAATCAACGGAGAGCGCTGTAACTTGCCTGAGATTGTGTAGTTGGATCCAAAATGAGCTCCAAATAAATTTATGGGAATAAATACGTAATTTTCTCTGGATGGTCATTTGAATTGCTATTCAATGCTGATATAACGATTGTGAGGAAAGATTGTGGAATATGAGTTATGACGATGTTCGAGAATTAATCCTGATAATGACAATCCAGTTTTTTAGACGCAATTGAGCATGCGATCAAAATAAATACGAATGTTTCGAATCGAGCCCTAAATTCATCTAAATTATTACGATTTAACAAGATTTTATGGTCATACTAAGAATATTGACGATGTCAGCAAAGTATGTTATGTTCATATGGAAGAAATAATACTGGGATCATTTCTATTGTTATTCCATCTCTGGACGTCTCCTCCATCAGCTCCGAGAAAATAAGCACAATGCGCATGCGTGTTTGATGACGTATGACATATTTTCCCATTCATGAAATCAGATCCCAAAGTTGGGCACAAACTAGCTTCAAATTGATGGGAAAAATATCAAACGCAATTTTCTCTGTTTTGTCATGTAAAATGTTATTATATGGTGATATTACGAACTTGAACAGAGTTTTTGCATGTAGACAATGTTCGAGAATCAATCCTGACGTCGTGATGATTATTTTTTTTTTTAGAAAAGTGCACTAGCTCGACTCAGGAAGTGAAGTCGATCGTCATGAGATGTCCGCCATTGAAAATTGAAACGAAATACAAACGTTTCACATCAAGCTCTAAATTCATATTAATGATTATCATATGCAAATTATTGTTAAATATTACGATTAAATAATGTTCTATGGTCATGATTTTAATATTGTTCATGAAAGCAAGATTTATTTTACGTTGATCGCGTCAATTTCCGGCCATTTTCTGGTTTGATTAAAGTCAAAAGAACAGTACTGCGCATGCACGATCGATGGCCATGACTTCCATTTGCTTCCATTCATGAATTCATCGTGCATAAATTATCTCGGCACGAGCAGACGAGTAAGACTCGAACTATGATCGAAATAAACTTCAAATTAATGGTGAATAGCATCATAATTACTCATTCGGTTTCATTTTGGGGGCAATAGAAATCAAGTAAGTAGTAGTAAAGTTGGACATTACTGATATTTTGATGATTGATTGTGTAAACCAAACGAATCGGCCGGCCGACGTATTTTTTTTTTTTTTTTCGATGTACCGATTTTGCAAAATCTGCACCGGTGTTCGATGACATCGATCGAACACCGATTTTAAAATCGATTCGACTCAGGCTTAGTAATCATGCGTATGTATACTAATAAACTTGTAAGCGGATTGATTGGAATGTACTGTATGCATTACACCATTTTTAATTCTAGTCAAAGGCTGTATTTTCTGCAGACCTACATGTATGTAAAAAAGAAAAGTAAACAAAAATCATTGATGACAGAGTGTTACAGTACACCATATAAGAGCAAGGTGTGACAAATTGTGATATAATCTGCCATGAAGCAGTAAATGCACACCTTGAGTGAATTAAAACATGTTTGGCATTTCACATGCCTGTCCCTCAGGGTTTTTGCATGGTTCGCTCGCTCGTGTCTGATTTCCTCTTTCCATCTGCGGTGTAAGAATGAACTTGCAAAGTTCTGTATCCCAGAGGGGGGTAACTCACACTGACATGGACAGGATATTGTTATGACAATTCATCTTCCTCGCATCACAAAGGGGCCAGGAAACAGAGATATTGCATGCATGTAGATTACAAGTTCATTAGAATACAACTTCAAATGTAGCTCAAGTGGTGATGCAGGAAAAGCCAGGTAATCAAGGAAGCGCCACTTGCATAAGATAAGATGTGGAGTCAATTTACCTTCGAAACCACATGTATTCCATGTGAACCTTTTCATTATGAAAATATGTGTACAAGAGCAGAGCAGTAAATGGTCAAGTTCTGGGCTTACAAAGAGATCCAAAGACTGTTCACTTTGTAATTGATTATACATGTACATACTGTACACTGCATACATGTACATGTATATTCAGACGTCACAAAATGAGTCATTAGAATATTAACCCTATCTAGGCCGGGGTATTTTGGGAGTTCATATGGCCGGGGGGGGCTTTGAGATCTCGGTAGGTGCATGCACGATCATGCAATTAGCAATTTCTTATGTATTCTCATTACCTTTTGTTTTTTGTTATTTTTCAATGAAATTTGTTTGGGACTCTTCTGAGATCATAAACAGCATAAAATAAATACATTTAGACCAGCAAACCTAAAAATAATCATGCATTTATGATATTTAGTTGAAAACACAGTTTGCATTGACTTTGTACATGAAATAACGTTTTTGAGCAATTTTTGGTCTGACATACCCTTACACAATGTTGCGTAATTTCCGAACCCCGCACCTGGGTGAGGCAAAACTGGTCTCAAAAGTTGCGCAAGACTTGAAAGTAAAAAGTCAGTGAGCGGCGCGGTCAAAAGTATTGTGCAAATCATTGAGGGGGGCCTCTGAGTCATGGCCTGGATAGGGTTAAAGAACTAGCAGAGCCCATGGAAAATTCTATGTGGGCTACCTGTATAATTATTTGCCATCACTTGGTAAATGAGTGCTAAAATCACTCAGACAGTCACAGATGATTTTTTTCTACCATCGGAAAGATTTTGTTTTTTCATCAGGGCATTCTCAAAGAGAAAATCAAGTAAATGGAGAGATTTTGCGCGATCACGGAAAAAGGACGGAATTCACAGAATCTGCCTTTTGAAACGGAAAGTGGCTTTTCAAACGGAAAATCACAGAAAATATACTTTTTCTCAATATGCACAGAATAGCAACAGAAATTTACTCCCAAATCCTCAACAAAATACGAATATCAACAGGAAAAAAAACACGATCTCACTTCGCTACAACAGTTTTGACAATCAACACATCGTAACTGCACTCGAGCCCCTCTATCACTTGATCGTATCAAAATTAGTTTACGCTCACATCTGCATATACATGTAAGCAGTCCTTCACGTTTATAATTTTGTGGAGCTCAATAAATCGATCTCCTTATTTTTTTGAGGAGCTCAATTGAGATCCTCAGAATCGCTCTCCTTGAGGAGCTCAAATCAATTCAATATATGTATGATAAATTGTAGATTTTTCTTAACATCGTACATGCAATAGCTGTGTAGCTATTAATTAATCCGTAGTGAAACTAGGCCTGGGTCAATTCATTTACAAAATATCGCGCTCAAAAAATATATATTAAAAAAAAATTGCTAAAAATAATTTCACATCTTTAAATCCATGAAATGGCCATCTATTTTCCATAATTCTTTGAAATATATTTTGAATTAGTTAAAAACTAATACAAAAATGAAGAATATTCACTTCTTTCCCTGACTCTGATTTGAACTTACACGCGGTAAATATTGTAGTCCCACATGTAGACTTCCATGGTGTTGCCATGAAAATCTATAAAGGACTACAATATTTACTGAGTTTAAATTCAAATCAGAGTCGAAAAAGAGGTGAATATTCTTCATTTTTCTGATAGTTTTCAACTAAATCAAAATAATTTCAAGGAATTATGGTAAATGGATGGCCATTTCATGGATTTAAAGGTCAAGTTCACCTCAGAAAAATGTTGATTTGACTCAATAGAGAAAAATCAGACAAGCACAATGCTGAAAGTTTCATCAAAATTGGATGTAAAATAAGAAAGTTATGACATTTCAAAGTTTCGCTTATTTTTAACAAATTATATGAACGAGCCAGTTACATCCAAATGAGAGAGTCGATGATGTCACTCACTCACTTTTTCTTTTCTTTTTATTGTTTGAATTATACAATACTTCAATTTTTACGAATTTGATGATTAGGACCTCCTTGCATGAAGCACATAATGTTAAAATAATGGAATTCCACATGTCCAGGGAGGACTGAAACTTCATTTCACATGACAATGACGAGAAAATAAAAATATTTCATATAATGAAATACAAAAGAAATAGTGATCGAGTTATGTCATCAGTTCCCTCATTTGCATACTGACCAAGATGTGCATATAACTGTTTTGTGAAATTAAGCTTAACTTTAAAATACAATAACTTTCTTATTTTACATCCGATTTTGATGAAATTTTCAGTGTTATGCTTGTTGAATTTTCTCTTTTTATTCTAATCAAGTTTTTGTTGGGGTGGACTTGTCCTTTAAAGATGTAAAATGTGGAATTTTATCATCTTTTTTTAAGATTTTATTTAGCGCGATTATTCGTTCTCCTTATCTTTTTAGGAGTGCGGTTTCAGAATCCAAGGTCACAAAATGAAAAAAAATAAAGACCAATAAACATGGGATGGGATTAAACATAGTAAACAGTTTATCAGACATGTCCTTCAGAGGTATGTTCCAGTGATTGCTTTAATCACAAAGAAGCTATAGGGAGTTAAAATACAAATGTAAAATGACTGGAACAATCTCACTTCCACCCACAGATACCCACCTGATATCCTGGTAAGCGAGGGATAATCTGAACATAGCATTTATATGTGTGTTACTGAGTGAGATGCACAGACACACATACCATGTTCAGATTATCCCCCATTTGCCAAGAGATCCTCAGGGGATGTGTGTGTGGCTGTGCGATTATTCCAGTCATTTGAAATTTTGATGTTAATTTCCTGTAACTTCTGTGTGATTGAGCCAATCACTAAAACATTCATGTGAAGGAGATGTGTAATAAAACTGGGAAGTTTAATCAATCCCATCTTATTTTCAGTTTTCACTGGTCTTTCATTTGCCATTTTCTGACTTCGGATTCTGAAACCGATTGACGTGAGGGTCTTAAAGCCTGTGTATAGCTTTGGTAAAGGGTCAATAATGTGATTGATAATCGAATATCATCTAATATGACAGTCTTACTGAAGCGTAGAGACCGTTAGATATTTTTCCAACCGCACTTCTCTGAGAAAATTTCAAATATTCAAATCTTGGATATATAGCGCCCTCTCTCGGCGATGCTTGTTTTAAATTTAAAAAAATGGGCATTCAAGCACTTATCTTATAAATTCAGTGATTAGATATCCAAAAGTTACAGACAAAGAACATATCTTGAAAGTTTCAGCCCATTCCATGATTTGGAATAGGATTTAATTGAAAGACAAAAACACACAGATATTTTAATTTGATCGGGTGACCCGATCAAGTTAAATTTCCATGTAAAATCGCAAAATTTATCCTGTAAAACACATTTTCATTTCATATCCTCCACATCATAACTGTTATAGGGCATATCCATTCATATTAGCTAGCAATGAATTGGAATAGGGTCATTCCATCTGGATTCACCCAGTGGTTGCACCCGACCGTCTCAGAATTCGTTGTAATTTGGTATACATAAAATTCACCATGGCCCAAGCACAAAACAAAAAAAATTAGTCCAATCGGTCCGTCGGTTCTCGCGCTACGGCCTGCCCTTTTCTCCTTGTTTTGACAAAAATGGGCGTGACCTTCAACTTTCAATGGCCACTGCGTCGTTACGTGTTGACCAATTTTCATGAAACTGGTACCATTTGATAGGAAATTCAGAGAGGAATCCAAAACATGCATCGAATAATGTATTGGAGCAATTTATAAGGTCATGACCTTTGACCTTAACTTTGACCTTGAGTTTGACCCCCGGACAAATAATTTTTTAACTTGATTTTCGTGTATGTTAATTATTGGTATGATATTGACAAAATATGTTAAAATCAATGATGATATTTTATTTCTTCACCTTTAAAAACTCTTCCAAAGATACCATGAAATATCACTCTAGTCCCACACACTGATATTCATGTTAGTAAAGTGTTTACCAGTTACATGATTTCTTCCAATCTTAAGCCTAGTATGCAAGCACATGAAAAGAAATTAAGCTTAATCAGTTTACAAATAAAAGATTAAACCTTTATGCTCATGAATAGGTATCTGTTTAGGCATTTTGATGTTCATCAATATATATTCATTTTGATGTTCGGCAATATATATCATATTCATGGTAGTAAAGTCTTCACTTTTATCATCAAAATATATACATGTATATATATGTACCGGTATATGTTATGTATTGCTGAATCATAAAATGCCTAAACAGATACCTATTCATGAGCATAAAGGTTTAATCTTTTATTTGTAAACTGATTAAGCTTAATTTCTTTTCATGTGTTTGCATGCTGTAACTTAAGATTGGAAGAAATCATGTAACTGGTAAACACTTTACTAACATGAATATCAGTGTGTGGGACTAGAGTGAAATTTCATGGTATCTTTGGAAGAGTTTTTAAAGGTGAAGAAATAAAATATCATCATTGATTTTAACATATTTTGTCAATATCATACCAATAATTAACATACACGAAAATCAAGTCAAAAAATTATTTGTCCGGGGGTCAAACTCAAGGTCAAAGTTAAGGTCAAAGGTCATGACCTTATAAATTGCTCCAATACATTATTCGATGCATGTTTTGGATTCCTCTCTGAATTTCCTATCAAATGGTACCAGTTTCATGAAAATTGGTCAACATGTAACGACGCAGTGGCCATTGAAAGTTGAAGGTCACGCCCATTTTTGTCAAAACAAGGAGAAAAGGACGGCCCGTAGCGCGAGAACCGACGGACCGATTGGACTAATTTTTTTTGTTTTGTGCTTGGGCCATGGTGAATTTTATGCATACCAAATTACAACGAATTCTGAGACGGTCGGGTGCAAAATTGCACATTCATTGGGTGAATTGGCATGGAATGACCCAATAGTGATAGGTGCATTTTGGTGGATTTACCAAAACTATACACAAGCTTTAAGCCTCCCTGTGATTGAACCAACCTCTTAATTATGGACATGTGCTTAGTAAAGATTATTGGAGCTAGCCCGTGTCAAAATATTGTTCATTTTGAATGAGTGGAATTTGAAAAGTGCCTTTGTAAAATTTGATCAGTTTCTTTTTGGAACCCAGTTAAGTATATACTATAGCTATAGTGAGTGATTGTATTACTGACTGGCCTTGTATTACCAAACGTGCACATCATACACGTCAGTAATGTTGTAACCGATTTTTATTCCAATTCCCGATCCGATTTTCCGCTTTTTTCTACATTTTTCCGAACTCTGATTTTTTACAAGTGGGGAAAAAATCAGATCGGAAAAACCAAAACATAATTAATAACAAGACAAAAAAAAACACATGGCGACATGTTTGCCGTCAAAATGCGCTGGTGATTTGTTTTGATCTCGGACAAAAGCGGTGGAAGGAAAAGATAAAGGAGAAGAAAATTATGATTTGTTTTTATCTCAGATAAAGGTAGTAGACTGCCAACTTGGATTAAAAAAATACTTGCATCTGCTGATAGATATCAGGAATCATAAAATATTTGTTTTAATCAATAAATATCATATAAATTACTTTATATTTATCAACCAAAACAAATATTTTACAAATCGTGATTTTAATTGGCAAATGCAAGTATTTTTTAAATCTAAGTTGCAGCTCTGCACGAGTGTTACCGCGTGTGTATCTAGGTATCAACAACAAAAGAAATAAAGATGGCGGAGTAAACAGATGGGGTAAGTGAACGCTCTTGCTCTTATCAATTTGAATACTTTTCAGTGAATGAAAAGTACGAAAGAATTTTAAAAATGGGAGTAAACATAAAACTTGCCCATGTACATAACTTTGGGCGAAAAAATAAAAATAAAATTGGTGATTTAGGTCGAGGTTCAACACGGGTAATCCTGGCTGCTACGGAAAGGCATGTGAAGCAAATCCAGGCATTAGGGGAGTGATATACGTATAGTATTAAACATCAGTCCCCAGACGCCTCCAGGCTAGGGCCACCATAGACCAAAAGCTTCGGTCTCTGTCAAGTGTCATGTTGGTTGTTCAGCTGAACTCCGTTGGCTTCACTCACCAAATACAGAGACCGAAGTTCTAGCGCGATCTGTACAGGGGACTCTTTGCCATATGTTTATGTACTTAAGATCGGATAAAACGGGGAAGTGAATTTGCGCGACAGCCGAGGTAAGTCACTGTTCTTGTTCCTTTTAACTTGATTTTTCTCCGATTTTTGGCAATTAATGCCAAGAGGGAATATTAATTTGCATTTTGGTCGCGTTAATTTTCAAAATTTTTATTCATTAAAGACAAAAATTGAAGAGCCCCGACGGGGGGATTTTGCATTGCAAGTCCCCTAATGGTAGCTGCATGATAGCGAGCCGTCTGTGTACGAGGAGAAATTAGAAAAAAAATGTTAAAAAACTCCTCGAAACAGACGGCTGCCAGCTGTCTAGGGCCAACACCAAAAAAGTTATTAGTTAACCGTACGTTGAGCCTTGTGTCATACATTAAGTCATAGGAAAACAATATCAGCAACATTTTTGCATATTAATATTTGGTAGGTACCAATATTGTGTTTGATATGACTGACTGAATTCATGAAAAGTGTTAACAGTAATTTAGTATATGATACACCATGTACACTAGTCACTACATTTTTCTATGCCTGTGCCGCCTGTGCGAAAGCTGCCGCAGCGGGCCTAGGCTACACTACAGTAGTCAGCACTGTACAGAACACCGGTGAATCATCAGCCAATGTTTTGACTGCGTTCGTCATAGACTCGCTGATTGATTAACATACCTTTGTAATGCAAACGTAGATTGTTTTGTGACAGCCCAATGAAGGTTGATTTCGTTCTAGGATTCCATGTTCGAGGTAGAGGTGTTTCATCTTCATTTACCGCCGGGTATAACCGTTTCAATCTGTCAGATGGATCTATATTTTCTGTATTTTGGTTGATCGCCGAACTCGTTCCCTCACCATTCGTCGCCATTTTCGCACTTACACACTTGATATCTGTACACACAACCCAATGAGCCACTCAGCACAGCATGAACGTCATAAGTAATGCACGTGCCCCATTACTGTTTCGTAGTCTATTGAAGACAGTCGTTTTAATGTACACTGCTCAATTAAGAATGAAGCTTACATTATTTAATATTTCACTAGTACAAAGTCAGAATAGCTTCACAAATGATTTATTTCAATAAAAATCAAACCAACTACTGTATACTAGAGCTCCCACCCTCCATGAAAATAAACGATTTCTTATTAAGGCCTTTGTTTCTTGGGGAAAAAGATTTCTAATTCTTTATCATCGCAGAAAGTCAAATGGAGAATAGTATCAAAAACAAAATAAGAAGGAGCGAGAGAGAAACAAATTTGTGTGTACCGGCCACCCCTCCCCCTAGAATAGATAACAAATAATTAGTTAAATAAATGAATAAATAGAAATAAATAAATGAATAAATAAATAACATAAGTACATGTACCCTTATGATGTAATCTTTTACCCCTTTTTCATTTTCTTTTTTGTTACTGCCCCCTTTTCATTTATATTCATCTTTTAATTATTGGGCCGAATCTAAACGAGAGTGGTGCCTTAATGGCTTGTTACTGCCCCCTTTTCATTTATATTCATCTTTTAATTATTGGGCTGAATCTAAACAAAAGAGTGAGGCCTAAGTGACAGGAAAACATGATTAATGTTTATAGAAGAGTTTGCCAGTTGCCAGCATGTGTTCGTGCTAAATGCGTTCAAAACTATTTATTTCTCTCTTATATATCATAGGGTGAAAACGTAATATTTATCATTATGATATCCATGATTCAGGTAATATCTAAACCATTTATATTTTTCTTTAGATCCTCCTAGATCACGATAGTATTTTTCATGTTAACATTTTTTGGGGGAAAATGACGTGAGGGGCTCAAAGTCGATGACCAAAAGTTGATACAAGTTGTTGCCTTCCTTTGATTTTTTTTTTTACATCAGTATCATGTCCTCTCTTTTTATGTTTTTTCCCCTACTTTCTTCATTTTCCCCTTCTATTTTGATTCATGTCACTATACCTGAACAAAATCATCATTATGATAGCCGCCTCTGATCATAAATATTTTTTTCAGGGTTCAGGGCCCCGTCTTACAAAGAGTTACAATTGATCCAATCAATCGTATATATAGCTCTATGGAAATCCATTAGTGTCATAATTTTTTCTACAGGAAATGTGCAAAATATCCTTTGTAAAAAAAGGAGAACACCCCGAACTGTCAAGAAATCGATGAGTTTATGGATATACATGTACATTCACATCTAGAAAAAAAACTTGAGCAAACATGCATTTTATATATGTTGACTTTGCTGGCTTTTCATAGTTGCGATTGATCAGATCAGTAGCGGACCATGACCCGGCGGAGACAAAGCATTGGGGGGCAGTGGGCACTGCATTGTTTGTGAAATGAATGCTGTGCCCCCCCCCAATGCTTTGTCTCCTCCGGGTCACGGTCCGACACTGGATCAGATCAATCGCAACTCTTTGTAAGACGGGCCCCTGGTGTCACTGTTTCCATCCTGTATAACTGCACCCAAGCATTTCGTCGATACCGCCCCCATGCTTGAACGGAGGATAAAAGTAGGTTCAGTAGAAAAATAATTCCATAAATTTGGACATATTGATATTGATCAAATAGTATAGTTTACTTCGGTCCAAGCCGGGGGCCATATAGCCTGAGCTGAAAATTCAAAATTTCGGGCACCCCCATATCAAGGGGTCTTTTTCTTTTATTCTTTTTTTTTTGCCCTGCATTGTTTTTTTTTTGGGGGGGGGGCAGAACGTCCATATTATGCTAGTGGCTATAGGGGCACGATCTTCATAATTTTGTATGCCTCTTCTTCTTCTTTTTTATAAAAGCTTGTTTTGTCATAGACAAATAATTGTTCAATCAAGGAATTTTGCGATTCCATTTTTTTATTCGGTGTCTCTACCACGCCCTATATGTGATTAATTCACATTGTAACATGCTGCTCCAATCGCCAATGTGAAGATGAATTCATTATGCATGGTAAAAACAAAAATACAAACGAACTATATTTTTTTATCAATAAAAATATTTTTTTATCCCTATTGTTTCCGGGGGGGGGGTCAGTATTAAAGTTCTCGACAAGATATACGGACGGCAGCGTTTTCAATCATCATTCTGATTGACCGAAACCGTGTCGTAAATCCAGTCAAAATAGGGGTTTGGATGGTTGATAGCAATAATCAAGCTGAAAATTCCAAATTTGAGAGGCATGCACCCCCATATCAAGGGGTCTGTGTATGGGGTCCAAATATCATCACCTAATTTGGCGATGATAGTTGATGCTTCTATAACGATGTTTAATAGTTTGAATTGTGACATTAACTTGTGAACTGCATGCAGTTGGGTTATATGCATATTAATATACGATGGAGAGAAGCGAGCGAGTAAATTTTCAGTAGTTGGATGACTATAGATGTTGTCCAAAAACGAATATAGATTAACACGGTTGAGCTTTGTACAATGAAAACTCATTAAAGGTTAGAGGTAAGATAAGAATAGAATAATTAATCATAATTGGGTGCCTTATACTTCTGAAAAGTGGAAATAGCACATCGATGCAAATGCAAATGAGAATATTGTGGCAACCTGGAAAGGAAAGATTAGGAATAATCTTTCATAATGTATGATGATTCAACTATCAAAATCAAAGTTCATTCACATTTTGAAGTATTTATTAGACCATCATGCAGTCATGCTAATAAATGTTATTACAAGTCTCCTATGGATATGGTAAAAATATACGTTAAACATAATGTTCATTTGATCAATGAGTTATGTCATCAGTATCTTCTTGTAATTTTCACTTTCTTCTCCTTCTCTTTTTTTTCTTGGTCGTTGATTTTTTCTTACCCCAAGCATCCTGGGGGCCCGTTTCTCAACACATGGACAAGTTAGTCATATCTTTATCCACCAACCACGGAGTTAGTTCCAATCTTACTAAACCTGTTTCTCGAAAGGCTTCCTAACTAAAATACCTTGATATCGATACTTTCGGTAAAAAGAGCAGACGAGACGTAGCCTTAGTCACAAAATATCATAATTAACAAAATTAAAAATTATGACAAAATTGCAAATATTGTGATAAATTGGGAAATAAATCTTTTCAAAATATTAGCACACGTGAATTATGCATCATACATACTTAGACCATGAAGACTGGAGCATTCAATTGCAGAGAAAATTAAATTATGAATAATTCATTTCATGACTAAAAAATCACTTGTGGACGTTGAGATGGGTACCCCCGGGATATCCAATTCTAATAGTTTACGAAAGTAAACCATAATGGTTTTCTTTGTAAAATGATTATAATTATACGGTCTTTCATGATTCTAAACGTCATCAAAATATAGTTTAACGAAACATTTTTAATTATTGATACCGAAAAATACGATATTTGACAAATTATATGCATAAATTAGAGATAGAATTTATCCAACTGTTAATAGGGGTCTGAAAACAACAAATACGAGTTCAGTTATGGATGGCCTGACGTGGTAGAACCTTTCTCGATTAAATCATTTTACTATTTCAAAATGAATGGTTTTGTGGCGTTTAACAACAGTTTTTATAGTTTATTTGTATTACAATTATCATTGAATGCATTATCCCACTTGTTTTGTGAAGTCATTTCAACCTCTATGATTGATTACGTAAGATTATAATTTTAAAATTTCTAAGCACTTTTGCATGTCATAGTCTACCCACGTGATGCCACTACGTCATTAAGAAAGAAGTTAGGACAGGTTCGGAGGTGTCATAAATATTTAGTGAGGTTGTTGTACCCGATCTTGGTAAAGAGGGCTTCGTGAAACGGTTAGCGGACAAGTAGCTCACTATCTCCGATTTAGTCAAGAAGTTAGACTTATGACGGTGTTGAGAAACGGGCCCCTGCAGGTCCATTTTGTGTGCCATGCATTGATAACCATTTAATAGTCGTTGTATACAGTCTAAAGCCAAAATGCCAAAATGATGTGATGCAGTGAATATAACCTTCACAGTTTTTTCATGGCCGAATTACGTACATTCCGATTCCGAACAAGAACTTTTTCGTCTTAGAATGCGAAGTTTGTATCACCGGAGATTTTTATTCTGACTTTCTGTCTTTAAAAGTTCGTTGAAAAGTGTGGGGGCTGATTATACAGGCCATTCCCCCTCTCCGAAAAGTGTTATCCTCACCCCATGGGATTTATGCCGTCAGTGGACTAAAAATGACAGACAGAATGCTTAGTTTTCTTTTGCTTTTAGTAAAAGGGGGGTATAAAGGGTATAAGGCATGCTAGGAAAAAAAATATATATATACAAATAATAAGCTGTAAGAGAGCGAAGCGAGTGAGCAATTAAACAAATTTTTTTTCTTATTAAAATCTAGTTTTGTGATATATAGACTTTGACATAATCCTTTAAAAGTGGATCGTCTACTTTTAGCTTTCTTTTCCTATTGTTGCTTGTTCCCTTCTATTTTGGTCGTGAAATTGTTTGAGGTCAATGCCCCCAAGCTCTAAATTTGTATGCCAGCGAGGGGGGGGGGGTAGTACTTAAGGGCCTAGTCCACCTCAGAAAAATGTTGATTTGAATAGTGGAAAAATAAATTTTCATCATAATCGGATGTAAAATAAGAAAGTTATGCAAATAGTTATATTCACAATTTAATCATATATGCAAATGAGAGAATGGATGATGTCACTCACTCAGTATTTCTTTTGTTTATATTGCTTTGAATCATGCAATATTAGAACCAACTTGACTGAACCATAAAATGTAAACAATCATGGTAATATCACATGTTCAGGGAGAAATAAAACTTTGTTTCACAGGACAGTGATAAAAAATAGAATATTTCAGAAATAGTGAGTGAGTGATATCATAATATACCGTGCAAGATCTGCATATAACTATTTTTTTTAATCAGAAGAAACTTAAAAATGTCTTAACTTTCTTATTTTACATTTCATTTATGAAATTTTCTATGGATTTTCCTCTTTTTCTTCAAATAAACTTTTTGTTGGGGTGGACTTGTCCTTTAAAAGTGGGGGTGTCTACTTTAAGTACATGTTAGCTTTATTTCTACAATAAGACGAGGTACTATAAGGACTAGATCAATAATGCGAGCGCGAAACGCGAACTTATTTTTTTGTTGAAAAATTGAAAATGGGCCACTGAGGACTCTTATCGATTCTCTTGGTTATTTCCATTTTATTCTGTTCTCTTTTTTTATGTTCTCCACTTATTTTACATCATAAACCAGAAAAAAAAATGAATACTAAAATAAGAATGTGGCATTATAAACGGGGCACACCTCATGCGGCTTGGTTGCGGGGAGGGGTAAATGTTTAAAAGATAATGACATTTACAAAATCACAAACATGAACATGTCATTCTATTTCATCCTGGAATTTTCTTCTTTCCGCCATCGAGTCCATCCATATCTTTCTAATTTCTGAAAGGAATGGTTTCATTCGGCATGAATAATAAACATGAGACAATTCCGAGAAATAAAAATCGCTTGTCAACATGCATTTAAAATACTTGTCATAATGATGGGGGTAATGACATAAGCCACCACCCACCTGAAATTTACAGGGGGATATATCCCCTATCATCCCATACATCCCAAACTTTGTGGAATATGAGGTGAATATCGATGTGTCTTTTTACTTCCACCAAATGCATTCTTCAATATTAACGACCGGTTTCTGTTTCTAAAGTCTAACATCTGAAACTTCTGTTTTTCTGAATGGCCAGATTTGCATCACCCCATATATCGGATCAGGAAATAATATGAAGATGATGAACAAAGAGAAGAGATAGGCTTACGATTTTAGCGATATAAATACGAGGCCCATGTTAAGTTTGAACTCATAAATAATGGCTTTATCAACTCTAATATAATAATCCAGCGATCTACTAGTCTTACGATAAGATTTCCAAGTATAAATAATAAAGTTTATATCCAACGAAAGTCTCTCATTCATTGGTCAAAAATGTTTTTCGATGATGAACCAATCAATTTACATGGAGTAGTTACTCCAATACCCCACATATTACCCCTATTAACTCTATTAAATGCAAATGAAACATTAAGAAATGTTTTTTGCAAGGTTACAACAGTAATTTTTTTTCACTCTTCTTCTTGAGTTTTTCTTGCTCCTGAATATTGCACAAGAACCATGTCTCAAATACTGCGCTGATAATGCATGTGTGCATTTGGCATATGGGATGCGGGCGCCCTGTGTACTTGCATGCTACCATAACAACGGGTCAAGCGAGTAGGTCGGCCGTGAATTGAACTTTTGTGTGATCAACCTAACTTTACGTTACACTTATCGAGGGAGGTTTTGTAACTGCTAAATACATTCATATAGTAGAAATGTCAGCAAAGGCACTGGCAAAGTTACCACCAATTCAGAGATCGAGGTAAATATCAAATTTTCGACTTATTTATCAAACGTTCTGTGCGACAAAATTCGCACGGTCTCACCGGAGTGCCACTTTTCTAGGCCGGTAGAGCCGGCTAAACTGTCATGGACAATCCGCTCGTTCAGCGGCCAGCTCGACAGGCTGGTAAAAACATAAAAAAGAGTCGTCACTCGTACCCGTTCCCTGATCCCTAGTCAGGCGGCTTCTAGAGAGTAAAAATCATTTACTAACGTAAGCTTACTCTCATATGAAGCCAGGTCTTCCTGGTCATTGACCCACACGACAGAAGCCAAGGCAAAAACCTGAACTGAAACTTCCCCCCCCCGAGATTTCTACTTTCCTTCTAACTAAGTTCTAAAAGATCAGCCCTAAATGAAATCATGTACATGGGATAAAACTTCATGTCCGACATTTCTACACTCTCGTTGTTATTTTTTGAACAAGAATTCATTTAAAAAATGAGAAAAATATTGTGAAAAGACGGAAGAGACTTGCCCGATGTTTACGCCGCCATCTTTCTTCCTATTGTTCTTCGCCAACGTTACCCGACGCGTGCAGTGTAGAAATGTCGGACATGAAGTTTTATCCCATGATTTAGGGCTAGGCCTAGATCTTCTAGAAGGAAAGTAGAAATCTTGGGGGTGAAAGTTTTAGGTTTTGGCTTCCGTCGTGTGGGTCAATGACCAGGAAGACCTGGCTTCGTATGAGAGTAAGCTTACGTTAGTAAATGATTTTTACTCTCTAGAAGCCGCCTGGCTACCTGATCCCTTCAATCTGGCAGTCTGGCACTAAACGTTGACTTTGTTTACATGGACCTAATAAAATATACTGAATAGACAATACAGAAGTGCATGTCAATCATTAATCCAAATTTCCAATGAATGTGTAAATTATGTTCATATAATTGTAACATTAGACAGCTTGCAGCCATCTGTTTCAAGGAGTTTATTGATTTAAAAAAAATTCTCCTGGTACACAGACAGCTCGTGATCGTGCAGCCACCATTAGGGGGTTTAATATAGTCTTGAGGATGCAATGATGATTATTTTTGACAAACTGACATACTTCTTCATCATTGACGTCTTGACACTTTTGTAATAGTGTCCTAAGCAAAGCACCATAATAAAGATGGATTCCCCTTGGAAATCCATCTTTTTTATTAAAAATTACGTAATTGCTTGTGATTTTATTTAACTCTACACCTTCCTACACCTAATGCATAGGAAAAAAGGGGAAAAAATAAAGGATTCTTACCAGATCGATGTCGCGTAGACCCCTCGATCCACATGTAATACCGATGTAAACAACGCAAATTCAATGGCGTCGACCCTTGAACCGCTTATGTATTACGTACTTCCGGTTAGCGATGCTGTTCTAGAAATTAATTTATAGATAAAAATTATTATTTTACAAATAATAAAATATATTACGTGATTATAAATAATTAGTAATATTATATCAATTATTTATAATTACGTAATATATTTTATTATTTGTGGCCATTGATATGGCCATTGATCCCTGTACAGATCGAGTTGGAACTTCAGTCTCTGTAATTGATGAGTGGAGCCAACGGAGTTCAGCGGAACAATCAACATAACAGAGGCCTAAGCTTTTGGTCTAATGATTGTGATGCCAGGGCCCAGCCCAGGGCACTTTTTCAGCTGAGTGCACATTGGAACTTAGCTATACAATTTTGAGATCCTGATCTGATACCAGCTAAACCGTCGACTTAGATCTACTTTATAAATTCCATTGAGTGATTTTGACTATAGGATCTTGCCTTCTATTTGGTGTTTATGAGAAGTTGCATAAAAAAAGTGACCTTAATAAATATAGATCTAGATGTAGTTTTGCAAAGTTTTACTGGAAAAAAAGTCAAGCAGACAAAGCAAAGATAATTGTATCGTATTGTATTGTATAATTGGTATCTCATTTTGCAAAATGGTGATTTTTTTACTTTGTCCAGAATCTCAGATTTTCTTGGAACCGTCGCAAAAGGTAACAAAATTAGCCACCGTTTTGCCAATATTAGTAATTAATCTATTCTTAAATCTTTTGCAGTCCACCTCCACCAGCAAATATCAATGCTGTGATATCACCTCGGGCAGGTAAAGCTTTCAGTGGACTCCAAGGACCAAGCTACCAGATAGGGGAAGGTGGCAAACACAAACTGCCTGAACCTCAAGCATTAAAGGTAGACATCAAGCATTTCATTTAATGTTGATTGTAAAATTCTATGGTAATATGTAATGTAAAGTGGTACTCTGGGCTGAAAATAATTTTATCAAAATAAGTTGAATACAATTCATAGATTAAAATGCTGAAAATTTCATCAAAATCTGATCACAAATAAAGTTATTGAATTTAAAAGTTTTGCAATAATCAGTAAAAACACAATGATATGCACATCATGAGTATTCATTAGGAAGGGTAATTATGTCACATCCCCATTTTCCCTTATGTTATTACATGAAATTATAATTATTATATATATTCATTCATATGAGGTTGATATGTCTCCCTTATAATAAAATATGCAGTGATGAAAATCTAAAATCAGTTATCATTCCTCTTTTTTTCTCGTTCTTGGAGGACAAAGTTTTAATAAACATAGTTTCATTAAATAAAATAGAAAAGAACAAGTTGGGATTTTATATTATCAGTTTGCTCATTGAATATTCATGAATTCATATATCTACCTGTTTCACTGAAATAATGCAAATATTTAAATTGATTTTGATGAAATTTTCAATGTTAGTTTGATTTTCTTTGTTCATGTCATAATATTTTCAGCCTAAAGAAGGTTGTTGACACCCACTTCTGCTTGTTACAAATATTTAAATGTAGGCCTATATTTTGCACATGTGTACACAGAATCTGATCCAGTTGTGAATGATCTATCAAGAATTAAGGCAGCTGAAATCTGTGTTTAGAGGAGTATAAAAAAAGAGGGATTTTTTTACTTCTCCTCCGTAGTTCAATGGAAAAAGTGATGAACAGAGACTGAAGCTTTCAATCTAGCAAGAATTTTGTAGTATAAAGATGCTATGTGTCTTTCACAGCAGATTTTACTGATTCCCCTTTGTTATATTTCTGATAAATGTTGATGAATGAATGTAGGATTCCTGCATGAAAGACGTGCCTCTTACCTTTAGTAATAAGGTTCCTATTAAAGTGGGTGCATGGACAATATGCTCTTATGTACATTTCTTTAAGTGTGCTGAAAACCTGGGCGGCAATGATTTAATTTTTTGGGGGGTGAACTTTGGCCAATGTCATCCCCATTGATCCAATAACATCTTAGCAGCATTAACTTCTTTGTCAATGATATTGCCTTCCTTCATTTCAACTAACAGCCGTTTGTAGATACAAAGGCAGGAAACTTGGATACATGGCCAGCCCATGCCACAGCTCAGGCTGCAGCCCGCCCCTCCCTGCCATCCTCCCAGAGGCCAAGGGGTTCCAGTGCTGATGGATATGGCAGAGGACAAAGCACTGGGGAAGGCGGAGGTCCGCATCAGTCGATGGTACCAAAACCAAAGTTCCTGGAGCAGTTGGAAGTCTTTCTCAAAAAAGAACTCAGAAATGTGGACGGAGGAAGGGCAGGTCCAAGTGACACAAGATTACAGGTGAGCATCATTAAAAAAAATTGTCATTGATTGTCCCAAATGATAGTCATTCAGGGGAGTGTTTCACAAAACCATCATTGATCTTATTTTGTGGGTCATTTCACAAAAAATAAAATTTTCAACACACACTTTTTGGGTTATCCGAGAAAATACAGATTTTGAGAAGGTAGCCCTTATATCAAATTGCACCTGTGAGAGTGAGTGTGTTTTATCCTGGTTGTATTAATAGCAACAATACTAATCAAATGCTAATACAGGAAAAGTAGAATTTGAGATTGGAAAGGAAAGGGGAGAGGAAAAGCTTGAAGAAATGGATATAAATTCGGGATGTGAAACTAGAATGGGTTCAATAGACAGGAAAAGTAGCATAACATCATTGTCCGTGTCTGAAATCAATATTTGTAGTATTGAAATGTTACTTTCATAACACCTTGAAAGAATTAGCTGGTTGAATTTCCCTCCTGTTGAATTCATAAACCTAATGTTTTATTGTCTAAGTTGAATGACTTTGTTTTGAAATATATATTCTTGCTTTTGTTTTATTACCTGTTTTTATCAGGCATATCGGGAAGTATTTGAGTACCTGATTGAAGATTTCAAGGCCTATAAACCAATCTTCTCTGCCATCAAGAATGAATATGAAGTCATGTTATCACATCAAAGAGAAAAGATCAGAGAACTTGAACCTCTTAAGGTAACATACATTACATGCAGTATAACCTGGAAGTTTCACAAAATGCATAATTATTCTAAAAGATTAATGTCCCAGGTGTTTGATGCTTTCTGGTTGATTCCAAACAGCATCTATCATATTTGAAGGTTGTTCCACCTTATGTGTTTGTCATTTTGCCTCCGAAGAAGATTCTGCTAGGATTGAAAGCTTAGGCCCCTTTTGACTCTCTTACTTGAATCATTATGTAAGGTTTCGAAAATGATTTGGGCTGATATTAATGATAATGATAATAAACTACCGTAATATTTGTAAAACAAAAGAAAAACAAAGCACAAAACCATTAAAATTTACTCTAGGTCCTTTACAGACAGCTTTCCAATATTTCAGGATTACAAAAGAAATAAGTAAGTTTTAAACCTTGTGAAATTTACTTTTCTCAATAGGCAACTACCTGTAATTGAAGTCACATTTAGATTGGTTCAGATTATCATAATCCCTGCCTGGTGCAGGATTGCACTCAAATAAAATACATATTTGACATCAAATATGTAATCCCCCTTTTATCCCAACTCGTCCGTACCAGTGACAGTTTCAGAGGAGTGTGATCAAAGCTTGACTTGATTAATGATCACACTGAAATCAAATCCAGATTTTAAATCAATTATATATATATAAATTTCACCCTCTCTCTGACACAGTCCATGCTGGTGACGGTATCCGAGCAGTGTGATCAGAAGATCATGGCTCTACGAGAAGACGAGAGACAGGAGATGAAAGACCTGAAGAACGAGAAACAAGCTCTCCTTGACCGTATCGGTGGGATGAAGGAGGAACAGTTTTCATTACAGATGCAGATTGAAAAGGTAATAATAGATGACTACAATTCAAATATCCTTCCTAACCTCTTGGTAGTGGACATATAGGACAAAAAAAAATCACCAAACGAAGGAAAATACCATTGGACAACTATCCAGGACATGACCTAACAGACTCTTAGTATCTATGGAAATCTGAACAAGTTATTGAGGTTAACAAAGTTTATTTGATTTTCATTTGTTTTTCAATATGGAATCTCTTGGATATATAATTATTTGAAAGACTTTAAGAATAAAATTTGTGTGAAAGCAGCTAGTTTGTATTGCCATGAGCAATTATAATGAAAATATACAATTTTTCATGTAAACAGTGTTTGAAATTGAGATCTTGTGAATATGGAAGGTAAAAATACAATGAAAACAATAGTTTAGGGTTGGTCTTACGCAAAGGTGATCATGACAAAGAAATAGACTTTTGGAAATAAAGAACTTCTAGTCATTCTTGATGTGTCACTATTGTGGAATCATCATGGTTCAATGGTTCTGACCTTCGCCTTCCAACCAGAGGATCATTTTTCAAGTCCGACCCATTATGTATATTTTATTTTGCAAGAACTTCATCCATATCAGGCAGAACTTGATTTGGGAGTAGTAAATGGGCAGTTTGTAGGAATTTAATTATTTGAAATACTTGTACGCCTGGATGGGTACGGGCTAAAGACAGGTGATATGACAACTTGTGCCTCAATTGCTCTGCAGAATAGATATGTGCACTCAAGAAATTGCCTTGTTGATATTGAGTCACAAGAGAGCTATGCCCTCATTCTGAAGACTGGTTTGCACTTGGACTATGGTCGAACTCTGTGCTAAAAATTATGGGAAGTAAAAAATGTCAGAAGTTTGTTTTTTATTGTTTCTTTTGCTTACCTTGCTCTTTCTTCATGTTTTTATGGTGGAGAAAACATTTCAAACCATTATTCCCTGATAATTATTAATAATTTGTTTGTCATATGTAAAACTGATAAATTCAACTTGTTCTGTTAGAGATTGGTGTCTTAGTTGACCATCCATATTTAAACCACAATTTTAAACCATTTGAATTAAACCCTAGTTCAGAATATGGACCCTAGAGTGTTTATCCCACATGAATGCCGACTGTGTTGCATGTCTTCCATTATTAATCCTCGGTGTCATGATAATTCATGTGATTCTCTTTCTCTGTGAACCCCATCACAGCTCCAAGAGAAGATAGCTGAACAGTATCAGATGTATCGTGATGAGTGTGACGCTCGTAAGTTGCTCGTCTCAGATATCAACGACCTTCGTTACCAGCAGGAGGATTATCAGAAGGCCCAGGGTAACCAAGAGGTCCCTGCTGAAGCTAAGGAAGACCCCGTCAAGATGAAGATTGCTCTCAGGTAAGGGTTGAAGGGAAATGAAACCCTGGAACAAGTTAGCTTGTGTGAAGACATAAAAAAATCAAAGAAAAAGAGCAATGAAAGTTTGAGAACATATTAGGTACCGGTATACAATAAGAAAGAGGTGAGCGTATGGAGAATGCTAATTCTATATGGAGATCCTCCTGTGATAACGATGTGTGCTGTCACACTTTAAAGATAAATGAAAATAGTTGCAGTAAACACTGATTACACAAGAAAGTGTGTGAAACCAAGCTTAATTGTCACTATATCATCGAGGATGTAGATCTGGTACAGTAACATAAACTGAACTCTGTGAAATCTTGAAATCTACACTGAAGATCACCGACACAGATAAGCACACGTGGGACAGTGTATTGTTATTGCTCTGAATGTCAGCCTGACGCTTGACCCGAATCCGGTGCTTATTTGCTAATTTCTCAGCAATTACACAATTTTTTTCCAGAATCTTTGGTGCATATTTGTTTATACAAACAGACACTTTGGTGGTCATTTCATTGGATTCTGTACAAACTCATTTTGAAATCTTTACCACAACTGGAATTTATCTTTAGCAACTCTCCCCTCAGATGGATGCAACACAAAATTTCAATGTAAATGTTATTTGTTATTCTGCAGTAAACTTTAGCTATGGACTTGCTATCGAGCAGAATGTGTGGTAAAAGTTTGTTTGCGTTTGTTGATGCATTCATTTATTCCAACTGAGTCTTCCTAGTTTAAATCCTAAAACAGTTTAAAATTTGCATGTAAGTCAAACATGTATACTGATATTTGTAGTATAATTGACAACACATACTAAGATACTGGAGCAATGAAAAGCCTTGACTCAGATTATGGACTTTCATCTTCATGTTTCCAAAATTCTTAAATTTGTTTTCTTGACTGCTTTATGTAGTTTACACTGGTAAAAATTGACTTCAAATTGCAAATTATAGCAAAAATATACATGCTTAACACCTTGTAAGCTCGTAGTACACTCACTCCTATATATATATACATTCAATTCAATAGATTGTTTTGTTTCTTTACGATAGGATGAGGATGTAAATAATGCTTTAATGATATCTGTACTAGAGAATATATTTTTCTATAATCATGGTCTAAACAACATTGTTTCCAATGAAATCATGAAATAAATCAAATTGATTGCTCTTTTAGGAAAGCACGGGAGGATCTAACAGATGCAACTCAGAGATTGAATGAAATGATAGCCAACTATGGTGATGTGGTTCCGAGAAGAGATTTTGAATTACTGACTGCGGAACATAAGGTATGTTGGTTTTAATTAAAACAATCAAATAACTTGTAGCGCAACTTTTCAAAAGCCTGCTGTGTAATTTAGCGGGAATCCTGCTTTAAGAGCACTGTGTGTCTTTTCATAGTAGTTTTCCAACATTCCCCACTTCTTTGTCCGTGATGAAATGTGAGGATTGGTAATCAAATAGCTGCTTTTGGACCTTTTTGTGCTAAAGATGCCACTCTTTTGACAAGGAACCTAATACAGGAAACAGCAAGACTGGTACACCCCCAGGTCCTATTTCTACTGCCAACTCGTCCACTCACCACTTGGTCTACCTTTATTTAGTCCTATGTCATTCCGTCCAACATTTTGTCTAGCGACCATTTGGTCCAATCATCACTTTGTCTAATCACCAGTTTGTCTATGACCATTTCGTCTCATAACCAGTCTAAAATTTGTTTTAATTTCTTTCATTTTGCCGATTAAACACTTAGTCTAATAAGACCAAATGGTATATGAAGTAAATAGCTACTAGTATTGGACCAACTCGTTATTTTACAAAATGGGGAGTGGTCTAAATGGCAATTAGACCATGTGGATATTGAACAAACTGATGGTAGACCAAATGAAAGTAGACAAATTGGCATTAGACCAAATGAAAATAAACCCAAGTCCCCATCCTGTGAAAGAGTACTTGATTCAGATCAACAATAACACTTTGAGATTGATGAACAAAAAGTATCAATCTCAGTGATGAAATACTCTTTAAAAGACAGAGCTGTTTCCATTCTATTCTAATCACAGAGCTCCACTTAGTAAATAAATGATAAGAAACAAAATATGAATGTGTATTTTTCATTTCAAGTATGGTTTTATCTTTTTATCTGAAGTGGAACTAATTTCAGGCTTAAGCCTGAGTCATATCGATTATTTTGAAAACCGGTGTTCGACAGCTCTAATTCGATCGAACATCGATGCATCGAATATTGAAGGCGGGGAAAATTTAGTCTTTTGTTTTTGCGTCGATGCGATGCGCTTTGCATATGCACTACGCACTGACGGTATGCGCTGGCGTTGGCCGGGTGAGCGTTGCACAAGCAGATGACAGAGCAAAGTTCGTTTGTATTTTCCATGATCACCAAACACACAAAAAAGGCCGGGGACCAAAGCAGAATTCTTCCCAAAATATCTTCAACAATGATATTTGCAGATGACAACATATAAGTTTAAAATGAAACAATAATAAAGACATGAATCACGCAGAGTCGATCCGAATGATTTTCGGTCAACTAGCATTCGCAGTCCATTCACCAGCCCCGTCCGCAGCTCCGTACACTCACTCTCCCGAAACGACAGGCGTGCTTGACGTCAGCGCCAGCAAACAATTGCAATCAACGGAGAGCGCTGTAACTTGCCTGAGATTGTGTAGTTGGATCCAAAATGAGCTCCAAATAAATTTATGGGAATAAATACGTAATTTTCTCTGGATGGTCATTTGAATTGCTATTCAATGCTGATATAACGATTGTGAGGAAAGATTGTGGAATGAGTTATGACGATGTTCGAGAATTAATCCTGATAATGACAATCCAGTTTTTTAGACGCAATTGAGCATGCGATCAAAATAAATACGAATGTTTCGAATCGAGCCCTAAATTCATCTAAATTATTACGATTTAACAAGATTTTATGGTCATACTAAGAATATTGACGATGTCAGCAAAGTATGTTATGTTCATATGGAAGAAATAATTCTATTGTTCCATCTCTGGACGTCTCCTCCAAGCTCCGAGAAAATAAGCACAATGCGCATGCGTGTTTGATGACGTATGACATATTTTCCCATTCATGAAATCAGAGCCCAAAGTTGGGCACAAACTAGCTTCAAATTGATGGGAAAAAATATCAAACGCAATTTTCTCTGTTTTGTCATGTAAAATGATATTATATGGTGATATTACGAACTTGAACAGAGTTTTTGCATGTAGACAATGTTCGAGAATCAATCCTGATGTGATGATTATTTTTTTTAGACAAGTGCACTAGCTCGACTCAAGAAGTCAAGTCGATCGTCATGAGATGTCCGCCATTGAAAATTGAAACGAAATACAAACGTTTCACATCAAGCTCTAAATTCATATTAATGATTATCATATGCAAATTATTGTTAGATATTACGATTAAATAATGTTCTATGGTCATGATTTTAATATTGTTCATGAAAGCAAGATTTATTTTACGTTGATCGCGTCAATTTCCGGCCATTTTCTGGTTTGATTAAAGAACAGTACTGCGCATGCACGATCGATGGCCATGACTTCCATTCATGAATTCATCGTGCATAAATTATCTCGGCACGAGCAGACGAGTAAGACTCGAACTATGATCGAAATAAACTTCAAATTAATGGTGAATAGCATCATAATTACTCATTCGGTTTCATTTTGGGGGCAATAGAAATCAAGTAAGTAGTAGTAAAGTTGGACATTACTGATATTTTGATGATTGATTGTGTAAACCAAACGAATCGGCCGGCCGACGTATTTTTTTTTTTTTTCGATGCACCGATTTTGCAAAATCTGCACCGGTGTTCGATGACATCGATCGAACACCGATTTTAAAATCGATTCGACTCAGGCTTATTCAGGCTAAATGTGGGTTTGTTTCAAAGTAATCGTTAGCGTTTTTTTTTTATTTATCTTTGTTTGAATTCAAGCTGTCAATGATAACATCAATGATCCAAAATTATATAAAGTCAACCTTTTTTTAAACATCATTATGACATGGTTTTATTTACAGAAATTGCTAGAAGAACATGAGACTTTGAATGGTGACTACAATCAGCTGAGAGCAGAGCATGAGTGAGTTTTATTTCTTTTATCAACTAGCCTAGCTTCTTATTCTTATTTTCTATTCACTTTAATCATTGACATTTTCATTTCATAAGAATTCATTGGAGGGTGGGAAAGATTCATCAACACTGACTGAAATTATTTTAAGAATCCACGGTATGCATAAAATGTTTACATTGGCTGCCATAAGTAACATTGCTCTGAAATGGGATTGGTCTATATTAGCAAATGCATTAATTGGTTGATTCTCTTGCATTTGAGTCAACTATTTTCAATTTACTTTGTCATATGATTCTTGCTTGGGATGCAAGAGTTCCCGGGTTCGACTCCCAAACAAGCCCCCATATGTCATATCAGGGAGGGGGGGGGGGTAAGCTTCAGAAAATGCCCTCCTGATATGACTATCACAACAACTCCATCAACAATATAAACAGAAAAAATGGAAATAGAGACAATAATTCATAAAAATTACCTTTAGTCTCTGAGACTTCTTTTATTACACAAAACACCCTCATGCGCTGACAAGAATCGCACATGTGCATGAAAACTTCATGAAATGTTATTTACAGCTTGTTAAAACTGTTTTTTTTTCCTTTCCTTTGTGTATGTAACAGGGCTCTGTTGGATGTGAATAAGCAGATCATTGCACAGAGAGATGACTTCTACCAAGAGCTTGAAAACCTCAAGAGAACAGCAACACCTAGGTATGTATGATGGGCAAATTATCTCAGATAACATCCTGGTCCCACTTCTCTGACTGTCTCCTGTCTCTCACTTATTGCAACTCTCCAATACTCTTCTGCCCCCCCACCATTCCATTGTAATCCTTGCATTAACATCTGAATAACATCTGATTTCCCTCACTGACTGACAAGGCAACTTATGGCTATCAGCTGTGAAATTGATATTGATTCTGGTGATGTGTCTTTGTAGAGTGCATATTAGATGTTGAATTATATTAGATGATGTATTTGGAATATATTTTGGGATTCATACGAAGAATGAAAATGCGACAAACATAGAGTTTGATGTTCAAATGTTTATTGATTTCCCTTTCTTTTGTCCACATACACCCACACACACACACACACACAGAAATGTTCCCATCACTTCACATCTTCATGATAAGTATTGTGATTGGATGAAATCAATTAATGTTTAATTGAAAGTAGTACCTCATGGACAATACATTATCAAACATTTTTATAAATTCTTTTCATATATAAATACTGTTAAAAATGTTCTTTGGTATTCTTCACAGACCTGACTGGGACCGCTGCGCTGAGGTGCTGGAAGGAGGCGAAGAGAGATGGGTTCAAATATCACAAGGCAAGAAGAGCGATCAACTTGTCACGTTACTCCTTAAAGAGATCATGGGAGACGGGGAAGGCTACGAGTACTTTGAACCAAAGGTGAGTGATGCGGTTGCCATGGCAATGGAAGTCAACAGTGCGGTGGTCACAGTGAAAATGTTGGGATGCCATGGTTATAAGCTATATTTATGTAATGGTGGAGTAAATAGTTTTTGTTTACCATTAGTTAGCCATGAACCTTGGTTTTAGATGAACAACTATTGAGGTTATACTTGGTATTGTTATGGTGATAGTATATGCAAACAATACCTGTGACTCATAAAGAATTGCAAGTGGCGAAACTTGACTGTAACTTTGAGATTAATTTTAGGGGTTGAGATCGATTTTATCATTTGCAGTTCTTTTGAGGACAAGGGCCCATGTTTTGTAAAAGAGATGTACGTGTCAAGTTGTAATTGTTCTGATGTGAGTTTCATGTAAGCGTCAGCACTAAGCATGATTTTACTTCACAGTTAAATGTTTGTGAAACACCCCCCCCCTTGCAGGAAGAAATCACTATGACATAGGATACAAGAGATAAAATTTAATAAATTTTTCTTGAATCAAATTACTGCCAAGATATCTAAGGTGTTTACTCATTTCCAATTCTTTCTAACCCACCACCCAGGGTCTTGGTGATGATGTACCTGTGTACATGCGATATGAAGGCAAGCTGAGGAAGAGAAAGATGGATGAAAATGATGCTGGTGTCCTCATCAAAGAAATATGGAGGGAGAAAACAAAACAAAATCAAGAGGTAAGTTATGTCAACTCACATTAACAGAAGTCTGAGGAAGCTTTGCAAGAAACTGGCAATCAATATCATCCCTCCTCCTGATGTTCCCATACCAATTTATCGATTTGCCTTCGTCAGCCAGTCATCTGTATCCTTCAATCCCAAATAGTATTCAGAAGTTTCTAGGATAGCCAAATTTTACAGAGATGTTTTTTTATGTTTATTTTGTCAGCAGTTTTGTCCTTGAACCTTTTCAAATTGTCTGGGAATGGTAAGAACAGTCATTTTTTGTGTGAAAACTGAGAATGAGACAAGGATGTCAGTAAAACTTGAAGAAGATAACTCTATAGAGATATGTCACACTTGGCTCTCAAAGAGTTGTCAATATGGACCAGAGTTTTTGGATCGAATTGTGACCCCAACATCAAAAACAAAAATGGAAAAGGGGGGGGGGGAGTAGATTGAAAAAGAAGTATAATTTTCATCAGTA
Organism: Lytechinus variegatus; assembly: GCF_018143015.1. Taxonomy (NCBI): domain Eukaryota; kingdom Metazoa; phylum Echinodermata; class Echinoidea; order Temnopleuroida; family Toxopneustidae; genus Lytechinus; species Lytechinus variegatus. The sequence goes on along the minus strand of NC_054741.1, from coordinate 20,210,617 downwards.
GGATGCTTGCTTATAACAAACCACAAATCAATTATATATCCTAGTATTTTGTAACTCATAAATCTCATTTTAGCTTTAAAATACAATGCTTAATTCAAATCGTTTGTCCTGGTTTAATCTTAAAAGTTGCAAGGCTTCCATACTGTAGTGGTTCCCTAATGCTGCAGTTACATTTCCCCTACAGCAGCCATATGGCGAGTAAAAAATAGCAGTTTTATTCAAACCACCTGTATGTAGCTATTACAAAAATGTTTAAACCGTTGTTTATGACTTGCCGTATGGCCACCGTAGATCAAAGGTGACTGAGGCATTATATCATGTAATGGTATGTTTTATTGTGTTATGTTTGATTGAATAAAAATTGATATAAAGTATTCTTTTATATCTTCTAGAGAGGAGAAGCAGGTCCAGAGCCTATGGATATCTTCCTTGCCTCGTTCATGAGACAGAAGTATCCGGAGGAGAAACTTGCCTTTGAGTGGACGTACATGCTGCTTAGTATACTAGAAGAGAACGAGAAGGATAACCATCTTATGCTCTTTTACAAGACACTCATCGGAGAGGTGAGAGTTGATATGACGCTTCATTTTGTTTTACTCATGCATCTTGGTGTGGTGATGGGTTAAATAGATGTATTGGTCTTTAGGCAGTTTGAAATACTGTTAAGATTGATAAGATATTAGGTGAGAAATTCTAAATTCTGTTCTTTATGTGGTATTGATCATTCATTACACTGCTTTATCATGACTTTTGACAGGGAGGGCGTAATAACCTTCCTAATTAGTAGTCAACAAACATTTGGAAATAGCCATTAGATAACTTATTTTATTCAAGTCTAGTACTTTGTAATTTCGTAGTGAAATGCTGTCATTTTATGCTTTGGCATGTATTTTTGTTCTCTTATATTGTTTAGTACTCCTACCGAATATTCATTTTTGATTTTTCTTTTTTATTTCTTTCAGATGGATGAAGATGTTTATCATAATCAGTTAGAGGTCTTATCAGAGCTCATGGCTGCATTCAAGAAGGCTGATGAAGAGGAAGGGGGACAGGTAAGTAACCATGAACAAGATGATGAAGATGGAGATAATGATGATAATGATGACAATGATGATGACAATAGTGATGATGGTGATGATGTTGTTGATGATGATGATGATGATAGTGGTGGTGCTGGTGGTGATGATGGTGGTGGTGGTGATGGGATGGTGGTGGTGGTGATGGGATGGGGGTGGTGGGAGTGGTGCTGGAGATTATGTTATAGTGGTGGTAGTTGATTAAATTTCTGTTTCAAATTGCTTTTCATGTATATGAAAAATATTTCATCTTTTTTCCAGGGGAGTTTCAACAAAGATATCCTAGAGCTAGCCTTACGAGAGTTCTTCACCATTAAAGATGATGATAGCATCCAAGCCCTGGTTGATGCTGCTGTTCAAGAACTTCAGCCTGAAGATGAGACTAAACTTCTCTATGAAGATCTCTTCACAGAGGTGTGTTAATATCCATTTTTTACTGACATATCAGAACACTTGCCTCCAAGATTTTATTTGTAATTTGTAACAAAAATCTTCATGTCAATATATTCATGCTTCATTGAAGTTCACTGTACAAAAACTTTAATTTCCATGTAATAACTAATAACATTGTTAGATTGAGGGACCCTTAGCACAAAGATTTGCCATCACTTGCAAAGTGGCGATAACTAATCACAATCATTCAACATTCCTGTTATCAACCAATTAGAAAAAATCTTTCAATGAAAATCTTTGTACCGTTTGGACCCAGATTTCTCCGTCTTGAATTCCTCCTGTGACTGATTACTTCCAGCAACAGATGTAATTGTCCTGTATTGTGTGTAGATTAGATTTCAAAGATGTGTGATAATCATATATTTACATTTGGGGAGTTATCTCTGATGTCACCATCCAAAAACATGACCCGGGGCTTGAACCACAGATCTCAAAATCCATAATTTCCTTTGGCAATTGGATTACGGGTGCATGCCAAAATGCTCAAACTGTCTTATTTTCATCTCTTTTTCAGGAGGAGGACGGTACTGTTGGACCATTTATCTCACTTCTCAGATCTCAAGAACAAGAAGAAAAGCTACAGTATGTAGATGACATCAGGAAAGAACTGGAAGGGAAAGAGTAAGTTTTAATTTAACTGCTGAATTCATATCGCGCATAAAATATTTGATGCTCTGTTTCATAAGATCTTGTTTCATAAGATCTTGTCTTGTTTCATAAGATCATGTTTTTTTTACTGACAATAGATTAACATTGAAGAACAGCTGGACTGATTAACATTTGGTTACTAACTTTAATATCGAGTATAAAACATTGATGCTCTGTTTCATAAGATCTGTCAATATGTTTTTATGATATGAACTACTGACATTAGATCAGTATTGAACAACTACACTACTGATTAACATTGAGTAAATATCACTTCTTACTTCATATCAAGTATAAAGCATTAATATTCGGTTTCATAAGATCTGCCAACATGTTTTTATGATTTGAACTACAGACATTAGATCGGTCTTGAACAACTATACTTATTAACACAAGTAACTAACTATTCTGTGTTCAAATATATTTCCAGCACACTCTGCAATTTATTTTACTATCTAAACATAATTTGTTCCCTTATCTTTCTATCATTTTTATCATCAATAATCTGTTAATAATACCTAACAGCTAAGTCCATCTATGATATATGTAATATGAGGTAAGAATATCATGATGTTGGTGTGTGTTATTGGCCTGATAGGCTTTCTGTGTAATGGGGCTATAAAGTATTGCTTTATAAGCACAAGATGCATTTACACAGTGTTATGTGGTAGTCGCACTGACCAACTCCAATTAAAATTTACTCACTAGCTTTCATCGGTCTTGGGCATTGGTGTGATTTTGTCATGGCCAGCTAAATGTTCTCTGGTACTGTACATTGGCTTTCAGTTTGATTTTCTTCTTTTATTCATTCTTTCTATCTATTGCCCTTTAAATGACCTTTACGATGGTGCAATGATTTGTGGATCATTAGTAGCGAGATTTGCCCTTTTTTTATTTTTTTTATTTTGGCGTTATGGCAAAATTTGCATTTGCTTTTGATTTGGGCTGCAATCATTGTATATCACCTTCATTCAATTCTATATTGAGGGAAATTCTAATGAATTTTTGGAGGAGTCAATTCATGTAGAACTCTATCTTTTGTACTTGGATGACACATTTGCACATCAGATTTACTATTTGTTGCAGTATATAATTTCTTTTCATTTTTCAAATATATTTTGTTGATTCACTATTGAATAAAACTCTGCAGAATTATTGCTCATGCACATTGTTAGCCATGTTTCACTTTTTGGATAACAAGTTATGGCTATAGAGCATGTTTGCAAAGTTATTGCTGTGCACAGTGCATTGAATACCTATTAGTACCTCCTGTTTACAAACTGATGTAAATTTAATTTCATCCAGGACTTGCTCTACAAAAAGTGAACAAATGTGACTTTGTTTCAATTGCAAGACATGTGACTAAGCTCACACGTTATTACTATTCTGAAATGTTAAGCATTGATAGCACATGTGAAAGAATAGATCAAGCACTTCATACTATCACCAGAATTTTTATTACAAATCCAGTACAATGGTTAGCAATGCCCATTATTTCCTAATAGGAAACTACTGACGGAAATTATGTTTCCTGTGAGAGATCAAAATATCCCTTTCATCTGTCACTGAAATAAATTTATTAAACTACCATCAACGTAAGACTGTGATGTCTTGCCATACTTGTCTCTTAGCACAGTGTTTCTTAACTTTGTTTTTACCTTGTTGGACTACTTTGGCCAATATCAATCTTTCAAAAGTAAATGATTAATGGGGGTGGGGGTGCCACTTTCACACAACATTAACAAGAAACAAGACAGTCATATCAAAATGTAAAAAAAAATGAAATAGAATCAATTATATTGTGTTATTTGAACTAAGAAAATAGAATACTGTGGAGCTTCCCATTTTCTAACAAATATGTTATTTCTCATTATAACATTACAGTGGCAATAATCTAAAAAAGGAATTTATGCCAATTTGATGAAATATGATTTATAAGTCAAGCTTAACTCAAGATGTGACACATAACATATTTACATACTGTACATTTTTTTTAATTTTATCATTTTTTTGATGGGCTGCAAACCACAGGTTGATAGAGCACTGTCTCAGCATGATATTTGACTAAAAAGCAAGCATACTGGGCAAAACAAAATATTGATAACATGAACTATTTTTGACAAACTGGATTTTATTTTGCTTGATTCACCAGGGAGATTCCATGGCGAGAACTTCAAATGGCCATCAACGTGGTCGATGCAGAGATAGACCGCCCTCACATGGTGCAGTATGTGTGCCGTGCGTTTGACGTCCCCCAGGATCAGATCACCACAGCGCAACCGACGACGCTTGATGTCATCGTGAGGAGACTACAGAAGAGTACGGCCAGGAGGATCGGGAAGCTGAACAGTTCTGAGCTTACATAGAACTCTCAATCATCAAAGGGAATTCATTGAGTGATTTTTAAAGTACATATCAATTACCTTGACTTCAACTATTCAGGACGGGATTCATACATGAATGATATACACCAATCAAACAAAGGCTACAGAGGCAACATGTAACATATCTTGGCTTTAAAATATGATTTTATTCCTAAATTGATGTAGTAACAGATGAAGTAACAGAGGATGGAAAACTTAAGTATGAGCACTATTAATTGAGTCATTTCTTGAAGTGTTTTATCGGACATTGCCAACAAGTTTCGATAGGACTTTTGATCTACATTTTCTTGTACATGTTCATAATCAATACTTAAAGAATATACCAATAGAATATGTATCATATATACTGTATATGTGCTGTTTCATTCTAAGTGAACTCTTAGCATTGTAAGCCCTTTATAATCATTGACAGGCAATTCAATGCCATATGTATGCCTGACCCACTATATCTGGTGCCTTTTTAAAAATTTATTCTTCTCTGTTTTCTAGTTCGAATGAAAACTTTGTAATAAACTCACATTCAGGCTTCAGTCATTCATGAAATGGAGAAAAAAGTAGAGAAAATGGGGGCCAGACGTACAAAAAGGTTGATGATTTTACTGAATTGCCCAGACTCTAAATTGAAGTGTGTTTTTGAACCTTTAACCACATTTATATCAGTGTTTCTGACCAAATATTAATTTTGATACTTATCTTTTTTTCAGGTTTTGATAATTATGTATCACTATCACTTACACGGTATACATTTTGATTAGTCTTGCAGATAGTGAAAAGTTGAATAATTTTACATGTGGATGAATCATGTTTCAATAGAAATTTGTATTTCTTAACAGATCAAACAAAAACATGTCATTAGGTGCAACCAGAAAAAAAAAAGAATAGGGGAATGAAATGGTCAGGGAACAAGATGAAAATCAAACAAATCAGATCAAATTCTGTCTTTAATGCTGATGTTGTTTGTTGTTCTGTGTTGAGGGAATTGAAATGCTTATATTCGTGAAAGAACATGGATTGAAATGCTTATATTCGTGAAAGAACATGTTGTGTTTGCAATTAAGAGATTAGACAAGAAAACTTACTGAAGTATATGTACAACAATAAAAACAAAGTTATTGTAGGCCATACAAGTATCAAGAATTGTCACGCTATAAACTAAAGAGTTATTGTAACAAACAATTCCAGAATTCTGTCCAAAAAGACCTCTGGGCTTTCCTGAAAAATCTGTATCTATATATGAAACCGTCCTAATGTTTGTAATCCAGCATGTATTATCCATTATATTGTTATTATATGTATATAATGTGCAAATATATTTCACATTCTATTTAATAAAACTGTTTTAAATGTATGAATTTGAATATTTTTTTTCCATGTGCATTCTTACAGTATCAAAGCATTTGATTAAAAAAAAAGAATCTGTAATAGCAGTCAATTGCGTTTCTACCTTCCCTCCAAATAAAATGCCATACAAAAGGAAACTATGATTTTAATATTTTGGAGTGTTCTTGATCCTCTTAATTTCAGTATTTATGCAGGTTTCACATAACTTTCACGACCACACCCTATTTCTTATATATTTGAGCCATGACAGGTGGAGGATTTGTATCGCCATTGTCCTTGATCGTTTTAAGGTGGTCAACGTAAGACGAAGGTAGGTTTGATTCTATTGCGCCCTCGATCATGACCTTCATGTAGTGGGGTGATGGGGGCTCCTCAATGGCCCCCTCTAAGTCTGGTGCCATGTGGTAGGTGTGGCATAAGTAGGCGTGGCCCTCTGGGGTTGTTACTGTGATTTCCGGTGAAGAGTATCGGTAGAGAGTCCTAGGATGAAAAGGGGAATTTAGTAAGTCTGAAATAAAAATAAAAAATGTTGGTAGTTGTACCCCATCTTTCTCGATCTCTTTTCCATCTAATCTCTGCTTGATTTTACACAATGATTTCATCAAAGTATGCACATTACTTGGAACACCACTGGATAATAAACTGCAAGTGACATGTGAAATAAAAGAAAGGGAGTAAAATAACAAGAGCAAAATAGACAAAAGAGATAATAGATTTTTTGAAAAAGAGCGAGAGAAAGAAATCTGGTTCCCAGAGATGTAGAAATAAAGTGCAAGCTGGTGGAGAAGTGTAAAAGAGAACAGAAGAAGATCACGCATGTAAAGAAAGATAAATAGAATGGCAAAGAACAGATCGAGAGAAGGAGGGGGGGGGGGTTATGAAAGTGAGAGATAGGGTAGCATCCCAGTATATATCTTTATCCTTACGGATACAGTCCTTGGACATCTGATTTATCCAGACTCCATATTGCTCCCCATACATGAGCCTGTTGATCCTCTTCAATGGAACATAACGACCCTCTCCATTGACTCGTTTCGAGGGTCCATCCAGGGTAGCTGCGGAAATTCAATCTATAACCCTATAAGCGAAGGGTGTTAGGTTAGAGAAGAAAAAATATCATGAAATTTGTGTGCTATGGCGATCTATTTTCGCACATATTGAATTCCGTTTGACGTTTCTATACCCCACCCCCTCCGTCTCTCTTTCTGTCTGTTTCTTTCTCTGTCTCTCTTTCACTACCCCTCTCTCTTTTTAATCCTTTTATCTTTCTCTTTCCCATTTGGCATATTGGTGTTTAGGGTATATTGTTTGTGACTGGTTGAAAACTTTCTCTTTGTTTAATAATATGAGAAAATACAATGGAATAAAAAAATCGGCAAAATGTTATACAACTATAAGTTTGGTCATCGATGAAAAGAAGAAGAAGAAAAAAAATCATTGCACAAAAAGCCAAACAATAATATAGCAGCCATACCTCAAGTCTCGCTGGGCTTACAAATTCGGCTGATGGCACATAAAGATGAAACCTCGACTTCAATAGATTGCTAGCGTAGCAAAAATAGAAGAATTTATCATTCGGAGCCCTGTAATATGAAGAAAGTAATTAAATTAAAGAAACAAAGAGTTTATGAGATAATTTCGAAGTAGCACATAGCATATTGTTTGATCAATAATAACAGGTTGTACAGTCAGAACAGTCTCATACACATATCACCCCCCTCCCCACACCCACACCAAAAAAAAAAAAAGAAAACAGGAAAACCAATAAGCGTTTTTTGTTTTCTTTTGAGGAATCCTCAATGCGTTTAACCTACTAATTTCTTCAGTGCAATCCCGTGTGCAATCCCGTCATACACACAATCTTGTTGATTATGATATATCATACTGGGAAGGGGGTTAAATTGGAATTGAATTTGATTTTGAAAATATATCTCTGAAAACCTGTCTTCGCCATTCTTACGAGTTAATGTTAGGTAAAACGCTAGTACATCATTAGAGCTTACTTTTGCACACTCATGGTTGAAACTATTTATTTTCACTCGTCTGGTGTTGGTTGCCCGTGTTGGTGACCCAATTCCTGTACTCAGAAACTTTCTGTTTGATTAACATCTATGTTTGAGATCTGTGGTAGATAGAAATCACAAAATTACAAATAGGCCTATAATTGCTGAAATCGTGATTTTTATTTTGCTAAAAACTGTAAAAGCTGAAAGGTACAGGCATAATTCACAGGCACTTATTTCAACTCGGGGCTCAGCCCCCTCCCTTTTTTTTATCTTCGCTATCCCTCCCCATCATCCTCCCGCCATATACTTCCACCTCAAGCCAGTCAAATAGGAGTCCCCTTTTCACCACCCCCGCATTTCTGTCATTCGTCCGTTTGCCCCGGTCGATTTTCTCTCCTTTAAATCCCCTCTACCGGTTTTCTTTCCCGACTCCAATACATTTTGTTTGTTTCAAATTGAGTCATGGATATATCTGTAATTGACCTGAATCACATTAAAGGTCCTCAGTGGAGAAGGGCTATTACAGGGGCTAATAACCATCATGACCATGGACCTACTATAACTTTATATTCAAATTGATTTTCGATGTGGCATTCATAGCGGCTTTATGACAATTAGCAAAGAAATGATATATATGCGTATCTAATACCATAGTACTATTCATCTACTATTATCATGGAGCTACTAGACAGGCTGTTATGATACTTACATTGCTTTAACTGCTTATTAGCACACCGACTGATAAAGGCTATCCACATTTTATACATGTATACTCACCTGCACTCTTGTGGTGTCCACTTCGAGTTCTGTTCAAGTTGTTGACTCAACCATATATCTGTAGCTATGAACACACGAGTCTCCAATATTACTTTATGATTGCTAGACCGGCCTATGTTTGTATACATTTGAAAGGCTGGTTTGTCCCGTGGATGTAAAATGGATTTATTGGAGGGCAGTACTTAGAGCCTTGACTTAAGTTGGAACAAACAACTATGTAGGTCTATATTTCCCATGGTTGTCGTATATCCCGTGACTATAAAGGGTGGGGTGTATATAAGCACATACATTATGGCGAATCGAGTCTCATCGAAATTTAAGTTATCACCAGTTTACATCATCACCGATAATACCCCCAAAATATATTGTCACCAAGGGGAAACTCCCAGGACGAAACCCCGCGATGACAATACAAAGGGGGTGTGGCACAAGTGGGCGTGGTTCGTGGTGAGCGTATTATCATTGGTATTACCATTAGTGCTGTGTGGTTATATTATATCAAGTCATCAAGTACAAAATGGAAGTTATTCTGATATTATCATTGTGTTATTTCAACAGTACGAAGCACTAGACAATGTCCCTTTAGCTTCAACCCCCCCCCCCCCATCATGCAGCAACCCCCTTCTTACCCGAGACAGGCAGACACAGCTAGTGTCTTACAGTTGAAACGCAGTTATTAAGCTATAGGTCGGCGTGAACTTTCATAACCCTCCTTTAACAGGTACCTCTTCTTTGTGGGACACATCCAAGTTCAAAGTACGATATATCAATCTATCCTTCGTACCCGTGGTAGGACAGGGTATTAAACAAATCTGTCATAGATAGTACCTATATAAGGGTGTAGGCCTGCTGGTAGGTGCAAATCCTGGGGAGGTGGAACTAAAGTGGTATGGAGGTGCACATCTTGGGAGAGATGGAACTAAATTTGGGAAAATCAGCTATTGAAAGCAGAAGAAGGGGTACAAGAATTTCGTTTCGCTTGCCATGTGTCGGAACTCCTCTTCCACAGCGGGAGGGTGCACGTGCACCCAGTGCACCCCTAGCCATAGACCCCTGCCTATACTCCCTTGCTATATCTCTTCTGTTCAAGAAAAATCGTTTCATGTAATAGAAGCGACAATGTTGTTAAGGTCAGTCTAGTATCAACTACAGAAAACACAGTAATACCAAAATAGAAAAAGGCTTTTTGTGTCTCAAATATAATATTTAATTCATATACATAGAATTTATTTGGAAATGTGATAAAGAAAAGCAATGAAGCCACTACTAAATTTCTTTGATAAAAATCGGCTTACATAAAATAACCTTTCGCAAAATAAATCTAATCCGTATTGCATACCTATAAAGAATATAGTTAGTGATATATTGTTTATCTCAATTAGTCAGAATGAGTATTACATGATAGCCTTTATCACATATTTATTTTACTTCTTGTTTGAAAAGGACACAATTTGAATGGATTCAACATGATCATCTAGTTTTCTGTAAAATATTGTAAATTATAATTCATCCACGACAATACTTAATTATACTCTGAAATTATGTCTGGTCATCTGGACGATTTTGAAACACACAAAGGAACTTTTCACGTACGATTTATATTTGTTCTTCCAAGAACATTATAGAGGACACTTTGAAGAAGCATCCAAGTTCATTGGAGGGTAAACACTTTATGTCTTGCTTGAGAATCATGGATCCAGATGGCCAAATTTATTGTTACAATCTGCTTGATAATTTCTGTACTGAATAGAATGATATTGAAATGGATTAATGGACCGGCATGAATATACATAAATCTATAGCTTTTTCGAAGCACACATTTTTTGTGTGGATTTTTTGGGGTCATTTCTAATAGTGTGCTTTCACCTTGATCTAAAACAACTGGTCAATGGGATCGGAGTAAAATTTCGCAACTAAGTTTTTGCATTCGTTGATACAGATGACCTTCATGCATCAAACATTGTTTTCTTAAGTACATATAGTTTTACAATATATACAATATGGAGAAACTGATATGTTGCAGACCCGGGTCACAAATTCGGGGCTTTCAGTTCACTATCCTCGATTTTTTAATAGAATAGATAGAATTAAGGAAATTGATCATTTGAATATTTTATTCATGATATCCGGTGGGTTGGTCTGTCCATTGTGCTTGATTGACCTTAAGAACTCGACGTAGGTTTCTGGAAGGCCAGACTCTACGGCGCCCTCTGTGATGACCTTCATGTAGTATGGCGATGGAAGTTCTTCCTCTTGGCCATTCATCATCTGATAGGTGCGACAAACGTATTCCATACCCTCTGGTGACGTCACCGTGACGTCAAATGCTTTGTAACTAGATTCTGGCCTTTGAAAAATAATCACACAAAGCAATGGAAATCAAATAATTATTTTCTTCAATTGTATAAATTAGAGATCTGTTGCAGTGTTGGCGCCAGGAGACTCCATGGACAGTGTATATGCTCTGCAAATTTACACTATTATTATCTTTAGGGCCTATTAATATTTGGTAATGCAATTCCGGATGAACCATAGACGTCTCCCGAACGTTACTGAATAGTTGTGAAAATTGTTCTTTCTTTAATCTTTCTCTCCACTATTTTCAAATCCATTATATCACAGTAAGTCGGGAACTGAAAATGTCTTGTAACATTAAGAATTATCACATCAGTAAAACATGGCCCGTTTCCTGTGTATTTTTTCCGTGACCTGACATAAGCCAAATTGAAGTGTGCTTACGGATCTAGATTAGCCAGATCTGATTTTTGGAGACGCCATACTGCTCCCCAGACATGACCTTCAGGACTCTCTATAATAGAGGCAGGGGCTCCGTTCCACAGACTTTCTTCTACACTCCATCCGGGGTACACTTGAAAACAAAGTCTGTAACCCTAAAATATCGTTGAAAAATATACATAAGGTAATGCCAACATCAGGTAATTATGTTTGACAAGCAGCTAAAATTCAAATTGTTATTCAAACATAATCCTTGCTACGTACACCCTGTAAAACGGCGTCGATCCTTAATTATGGCCAAAACCAGACTGGCATTGGTGTATCAAGTCGATAGCACAATCGATAGCAAATTATTGTGACAGTTTTATAATCATGAATATATAGGTGAGGTGCCGTGGCCGAGTGGTCTAAGGCGCCTGGCTATACATGGAAAGTCCGGGGTTCGATCCCCGGCTGCGGCACCTATGCCCTTGAGCAAAGCATTTAATCTACAATTGTCTTTTATATTGCTTTCAAATGAATGGAAATGCTATATGCATTATTGGTTACTAGGTGTGCACTTGTTTTAAAAAAAAATGAATAGCGGTCCTAGTAAATAACAACCCTTTTGTAAACTTATGAATGGTATTATGTATAATGTTATTACCTCCAGTTTAGCTGGCACAACAAGCTTCGCGGTTGGGGTACCAATGTGTATACGGGCTCTCAGCAGGTTGCTGGCAAACCCAAAATACAGAAATGAATCCCCATCATTACTAATCAGATAAAAATAGAAAAAGAACACAATCAAAAGGATTGAAAGACACATTATTTTGTGTATTTAATCCGAGGTATTATAATGAGCATACATTAATATCAATGGTAAGGCCAAAATGACAGAAAGGAAAGGTGTATAATGGCGATGTTACATGATTCTACATGTTATTTGTAATCAAACTGATAATCACCAAGGAATCAGTTAAATTTAAACTTACCTCAGTGCACCACTGTCCATGTTATTCTAAACAATATGCTCCTCTAAAGTATATCATCAGAAAGGGAAATCAATTTCTTGAATAGATACCAAACGTCTTAATATAGTGCGAATGGTAGCATAACGGAACCAACCTTTGGTCTTGAGCTGATGAAAAATAAAGATAAGTGAATTTAGTACTGCCTAAAAAAGGGGGTGACTGTTATTATTTCAGATCACACTCGAGGATCGTGGGGGCATGATCATGGGTGTTTTGGGCGTCTTATCCGTCAACTTTGTTTGATTTTTGGTCAGTGTCATTTACCCCAATCCTAACTTTAATTTATTCAAGAGCCGATCGCTAGTCGAATTTGGACAGTTTTAGGCATTATCAACCCCCTTTGATATATTACATATAGGCAGACTTGGGGCACATGCCTCCTAAAAAGTTCCATGACCAAATAAACAAACAATAAATGAAGATAAACGGATAAGGAGAGGAAATATGTCATTATTGTTTGAATAAATGTTAAAATCTATCACAAGATAGATTTTCTTCTAAAAAGGTCTTATTTTTTCCCTTGCTTTCTCGCGACTTTAATCTTGTCTCAATGCGACGTTTTGAGCCCCCTCAGACTGTTTGGGTCATTACACCAGCGTGCCACACACCGAGGATCTATACGGTCTCAAAACAGTTTCAGTTATCAATATTTTTATTTTCCCCCACAATGTTTTTTCGGTCTTTTTACAATGCGGCGTCACTGACGGGTATATAGGGATGGGGCAGGGGGCGACCGTCCCATTTGATTTTTTGGTGTGATAAAAAATAATAAAATGAAAATAAAATAGATGGGGTACAGGTGAAATCAAAGAAAGAGAAGAATATAAGCATTTGAAAGAGAAACTGGGTCGTAGAACTACAAGATCCGCCTTTGTTCGTTGGATGTTAGCTGCATTTTTGTATTAATTGAAATCGATTTAAAAATCGGTAGATTTAATACTTATATTAGAATCATTTATTTAGTCAATGATGTTTCTAAGTCTTACGTCAACCACTCAAAATAACTGGACAGGATGAAGCAGGCGCGTACGCAGGATTTTTGAAAGGGGAGGGGGTTCGAGCTGATTTTTTTTTTAAATCTCCCGCCCAGTCTCTAAAAAGTGATGAGCGGGGGGGGGAGGTGATGATTCTTTTTTTCTTTTTTTTTCAGCGCTGCAAATAAGACAATAACATTTAAGTGGGGATGGGTATGTAACAGTGCGGTCATGACCCGCGAGCGAGCAGAAATGTTCTCGTTTTTGCGTTGAAAACATAACCTTTTTGTCAATAGTTTGTTGGTATCATAGTCGATGCTACATGTCCTTCGGATCGTAGCACTCATGATATGGCGGTAAATGCACGCAAAGCGTGCCAACACTTACAGAGCGCGCAAAGCGCGCTCCCTAGGGGGTGGGTGCAGGGAGGGGGAGTTTCCCCCTCCCGCGCGAAGCTTTTAGTGTTTCATAAATTAAAATGAAAAGGAGCCGTTTCTCTTGTCTCTAGTACCTCCAATTCGGTTGACTATATTGCGATTTTGAACCTTGTTTTCAAAACAAGGTTCAAAAGTGATTGTAAACGCACAAAAGAGGTATACAATGGAGGAAATTAAAATGATAATAACTCCGCGCGAAGCGCGGAAGCTAAAGTGATTTATCAATTTTTCTTGCCATAAAAAGGGTCCCGAGAAAAGGGTATTCTCAAAGATATATTGAAACTTTCTTTGGAAAGATCAGATTTGATTACAAACAATTTAGCATCAGTGCATATTTTTAACTCGCAAAACAGAGGAGAATATTGGTAGAGAAAGATATTTCTCCCCGCGATGAGCAATGAAACTCTGAAATTTCAAAGGGCGGACGTTTCATCAAATGTAGATATCTCTAATACCCAATCGTCTCTAATTCAATTGATTTTCTAAGATTATTGAACTTCATTACAAGGAAAATAGTGCGCATAAAGTTGAAACTTCTGTGATTTATTGAAATTATCTATCTATATAATAAAGGATGATTATTTTTTTGACTTATCCTGAAGCGCTTCATTTTGAATATAAAGAAACTTAAGTGTCATTCAAAATTTCAAACTGAGGGCGCAAAACAGGACAGGAGATGAATGTATACAGGGAAATGACATGAAGTTTAATACAATTTGATAAAAAAAAATATTGTACTTTTTTATTTAATACGACACTAATTCCATACCTTCCTCTTTTTAAATTAGGAACCTGTTTGCCCCCAAATTATGGTTGTTTATAGTAATGAGCTGAAAAGCGGGAGAAGCTGACTTTATGGAGGTGACAGCAGAAACTGATATAAAGATTTTACCCGCTCGGAGCCGACCAGACCAGAAGTTGCGCGATCAATTGAAAAAAAAAAGATAATTTCATACATTTACTTCGGCCTAACCTTACTCAAATTCATGCCCTAATGTATACAATTTTAACTTTAACTGGCAAGAAGCACATAGCTGAGGTGGAAAAACAGGGTTAGAGAAAAGGTGGGGGAACAATGGAGAACTTCAATATTGTCATTTAACCGCGCGCAGCGCGGAAGCAAAATTCATATATGAATTTAAAGCAAGAAGAGTGAAGGAGTTTCTCTTTTGAGAAAAAAATAAAGAATAAATAGAAAAAACACAAAGCTACCTTTCTTCCCTTTCCTTCCTTCCCTTTTCCTTTTCTCCTCTCTTTTTTCCCTTTTTTTTTTCTTTTTGGGGACGTTTTTTTGGGGGGGCGACCGCCCCCCCTGGCTACGCGCCTGGATATGGCCTTGATCAGAACACTAGAAACTTGAGAAATGTCATGAATAATTACGAGCGAGCGGAGTGAGCCGAAATGTTTGCGTTTTTCCGTCAAAACATACAATTCTTCTCAATAGCTTGTTGGTAATGATTACATATTAGTTGATGATACATGTCCTTTTGCTCGTAAGTCTCATGATACGGCCTTGATCAAGAGACTAGAAACTTAAGAAATTTCATAAATGATTACGAGCGAGCGGAGTGAGCGAGCCGAAATTTTCGCGTTTTCCCGTCAAAACATACATTTCTTGTCAATAGTTTGTTAGTAAATCAAGTATTAGTCGATGCTACACGTCCTTCTATTCGTAACACTCATAATACGGCCTTGAACAGGAGACTAGATACTTATGGAATTTCATAAATTATTACGAGCGAGCGGAGCGAGCTAACCGACATTTTAGCGTTTTCCGTCATTTTGGTTTTCATATTGGTTAAACATATTTTGTAAGAAAACGTATGTCTTTGTCTTGGTTCACTTGTATTCATAAGTATACATCATGATAATCATGTATGGCCTTGTTAATGGCGATACCGTGATCATGTCGGCGACATGCGGAAATAAAAGATATAATAAAATGGAGCGAGCGAAGCGAGCGGAAATTTTTTCAGTGTTTTTCGTCGGAAACATGAGATTCTGTTCATTATTGCTGTCATATACATTATTGGGTAGGGGAACTGTCCGTAACCAGACCAAGGAGTTATCAGGCTCTTGCCCGATAACTCCTTGACCAGACCGACCTCTGGGGAGACAAGCAAAAAAAAAAAAAAAAAAAAAAAAAGGAAACGAAAAGGGGGGGGGGGTTGAACCCCCGAACCCCCCTTGCGTACGCGCCTGGGATGAAGGTCCAATGTTGATATTCATTGAGCCCTGGGAGTAATAGTAGACCGGCCAAAACGATTTTTATACTTTGGACGGCAAAAATTGTTAATGCTTGCTAATGCTTGGCATCCCAGCTAAAAGTCTTGCAAAAATACCCAAAATTAGCGTACGGCCGGATGCCAAGCGCACTTTTGCGTGAAAATGTCATTTTTAGCGTAAAGTCTGAAAGAATGCATTTGGATATTTTGACGGAATATGTTAAAGTTTGACTACCTTTGATATACGATCATTCTTATTTGGAGTTTCAAATTATAAGACTAATAAATATACAATTCAAATTGGAATATTACACACACATAATGGCACCATAAAACATAAAATCGTCATTTTAATACTCAAAATACAAGTTTGTGAAACTATCAATAATTCGAATTTATTTTACAACTTCGATTCTTCGATTTAAATGCATTTATCTATCGAATATATGTCAATCGTCCTAATGTCACAAATCTTAAAGAATTTTTAAGTAAGATGGAAGATATATCATGGTATGTTATCCGAAAGGGGACATGCATAATTTATCGGGTGGACATTTTGAAGGTAAAATTGAATATACCGTACATTATAAACACATTTACATGTATAAGTACATATTTAAACCGAGTAACAAAATTTCTGGCCGCAACTGCCCCTGCCCCCCCCCCCCCGGGCCCTGGGATCGATTTCTTGACTGGGGGTGCTGATGTAAATATGACAAGGAGAGGTTACAGTATATCTATATATATATATATCTTTTAAAATGCTGTTTAACTATTACAAATGCTGTACACTTGACACTGATCATACGCCGGGCTGAACTGAAAAAAGCCTTGCTCTACCGTGTATACTGCAATTACTTAATTGCAATTCTCAATCTAGGGAAAACTGAACACTCTTTGCTCTGATTGTAAGCTCAGACACCAATGATGATATAATGTTTCGCTATGAACTTTTGAATTTTGGGTGCATTGTACTGTTGATATTTATAAAACGTGGATTTAATTGAATTGGTTTTCACAATTATCTAGGACTTTGTTTACAACCACTTTCTGTTCTTCAGATTTTGAGTGTTGTCAATCATATGAGCATTCGGCAACAACAAGAATTATTTGTTTGCGTGCTGTTTTCGAAAACATTAATGTTAAAACTACACCATCGGTTTTTAAAGTGGATTATCATAACATGGAGTAGCTCCATGATCATACCAAGCATTGTACAGCGTGTCCCATGGTCCCACAAACATGTTAATCATGTTAATGGCACCTTAACTGAGTATAATGTAAAATTACTAAATCCTATTGTATATCATTTATGTAATCATAGATTAGCATTTTTCATACAACTGGCTTGAATTTCATGCGATATCATTCATTAAACAAAGAGAGAGGAGCCTTCTTTCAGATTTCATGAGAAAACCTCTCAATCCAAGTTCGTTACTGCGTTTAATAAACTACGTCTTCAATCTCTAATTGTCTATTTCCTTTTTTTTAGATTTTCAAAATAGATAAGATGTAAATCTATCATTTTATTTAAACTATTCAACCTCTATCATAATATGACCGAAATTTTGATTTATTGACAAATTCAACGTTCAATATCTGAGTTTCTTGATAGTATTTTGTTAATTCAATCCCTTCCGCCTTTTCTTTATTTCTCCATCTCTGCAGTAGGCCTCTCTCATTATGTACCCACCCCCTCTCTCTCACACACATACCTCTCTCCCTCCCTCACTTACTCTCTCCCTCCCTCCCTCCCTCCCTCCCTCCCTCCCTCACTCACTTATTCACTCACTCTTTCCTCTCTCCCTTTATCTCCCCCTCTCATCATTTTGCCACCATCCGACACACGTTCAGCTCCCATTGAAACGAGAGATAACGATCATCAATGATAATGACAACACAATCATGTTTGACCAATGCAGTAATATAAATTTATATTTCCCAGTATCCAAAGTTACAGAGAGGTACACACACGTTTGACATGAAACCAAATCAATATTTTTACAGTTTCAACTTTCAACACTAACATGTAAGCTAGGCCATGTTTCAATGTCCATATTCAGTAAGCTCAACTCATACTGTATTTCATTATAACCTTGACACCACAAAATAAATAATGGTATTTGAGCTATATATGCACAGCACGTGTAGAAATTACTAGTAATATAAAATCACAACCACTTTTCAACATGTGTATGGCAACAGGAATTTCTTTTTTAAGTATTTCAGTGAAATCACAATCTACGTCCCAGACGGTAATTTTCACAGCAAGGAGACATCTCAATAAGTACATCCTTGAAAATATTACACATGCATTTTCTTATTATTGCAAAGTCATAAAACAGTAAATTTCCTGAATATATAATATCCATTGTTAAAATTATTCAATTTCAACATGCATTTCCTACACAATTATGAGAAATGCAGATAAGAACTTCCTAATACAGTGCGTCCCAAAAAAAACTATACACTTTTGAAATGGCTGCCAAATAAAAAATGTAGCACTTTTGGGGAAAAAACTTATAGATATGGAAAGCCAATAAAGTCAACTTTCAAATGACACCAAAAAGTTGGAAAATTATTCATGCTTGAGCGAGCACTGCCCACTGAAACAGAGGGTATGCAAATTAGGGTGGGCTGGAATTAGCCTTCCAATTTCTTTCAGATTTTTTTGTTTGGTACTTGCAAAGTTGAAGGTTATTTGGTGAGTTAAAGATAAGATGTTATCAGTTTGTTGTTTGTGAAAATTTCATACGTTATTAAATTGAAATTTAATGCATGAGTGATCATGAATTGCAATTTTTAGTGCAGCTTTATCATGTGGATCATGTGGATCTTAACAATGTGTTCATGACAGTCAGGAGAAGAGGGGGTAATATGACTTAGGTAGGTGAAGTAAGTTGATGGGCTTAAGGTCAACAGAACATTTAGCAACCCCTCCCTCCATCTCTACCCCCTCCCCCCACTTCTCTCCTCCTGGGAGACTAAGCTTGGCTAGGCTGGGCAGGAATTAGCCATACAGTTTTTTGAGAGGTTAGTCCTTTGGAACTTACAAAGCTAAGGGTGTTCTGCTATTCATGAGTGAGATAAGTTTTGGTTTTAATAGGAAAATTTCATGAATTACTCAATTGAAATGTACTGCATGAGTGAACAGGAATGCAATTTTAGTGTAGCATATTCATCTTGTGGACATCAGAAGTGTGTTCATGAGAGTCAGAGTAATGTGATGGTACATGTACCTGTTACAAGCAAGAGGGCGAGGTATGCTAAGACTTTGTTAAAAGGGCATTCCTCTTCTTTTTGTCCTTTTACAAATTAAAAATCATAGGTACCCTCCCCTCTTCACCTCCATTTTCCAGCCCCCCCCCTCTCTCTGTCTCATATCCCGGATTGTAGCCTTTTCAAAACTTAACTGCCAAGTGACCGGTGGCTGATGGTCAGTTTGAATGATTACCAAAAAAAATTAATCATTATGATGATTAATGAAATAATTTATTGAAAAAAATGAATGTTTTATTGATCACATTGCACATTGAATGAGTTAATTTACTGATAAATTTTTGATTGAATGATTGATAGGAAAAAGTTGATGCCCTAATTCAGAATTAATCATTAAACCAACATTCTGCTCTGGACTTCACGCGTACATAAGAATAGCCATCAGTCTCTCAACAGGAGGGGAGGGTGGGAAAGAGGGAGGGGGCGGGGCTGAATGTTCTGTTGACCCTTATTCCATCAACCTACTTCTCCCACTTAAGCCCTATCTCACCCCCTATTCTCCCGACTGGCCGACTCCCATGAACACATTGCTGAGATCGCCATAATGAAGTTGAAATGCTGCCCCAAAAGAGATCCAAATAATAAAGCTGAAATGCTGCTCCCAAAGTGTAATTTGTGTTCACTCATGCATAAAAGTTCAATTTAATAACTTACAAAATTTGCTTAAGCTATCAAAACTGATCAAGGTTGATCATTCATTTATCACAACGCCCTTAACTTTTCAAGTTCGAAATGATTTGCCTCTCAACAACTGAAATAAATTGGAAGGCTAATTCCAGCCCACCCTAATTTTCATACCCTTTGTTTCAGTGGGCAGTGCTCGCTCAAGCATTAATATTTTTCCAAATTTTTGGTGTCATTTAAAAGTTGACTTCATTGGCTTTCCATATATGAGAGTCTTTTTCCCCAAAGTGCTAGATTTTTTATTTGGCGGCCATTTCAAAACTGTATAGTTTTTTTTGGGACGCGCTGTATAGGGCAAGGTAACAAGCCTTCTTTGTCATGATATTCATACATTACAAAATATGCAATTATAATGATATATTGAGGAGGATTTGACACTCCATGAGAGCAACATTTCTAGGTTTACAGAATACAAAACATAATTAGTTAATTGTTCCAAATATTAAAGGGATGTCCCTACAATATAATTGTAGGGACATAATTGTACAATATAAATGTAGGTTACAATTAATATTCATTATTATCATTACTATGATAACTTGAATAATAATTGCCTTTTACCATCTGCTTATCAATCTGCTCATTAGAAAAGATACCCCAATACCTGTCAACATCAAATACATATCAAATAGTATCTATAATTGGACAAAACACACAGAATATAGTAAATTTACCACCACACATTAATCATATGATCAACATCTGCTGTGGACGGATGTTTGCTAAACATTTGTCACACAGAGTACATGAATTTTAATAAATCATTCATTATCACATTACATAAACCAAACATCACATGTTTATCCACTTTATCATATCAATTATTCCATGCAGTATTAGTTGCAGAATTAATTCAAAATCATTACAAATTATACACATACAGTATATATGCATTATATACAATATAATTTCATTTGTATACTGTACATATAATATCATACAATCAATATCTTTCAAAAACAAGATTTACAATGAATTCTGATGGTTTCATCAAATCAAATTTGTGCGGTTTGCTCCTCAGGGAGTGGACAAAAATGTGTATCTTGTGCATCAAGCTGGCATCCAAGAACAAGAGTAACAATCCTCATGATTTGGCTAATGTTCTTGTGTTTGTATTAATCTGTCTTTTTGAGCTTGCTTTTCTCAGTGACTGGCTGCCAAATCACTTTTATTAGCCTACTCCCCGGGGGGGCCACTTCCATTCACGAGTGGATACCATGCGCGACCATGGGGTCTCGAAAAGCACCCTAAACACGTACATGTAATTTCCATATTCTGAAAATGCACCCCTTAACAAGTATTGGCGTGTGAAACCCTACCCTTAACAAGTATTGGAAACAAAACGATACTCTTGGCAAATATTCCCTGAAATGAACCCCTAAACAAGTACAGGAATGTTTTGTTACGGGTCCTTCGGTCGTCGGCTTTACCTTATTTGGTTTAGTACGACCTCACCTTCTACACCTCGCGCAAATAGGACTCTAAACACGTAGTATTGGGGCAAAAGGACATCCTTTATAAAACATTTTAATTTTGTTTTATCATCCCCGCAAATTCGACCCTAAACACGTAATTTTCCTAGCGAAATAGATACCCTTTTTTCATTATTTTTGTGTTTTTGACACCCTTATCACGTTACGTACGTAACGTGCCCTATCGTGAAAAGGACATCCTTTTTACGTGTTTTTTTGGTCGCGCATGGTATCCACTCGTCAATGTAAGTGGCCCCCCCGGGGCCTACTCCTATTTCAAAACCTGAAGGTTTTCACGGGTAACTCTAATCTATGCGATTTAATCCATTTGGGGGTACAAAATTCAAAATACAAAAGTTTGTATTAGGTGATTCAGTAGTGAGTGGGAATCCTTCATAGAGTTCAATAGCCCTTAAGCCAAATGAAGATAAGCTCACACACATGTAAAGAAATTGTATTATAGTTGCATATCTCAATTTAAAGTATCAAATAGAGAATGAGACATGATTGTAAAATGATCAATGTATAAATAAGTTTTTAAAACTTGTAAGTTCAGTGTCAAAAGTGACAGAAAAACAATATTCATTCAGAGAGTTACGATTGATCCAATCAATCGTAACTCTGTTGAAATTTATCAGTGTCATAATTTTTTTTACAAACAATTTTCAAAATGTCCTTTTTAAACAAAGGGGAACACACCAAATTGTCAAGAAAACAATGAATTAATGCAATTTACGTCATATCTAAAAAAACATTTTGAACATTTATGCATTTTAGATGTTGACATTGCTGGCCGTCCATAGTTGTGATTGATCGGATCAATCGCAACTCTTGTAAGACGGGCCCTAGAATAAGCCATATGTAAGATCTGTAGGTCCACCTTATATGTAAGTACAATGAATAAACATGACAAATGGAAGACATCCACCTATCATTTGTTGACCTACCCAACAGCCAAGTATAGAATTGCAGATTTAGTGAGCTTATTTTTCAGAAGTCCTCAATTTTCATGTAACTTGTCCATAATTTTGTACTTTAATCATGCCTTTTTTCAGATATTTCATTTTTCTTTTAGGCAATGATTTCATAAAAAGAATGGATTGCCAACTAAGTCCTACTTCCATTTTTAATTTATTTTAATCTGCACACTCCCATCCAGCAAGGATTTTGGAGAAGCTTATCTTTGTGCGAGTGGGAACATATCAATTATTACAATGAACTGAACATCACTACTGAATGCTAGTATATCTCTGCCAGATACCTGCATTACTTATTATGATAGATCATTAAAAACTAATTCGTTCATATCTTTACAAAACATTTTTGTTTCTCCATGTACCAGCAAATGAAATTGACTAACCGTACCTACATAATACTGGAATGCTTCTTAAAAATATGGCATGAATGCCAATAAAAATTGAAAACAAGAATAGCAAAGACTAACCTAGATTCCCTAATGTCCATCTAAGGCATCTAAGTACATTTTCTTTAACTCAAATATTAAGCAAACAAAAAATAACATCACTGATTAGTTCACAATACAAATAAAAAAGTACCATATATGATTTACCCATGAAATTCTGCTACATTCTTGAAAAGTACTCTCTATAATAGAATCCAATTTCCTAGAAATTAAATAAATAATTCCTATAATTTATATTGATATCTATTGTAGGTCTATGGTGTATCGTGTATAAACAGGTTAAAATTGGTGAAATTGCTTACAATGTTTTGAAGGACACTGATAGGGCAGATGGAAATGTAAGGCATCATAAAAGAAAGTTATGTAATATCATTATTCTGGCCCAGGTCACGACTGAGATGTGGTAGATTTGAAGAGAGTGGCCATAATAGGAGGGGGATCCTTATCTCCGTTGTGAGGTATCGCTTCAAGACGTTGAATATAAGAGGAAGGAACTCGCGATTGTTTGGCGCCCTCAATCAAAACTTTCATGTAATGCGGTGAGGGAGCCATCTCCTCTACGTCGTTATCAAGTTGATAAGTGCGACAGACATGACTGCCGCCCTCTGGTGTTGTCACGGTGACATCCAGGACGCTGTATCCACTTTCTTGACTGAAATTATGAGAGAATAATAAAAGATATTGATGATATAAAGTAAAAATCAAGGTAAACAAAAAATGACCAGTTAACTTATCATTCAGCTAATAATATCTTTTTAAAGTGATCTGATAATAATAATAGTAACTAGATTTTAATTCGTCATGCGGACGAATTAGGTGGTCTGTCCTTATTCTCGCCATCATGATCACAATCATAATGTTCACGCAGATCAATAGGATGACAATGTTCATGATGACAACGGAATGCTCATTATGGATGGAATACTTGTAAGACGGGAGATGATAAAGCACTGTTAAAAAGGTCTCTTTAATATATGACAATACATGCGATATGAAAAAAAGTAATTATAATCTGTTTTATCTTGCTAAATTTTAACTTTTGTACCTTTTAATTGTCATAAAGGATCATGTAGGTGGTAAAAAGAAAAAAAATGAAAAAAAAAAAATCATCTTGTTCACCCCAGGACTCGAACCTGCGCCCCCCAGAACGCAAGTCAAGTGCGTTATCCATTCAGCTACGATATTCCCCATAGAGATAACACGTAAGCAAATTTGATAATTGCAATTCCAATTTTGCAAGTGAAAAACAGGCATGATTCCGGCATCTGATCCAAAAATGAAGGAACATTTCCGAAAGCTTAGAATCTCAGCTACAACATACTAAAAGTTCAGGGAAAACTGACAAGAAAAATAGAGATATGGCTCATGAAATAGAGAAATGTAGAATCTAGTTTTGAGAAAAAGTCATGTCCCATAGAGATTACACGCAAAATGAGTAAAAATGACATGCCTATATTATTTGCAAATTTTTAGGATGATCCGTTTATCAAAAAGAAAGAGTATGACCTAAGCTACATTTCAAAAATTGGGCGAAAATTGACCAATATTCACGGAGTTAGAGCCAAATTTGCATAATTTTGATGACATCATTTTTGAAAAAATTACATTTTCAGCTTAGGCGCAATTTTGATGACGTCATGATCAAATTGAGGGACAATGTTGACATGAAATCAAATCTACAACTCATACTCTATCGATATATGAAAAAAAATTAGGGGTCAACAGACTATTTAAAGAGCTACAGTGAATTTTTAATAGGCATGTTTTTGCCCATATAGAGCCTGTAGTGAGAGCTCGCACGCACACGTGCTGCAAACTTTAACAGGTGTTAATTTCGTTATTAATGGTCGTATAAGGTTGATCAAGGTATCAAATTGCTCAGAATTATATCATCAATGCAATGATATAAAAAAAAACGGTGCTCCTGCGTTGCGTTAAGGCGTTACGCGCGCATACGCGCGCACATTAAGCTCTGGATGACCTTGATGACATGAACAGTTGACCCTTGACCTGAAGTTATTGTGATGTAAATATTGTTAATTTTTGACAATTGATAATGGAGATATGATTGATAATGTGATTTTACAAAATGGCATCTAGATGACGTCATCATGACATGATGACCTTGAAAAGCTTATTTTGGCGTTTCCATGACAGTTCCTATAGATGACATGAAATTCAATGAAATTGACATGGTCATATTTGAGATATCTTGGCGACATATATATAGTCATTAAAAAGAAATAAGAATAAAAATAAAGAAAATTCTGACGAAATTAATAGGTGATCTGTCACAGACAGACCACGGTGACCACCTAATAATATTTATTACTTATATGGCACTTTTTCCCATGAGGTCCAAAGCGCTTACAATGAAAATACTTAAAATAAATTATATAATGGTAAAACTATGAAACTACAAAAGAGATAGAGACCATCTTATTAATAGAGGCAAATCATTCCAGTATTTGGCTTAATAATGGTTTAATCAAAATGCAATAATAATAATAAATGATAATAAATAAATTAATAATCTTATCAATAGAGGCAAATCATTCCAATATTTGGCTTAATAATGGTTTAATCAAAATGCAATAATTCAGGCATCATTGCTTCAACTGTCAAATTTAGATAAAATAACGTAATACTGAAACTCAAGGGTGACAAGAAGAATTGTCTTCAATGACAATATTTTCCATTACTGAAGCCGAGCTGATAATAAAATCTACTCAAGGGAAAAGGATAAAGCGGATGACACTAAAAATGCCAATAAAAGTCTTTGTATTTCAATCAAAGCCACTGCAATTAAAATGATTGAAAGTAAAAATTTTGCTTGTATTATTCAAATTTTTATCGAAATTATCAATTAATTTTTATGAAACCGAGTTCTATGATGTAGCCAACCATGGGTGCATATACTATTCATGTGTTCCTGCGTCTTATCTACACAACTCTCCAACTATGCATTTTTTGTACAGCACTGCATTTGGATATTGGTAAACCTCCAATTCATAAACCATGTGACACACTAATTCATTAATAAAGAAAGTCATGACTAGAATTTTGGATTTTGTTGATGCCCTAACTCAGGCACATTTCATACTGACTCAACTTTTAATGTCAAATTATAAAACAGAATAGGGCCTATTTGCATTATCTGTGAATTTTTTCAGGGGTTTTATCAAATTGTCTAGTTTTATAAAACAAATAATGTACAGGTCTAATGATGGTGTTGTGAATGATGGTCATGCTGGTGAAAATACAGGCAAGCAGAGCCACTCACAGACTCTCGACTATGGATTATTTTTTTATATTTAAATAGAGAGCTCTATGAAATAATAAAAGTAAACACAAAGGCCCGTATTCTGAAGTCAGGTTTAACTTAGACCATGGTCTAACTCTGTGCTAAAATTATGGGAAGCCAAAAGTCTCAAAATTTTTATTAAGTTGTATGTTTCTTATGTTTACTGTGCTCTTTCCTGATTCATCGATGGTGAAGACGATCACTCTATTTATACTTCCTAGACAATTATGAATGATTTGGGAGCCAATTCAGCTGAATTATGATATCTCTACTGTTAGTGATTAATGTAACAATTGGCTGTCCATACTTAAACCACAACTTTAAACCTGAGTTTAAGTTAAACCCGACTTCAGAATATGGGCCAAAATGCTTAATAGATAGATAACCCACCTATCTAGGTGATCTCGGTCTGATATATGTAGTCTCCATACTACACCCCATAGATGATCACCGGGAGCTTTCTTGATAGTAGCAGGTGCACCTTTCCAGTAACTTATCCAATCAGGATAGGCATGAAAACACAGCTTATAACCCTACATAAAAGACAATTAGTGGGGCAATAAGATGGAGGTGGGGAATCAAATACATCTCCATATGTGTGAGCGTGGTGATCTAGTGGTTCTTGCTCTCAACTTTCAATCAGATGGTCATGGGTTTGGGTTCAATCAAGGTACATGCGGATAATTCGTTTTTCTGTTTCCGAAACGGAAAAAGCAAAAACAGAATATTGAGTGAAAACCGTTTCTATTTTCATTGTTACAAACAGAAAAACGGTCATTTTTTTGATAATTTGGGTCAGAAATGAAAATATAGAAATAAAAATATTGAGAAACAAACTGTTTTTTCATTTTACTGTTTTCTTAAAATTGTTTTTCCAGTTTTTTTTCCTGCAAATTGAAAAAATAAGTAACTTTTATCAATTCAATTTATCGTTTTGTCATGTGAAAATTAAGAAATTAAATTAAACATTTTAAAATTTTGTTTTGTGTTTCACAAATTGAGAATTAAACACCTTTTCTGAATTCGTTTTTCCGTTTTATGCTTTGGAAATCGAAAATTGAACACATTTTCTGATTTAGTTTTTTCGTTTTCGCTTTCACAAATTGAAAATTGAATGCGCTTTCTGATTTCGTTTTTCCGTTTTTGCTTTTGCCAATTGAAAATCAGAAAATTGAAGAATGTCCTCAACATTTAAAAAGGCGCGGTTTCTTTGAGCTGAGCGCTCATCACTAGCCATGCCATGCATAGCAATACTATAGTTGGCACATACAGCTAGCTAGCGGGGCCGGGCCGGCGCGGCCGGGCAGGGATGGGGTGGTGTGCTAGCCACATGTATACAGTTTTATTGCGTGTGTACTCGTGCCACTAGTTCCTAACTTTTTTAGGCTTAAACAATTGCAAAATATTTAGGTGCAAAATACAAAAAGGACATTCCAGGGCCTAGAGAGAAAAAATCAAAAACGGAAAAACAAAATCAGAGAGCTTGTTCAATTTTCAATTTTTATAAGCAAACACGGAAAAACGAAATCAGAAAACGTATTCAATTTTCGATTTCCAAAACATAAAACGGAAAAACGAAATCAGAAAAGGTGTTTAATTCTCAATTTGTGAAACACAAAACAAAATTTTAAAATGTTTAATTTAATTTCTTAATTTTCACATGACAAAACGATAAATTGAATTGATAAAAGTTACTTATTTTTTCAATTTGCAGGAAAAAAACTGGAAAAACAATTTTAAGAAAACAGTAAAATGAAAAAACAGTTTGTTTCTCAATATTTTTATTTTTATATTTTCATTTCTGACCCAAATTATCAAAAAACGACCGTTTTTCTGTTTGTAACAATGAAAATAGAAACGGTTTTCACTCAATATTCTGTTTTTGCTTTTTCCGTTTCGGAAACAGAAAAACGAATTATCCGCATGTACCTTGATTAAATCCCAGGTACGATATTATTTCTTTCGGCAAGAAATTCATCCGCACTGTGCTGCACTTGAACGAGATGAGGTGAAGCAAACGGGAAATTCTCAAAAAGCTGGTAATACAGGAGCGCATTGAGCACTTAACAAGGTGGATGTGCACAATATAAATACCTGTAGCTATATTGATATTCAGTTGGGAAAATTCAATTTCTAATTATTGATATTACAAAAAACTTGTTAAGTCAAAAATGAATGTCTAATAACCATGTCAGTCAATACTATTATTCATACCAGATTATGAAAGATTTATCAAACTCTTGTTCTACAATTCATATCAGTTTCCTATGGTTCCAAGAGATTTGACTTTAATAGGCAGACCATGGACTTAATAAAGAGTAAAAAGTGACACAAGAGAAAAAAAAAAGTTCAGCGACAGGCCCAAGTATTAAGTGATTAAAATTTACAACATATACCTTCATGGGTCATGGGAACCAAGTAGTAAAAAGGTGTTGCTGACTTGCTGACTTGCTGTACCCTTTGAGTAGACTTACATGTATAACAATTAATCTGAATATTAAAATAGTAAATAAACTATGATAAAAAAAAAATGTTCAGCGACAGGCCCAAGTATTAAGTGATTAAAATTTACAACATATACCTTCATGGGAACCAAGTAGTAAAAAGGTGTTGCTGACTTGCTGTACCCTTTGAGTAGACTTACATGTATAACAATTAATCTGAATATTAAAATAGTAAATAAAGTAAACTATGATACATGGAATCCAGTTTGAAAACGCTACATGTTACTATGTTTGGAAAGCATCTGACTAGTATTCAGGCCGCCATGAATAACCTTTGTTTAATGATTAATAATCCCTAATGGACTAGAAGGTGCTATGAAGGAATCCCCCGCAGGAGGATAAACATGGCTTAGACTTTTCTTCGGTACCTACATGTATATACATGTAAAGCCATAGTGATTTTCACAGACAGTGATAAAAGCTACTGAAATCTTCACATCTAATTGGCTGAGAGCTTAGTTAGTTGGTGAAAACTACTGACAAAACTTTATCATGAAACAGTCCCCTAGGGCATCATTTCATAAAGCCTTTCAGCACTGACAAAAGTGGCCAGCCAAAACAAACAATAGGTCACACACGAAGGTTCTCTCTAAATACCCAAAAGAATACTTTGTTATTAAAAGGGAAAAAAAATGTTTGAAAGAGAAATTCTTTATCATACTGTCAAAATTTGAAGTTGTAAAGTTTAATAAAAAATGAGACACAAGCAGTTTCTTTGACACAATTTTTGCAGACTGCTTGGAAGTTTTACTGACATTGCACAGTGTACACATATCATACTTGAGAGAACCCCAAACTTCAATTATAATTTTCTCCTTATTTTTTAAAGCTCTCACTTAATTTTTTCTGCATTCAAATAAGTACTTGTGTGGGTTATTGTTGATCAAGTGATATACCATTTTAACCCTAATTCTCCCGGGGGGGGGGGGGGCATAATGGCTCCCCCTCAACAATTTTCGCAATATATCTGCTGCGCAAAATTTTTTGACCTCACCGCTCACTGACTTTTTACTTTCAAGTCTCGCACAAATATTGAGACCAATTTTTGATGCCCAGGTAAGCGGTTACAACATTATGTAAGTGCATGTCATACCCAAAATTGCTCAGGAATGTGATTTCATGTACAAATTGTGTATTTAGCCAAAATTCATAAATGTATCATTATTTCTACTTCTACTGATTAAACTTGATAAATTTTGCCTTGTTTCTGATCAAAATTAAGTCTGGAAAAATTTCCATTGAAAAAAACAATAAAAAACAAAAAGTAAGAAACAAAGAAATACATAAGAAATTAAAAAACAATAAAATACATAAGAAATTGGTCTTGGTACCAGAATTTTTTTTCATTCACAATTGTTAGGAATGCTATAAAGAATATTTTCACCAATAAAAAAAGCATTCTAGGAGCTTTATTTAGTGAATCAGAGCAAAAAGTATGATTTCATGAATAAATTAGCATAATCAATTCATATAAAATAAAAATATATGAATTCAGTGAAATTTACCAATGCAACTGCGTAGATTACATCATTCTCTACCATCATGCAAATTTTGATCAAGCGATCCTCGGCTGAGATCCGAAGGGGGGCCATAATGCCCCCCCCCCCTCCCCCTGGGAATGACAAGAATCAAAATACCCTGGGAGATTTAGGGTTAAAGCTCAGGATGTGCCTTTTCAAACAATAAAAATCTCAAAATTAATTTTGGGTGACGTAATCTTTGGTTTTGGGGTGGCTGGTCACAGATTATCATTCTCAGTTACCAGAGTTCATCATAGACCAGGGGCCTGTTGCAGAAAGAGTCGCATTAAAACTCAAGCCAAAATATTAAGCGCAAGTCCCGAATACGGTTGCTTCATTGGCTGAAAATCAAGTTGCGCAAGATTTTTTGAGTTGCTTTTGATCGCAACTCTTTCTGCGACGGGCCCCAGTACTGCAAATCAAAATCAATGATTTCACTGAAATTGTCCACTTTTATGAAAGTCCCCTGGAATTACAGGCTCAAAAAATGAATGTGAGAATGTACCTCAAGTTTAGCTGGACCAACTAGCTGTGCGGTTGGATTGTGTACATGAATCCTGGCTTTCAACATGTTGCTACCATACCCAAAGTAGAGGAAGGTATCATCACTGCTCCTGATAATAAATGAAAAAAAAAATAATAGAAATAATAATGCATCTCATCTACTCTTCACAGAGTTCTCAAGACGCTGATAGGAATCATACTTCGTTCCCACTGTCGTGTAATCCATTACGATCAGCCTTTTGTAGCTGATCGCAAATGCTTTTGAGCCATCCAAAGTCTTTCTACAATCAAAATGATTGCCACGGCTGATCTCAAGATCTGATATGATCATTGCGATTACTCCATGATTTAGACCATAGTTTCAATCATGGCAGTGCGAAATAGGTATTACAAAATTAGATACATGTATTTCTGTAGTCAAGGGAATATATGCATTTCAAACTAACATCTCATACAGAATCTGGTACAGAATGCATCTGGGATACCACATGGACCTGTCCATGGAGGATTATCAATTGTTACAAGGGGTGCTGTGACAATGCTCAGCGCACCCAGTAACAATAAATAATCCTCTGTGGACAGGTCACTGGGATACCATGGAACTCAATTTTGTGTTCAAACTCAGTCCAGTATAATTACTCGTCCAATAGAGGCTGACTGTCGCAATGGGCTACGGCATCATACAGGACACCCATAGTGTCGTGCCAAACACTAACATGGATAAACTAACAATCTTTGGGGGCAGTGTTACAGCTTGCCATCTCACAACAAATTGTGTTTCATGACCTAAGTTTACAAGAAGAACGAGTTTGTACTTTAATACGCATGTGACAAAGATTAAGGTACAAATTCAAGAGCCAATAAATTGTCCAGAGTGAATTAATCACCATTTAAGAATCTAAGTGTCAATCGTTAAATATCAATTATAAATGCAATTTACTAGTATGTGTAATAAATATCTATATCAGTGTAATTTGAATGTAAATTAATCTGTACATTTCTTACTCGGAATCGATTAAATTCATGATTTCCACCTGTCCGCTGTAACCGTTATCCTCAATCGATCTCAGCCATTCCAGGTAATGCTGAGGGAGAGAGTTTTGATCGGCCCCTTTCCTGATTACATCCATGTACTGAGGTGAAGGGGTGCCCTCCTGAAAGTCAATCATGCTATATGTCCAACATGTATGACGGGTACCATCTTGTGATGTCACAATTACTTCCTTTCGTCTGTAAACAATGCCTTCACCCTCTTGTCTGTAGTGAGTTAGACAGAATACAATGGAGAGGTAAGAGGGAGCTATGTAGCATTTTAAAGAAATGACACACATTGATATTCTGATTGAGTTTTATTATTCATTCAAATATTTGCAAAAGTATAAATATTACACAAATGAATGACACATACTGTACAGTCACAAACTACACAAACACAGAATTTAAAGAAAGCCAACAGAAATTTTGAAATCTTGAAAACAACCGCCTACTCTTATTTTCCCAAGAAATTAAATTTGAGTTGAAATATCATCCAAGTTGTTAGAAATCTTGGGTTTTCTAAGCTTTTTTATGCATGTTAAATTCAGGTCGCAAATAAGGTCAGTTAAATGACATCTTGCAGTTTATCCATACTTTAAAAAAAGGTTGATGACAACCTAACAGCTTGCCACACATAGCAACAAGTAATATTTATTTTATGAACTGGATAAACTACTCTTAGGTTAAAAAAACAATTATATACCACATTACTTTATGTATAATAAATCATTGTACATTGCTACATCTCTATTATTAAAGGGGAAGTTCACCCTGACAAAAACTTTATTGTAAAAATAGCAGAAAAAATAATAAAAAATATTGCCGAAGGTTTGAGAAAAATTCATCAAATAATTAAAAAGTTATTAGAATTTCAATTATTGGATTTGTGACGTCATATGCGAGCAGCATTCCTACATAGCGAATGGTAAAAAATCAATAAAATGTCATTTTCTCAGAAAATTGAAAATGGTTTTCACTGTACCTTTAGTATATCAATAGACAAATTATTTCACACCCGATCATGAATAGAAAACAAAATTAAGTCATCAGGAACCATGCAAAATTTGAAATTCATGCATTTTATATTACATAACACATGGGGCACCTGCTCGTTTATGACGTCACAAATCCAAAACTTTGAACTCTAATAACTTTCTTACTCTATGACAGATTTTCCTCAAACCTTCACCAATATTTTTTACTATTTTTTCTGCTATTTTTGCAACAAAGTTTTCTTCAGGGTGAACTTCCCCTTTAAGTTGCAGGATTGTCAATTACAAAATCTCTATTAGGTTTTCGGAATATTACCTAACTTCTACAAATAAATTTGAGGAACCAGACCTACACAACAATAGAATCAACTTACAAATCCAGACTTGCGAGATCCTTTTCCTCCAATCTCCACACTATGCCCCACACAGAGCTCCCATTCCTTTCTTCAACAGTAGCGACACCACCATGCCATCTATTACTCATCCATTTGCTTTGTCCTCCAAAACATAGCTTGTGATCCTGAAATAAAAGTAAAAAAATAAGACAAGCCACAAGAAAGATCACACCATTGAACAGAAATGCACCAATTAGGCCTATAGTTTATAATTATACTATGTCTATGAAGCACTTTTAACGTTTCCTTATTATTAATGTAAGATGAGTCTTTCTTGTCTTGGCATGATGAATCAAAACAATGAAATCAAGTCCAAGACAAGATTGGAAATTAATTCTCATCAGTAAAATGCTTTATTTATATTAACAGGTAGGCCTAATTAGCCTATCGCCCGGTACAGGCCGCTATCTACAGACTACGGTGAGCCACCGACAGTCACGTTAAATTGACGCCCAACGCTCGGGGAGGACTGTCTGTTGAGTTCCGACGAAATCAAATTGTTTTACCTTTAATTCTGCGACGTCAACAAAAACAGCAGACGGATTTTTCAAGTGAATTCTCTCTTTCAGTAGATTACTGCCATATCCATAATACAAAAATGTGCCTTCAGACCCTCTTGAAGTTTCGTCCATGCTTGCTATCTCAACTTTGTTATCGTCAAACAAGTGTTTTCTGCGACGTCGCCCGGCCCAGCTCGCGCTCCCAGACTAAAAAGCACTAAGCTAGCTGAGCGCGAGCTAGTATAATTTCGGTTGTGATTATAATGTTTTAAACAAGAGATGGCGCTAAACCACACTCTAAACTTACCGCTACCGCAGGTCTATACGTACATGCAGAAATTGATTTCATCTAGGCCTATATATACATCAAAATCGATGAAATGGAATATCGGTTTGTCAGTTCTGTTCAGTGGCATCCTTAGCGTCGGCTTGGCGTACAGATGGGAGGTGGGGGGGGGGGGGGTTGGGGCGCTTGCCCCCCAAAAGTAAATGAATAAAAAAAATCACGACCAAGAACACAAAAGAGAAAAGAAAGCGTTTTGGAAAGAAAGTTTGTTTATGATAATATTTTCTAAATGTTATGTCAAAATCTTGTCACAAAATTAGATTTTTGTAAAAAGTTATTGTCCGATACGCCATATCTGACCCCTCAATATCTTGGGCTCATAACGCCACTCTGCTTCAATTTGCAGTTTACCTGTACTTTTCAGTCGTGAGCTAGTCGGGTCGGATGGGGTGTGCGGTGGCCTTTACAGAGGGGCACGTATTTCATCAGGGCAGGGCCCTTTGATTTTACAAAGAGGAAAGACCGGAAAAGAGGGGGAAAAGAAAATAATGGAGGAATTTAAAGAAGGATGAGTATAGAAGTGAATGGTCAGAGCTCAATAGTAGAAAATAACTTTAGGTGTTCTTGCCCATCTCTTTATCAAAACTTGAAAAATGCCAAAGTCTAAAATGACGGTATTTTAAATTTTACATATTTGATATGGCTGAAAATCTAAATTTTCTAGATCTGCTTCACTTTTTGATACTGACCCAATATTAAAAAAACGACAACGTTTTGAAGTGCGAAACCAACGGGTTTTTGCGCGTTTATTTTTTAGCAAAATCTGAGTGGAAATCAGAGGGATGGCTTAAGTGTACATCATGTTTTCAGTAACTGTAGGCCTATAAATACAACGGCTGCATGGTTAACATTAATTTCCAATATCAAAGCACTATATAATTATGAAGGATATAGATGTGAGCATATCAAACTCTTGCGTGATCTGCAATAATAATTTAGCTCTCCACATGAATCTCATCTATCTATTTTTTTTCTTTAGCATCATTTAAACACCCTGACATAGGCCTAAACACTGCGAAAAGAGAAAAATCAAAATTTCGATTATTTTCACACAACAATTATTACACTGAAAAGATTACATGCAAATGCAAATAAGACGGGGGTCATAAAGCTATGACAATGCAACTGAGGAGACCTCAGACCTTGTTTTAGTCCTATATGCTCTTGAGGAAAAAACAATATATTTTGTAAATAGTAATTTGGAGACGTCATTGGTTCATGACCAGGAATTTTTTAAAATCAATGAGTGAAACTTTAAAATCATTAGGTTTTGATTTTTGATGAAATTTCAATGCTTGCTCTCTTTTAATTCAAAGTTTTGTTTTAGGGCGGACTGAACTCGCCCTTATATTTAGTTCTAAATTTATGATAAACACATTAGACCAGCATAATAAATGATTTATAATGGAGCATAGTGGCAGGAAAATAAAAATAACTTGATTGTATATTCTAAAGGACAAGTCCATCCCAACAAAAAACTGATTTGAATATAAAGAGAAACATCCAACAAGCATAACACTGACTCCATTTCATGCAAAATTGGATGTAAATTTAGCTTAATTTCATATAACAGTTTTTATGCACATCTTGGTCGGTATGCAAATGAGGAGACTGATGACGTCATCAAGTCACTATTTCTTTTGTATTCTATTATGAAATATTCAAATTTTCTCCCCATTGTCAAGTGAACAATTAATGATTAATACCTCCCTGTACGTGTTGTCAATTTAACGTGACTGTCGGTGGCTCACCGTAGATAGCGGCCTGTACCCCCTACTGGGCGATAGCTTAATAACTTTGTGAGCAGCCGATATCAAACCAAGATGAAACATGTGTACAAGTGCATGTATTAGAACTAATAAACCCTGAAAACAACCATTATTGACTAATGAAAAGCTAAAACTACAAGGCAAACCCCGATTTTGTAAATAGGTGTCTTATAGACGCCTAAATTGTACACATAAGTGTATGGGATGAAATTAAGATGGTGTTTCCGGTCACTTTATATTTCAATTTTTGAAGCACTAAATAATTATTTTCGAACGCAATTTCTTCTGGGCTTCATTTTTGTAACATATCACAGACACATGTGACAAGCGAGACCTTCCAGCTCAGATTTTTTAAGTTAACCAATCACTTTAATACTTTCCTGTTAATATGTTGGTCCGTATTGTCAAATATCTAAAAAATGAATAACAATTCAAAATGATGAAATACAAAAGAAATAATGAGTGATGGACATCAACTCTTTCATTTGCATATTACTGGGTTGAGCATAATATTATGACTGTTTTGTAAAAAATAAGCGAAACCTAAAAGTGTCACAACTTTCCGATTATTTTACATCCGATTTTGATGAAATTTTCAGCGTTATGATAGTTTTATTTTTCTCTATCAAAATTTTTCTGGGGTGGACTTGACCTTTAACTTTTCCGAAACATTGGCATTTTACTTTACCTCAGCTTATTGTATAGGAGGCTTGATAATAGCCCAGAGGCTACTTTTTACCTTATCTCATGGAAACCAAATACATTCGCTCTAAAAAAACCTGCTTCTAGCAAATGTATTTCAAGGGATAAATTAGTTTGCAATGTAAATGAAATAAATAAAATTTGAAAAAATCGCAGACAAAAAAAAATAGTGAAGCAACTGAGCTGTATCTGTCCCCGGCATCTGTCTTTGGCACCAAGATCAACATCCCGACCTCTCTTGTTCAGAGTTCGCGCAGTCAGATAGCAGACGTTTTGAATGCTGTACAGCTACGCAGCAATGCAATGGCAGGAATCCTGACATTCTTCAAGCCTATTCTGCGGTTTTTCATTTACAGTGGCATGATCATATTTATTTGTGAATACCTAGTTTACTACATTGTTATGTTCCAATGTCCATGGCCTTCTACAAGCTTTGAGAACGTCCATAATCATAATGGTCAAATCGCCGACTCTGCATGGGTTTTCAACGGGAAGCCACTCGGTTCCCATGCCAGAGCTCCGGGGTTGATAAACATTGAGACTCGATCGTCGTTAGCTGAGCAGAGGCGAAATGATGAAGATTTGACTTTGCGGGTTATTTTCATAGCAGATACCCATTTGTTAGGAAGTCGACTCGGTCATTGGTTTGACAAGTTAAGAAGGTAAATTTCATATTGGAAATGATTTAATGACGCTATTGACAGGATGCTTCAAAATTCAAATAACTGCCTTGAGGCTGGATCACACATTCACAGGGCATTGGCAATTACATGAAAGGGTCCTTGTGTCGCCCATTTGTTTTGATGCGTTGTTTGCAGCTCCCTTTACAAATTGATTATAAACTATTCTACAATTATTTACCCCACTTTAAAATTGATTTTTACATAAACAAATACTTAAAATATTACATTTTTAAGCAATGACATTCGTTCGTTTATTAATGGATGAATAAAATACTTTTGCAGGTACCTTAAAAAGGCGTTTCATATGGCGCATCATCATATTTCGGTGACAGATTTTCCTTGCAAAGACCCTTTTGTGCAATCTAGGGTAGGCCTGAAGTTCAAGTCTAGGCCTAGTTATTTTGTCTGTTCTCTAAATAGTACAAAACTTACAAATCTGACTATCATATAGATCTACTTTATGGATTGAATTGATAATACTTAATAGTCATCACTGTTCAGTATTACATGTATTTGTCGGATTCCCATTGTTATGTAGCTGTTGGATCTATTGCACTTTTATTTTCAACCAATGCAGGAGATACAGTTCATACATTTAAGGTAATCCTACTTACCTTGGTTGTAGAGACGAGAGACATCACCG
Source organism: Lytechinus variegatus (assembly GCF_018143015.1). Classification (NCBI taxonomy): domain Eukaryota; kingdom Metazoa; phylum Echinodermata; class Echinoidea; order Temnopleuroida; family Toxopneustidae; genus Lytechinus; species Lytechinus variegatus. The sequence goes on along the minus strand of NC_054741.1, from coordinate 20,172,792 downwards.
GTATCCGACGACGAAGTTCCTTCAAGCTCTAAATCTCTGGTATAATCTCTTGTAGTGGTCTCAGTAAATGGTCTCTTGAAATGGTCTCTGCCGTGGCCCGGCGTGGCAGCTCTTTATATACGGGGGCTGCCGGGCCTATGGTTGACTGGGCAGCAAGGGCTATTGATCGGGGGAAACAGGGTAATCAGGGGCAGGGTCTCCTGCCCTACCATGTAATCTTACCGATTACTATACATTTATTGAAGATGATCATAAATAAGTTGATGATTGATAAATAATACAGGAACATGAGTAAGTCTGATGGTGACTGTACTCTGAAGATGTAAACACTGCATACTGATGTACTGTAGCTCTAAAACTGATGATCTCAAATCTCTCTGTATTCCAAAACTGACTGGAGATCAGAAATGAATCCCCTTTGTTATGTTCTGGTCAAGACTTTCTACAGCCAAACAGCTGTGGTTTATCCATGGGTATTTTGTCCATAACAAGTGTACAACTGTATATCATACTTTTACCCTGCATTGGGGCAGTCCGAGTGGACCTTTAAGTGAGAAAGAGGATTCTGGAGGAATGTGTTTGCATCAGAAGTTTAGTGAGAAGAACAAGTAATACTTTCTGGAGAAATTCTTAAATTAATTCCTGTCATGCTTCCTGTAGTAAAGTATTGATTGAGAATTGATTAGGTATGGATATATTATTGAATATGTGAGATATGTCTTTCATCACATAACACAGTTATACATTACGATAAATGAAAATGAAGAAATGTGACTGAAGATTTGAAAGAAATGTTAAGGTTCAGGGAGACAGTCCAGAGGACTGAATTTGCAACACGTTTCTTGATATGCATAAATATCAAAATTACTTGTAAATGAGAAAGATCACTGGATAATGCACCCATACATACATCCATGATTAGAGATTACTTTAGCAATTCATCTTGCAATATACCTGCATGTTAGTGACAAGGAAAAGGAAAGTAAGTCTCTTTGAAAATTACACATTATAACTCTTATGTGAAGCACTACATTCTACATGATTTATTGAAAATTTAAGGATTTTATTTTTAAATAATGTGTTTTATTGGTTTTGCAATCACAAACATAATCACAATATTTACATATCATTGGTATGATTAAAGGAATAAAACAACAAACATAGTGATTAAGGTTTGGACGTCTCCCTACCTGTGAAAGTAATTGGGCAAAAGGCACCAAATTCATTTCTTGATATTTCTAGTCTTTTACTTGCATATTGCCTGAATAAGTATTTAAGCAAAAGCTTGCAGGCAATAACTATTTTTTTAAAAATTGTATTTAACCCGATTAGTTGAGTAATTTCTTCCATATCATATTTTCTATTTGGGAAATGATATAAAAAATGTGGAATATAGAGACTTTGACCACATATAAAAGAATTGTTCTATGATCGGTGAAACATTTTGACATTAATTTCAAACAATCATTTTTTTATTCGAGAGGGAGGGGGGGGGGTGGTGCTAAACATGACCTTTCTACCGATGTCAAATTCCTTTAAATACTGATATGAAAACTGTAATGAAGAACAAATCAATTCCTTGCCATGTGTGCAAAAATAGTTCATGCTTCTGTTTCACAAATCTAATTTTTAAAAGTTTCTATACTTGGATCTTAATTTCTCCCATCCAATATACTATTTTTGCTTTTGTTTTTAAACAAGGGAATGGCAGATGGAGAGAGCTTTCCAGACAGCACTGACTTTGTTTGCTCCTGAAGCAGTTTTTGTTCTTGGTGATTTGACTGATGAGGGAAAATGGGCAGACAATAAGGTGAGGACAAGATCATTAGAGATATTCTCATTAAACAGTCTCAAGATAAGAACCAAAAGTAAGTGTGGTATGGGTAAGAATTTCCTTCATGAGCATATATTTAAGATTATTGGATATTCAAAATTCAATTTGAAATTGAAAAAAGGCAAATACAGTGTAGCTATGTTTCAGAAGATTATTATGAAACAAGCATGTTTATTGTTCACAAACAAAAGTGTATTTAATCATTTTCAAGTGTCTATTCTTTGCTAAGAGTTAGGGCAAGTAAAAAGTGTGCTCCAGAGAGATTTATGAATTGTAAAAAAAAAAAATGATTTCAGAGTTTGTCAGTGTTACTGATTATTTTTGTACCAAAATCTCAAATGGCTATAGAGTGGTGTAAGTCCTTTTTTAAACCATCTCAAAATTCAATTCCCAATTTTTTCTATTATCTCATCAGGAGTTTGAAGCTACAGTCAAACGTTTCAGGAAGATGTTCCGCCATTCACGAGGGGTTTATTTCAAGGTTGTCATTGGAAATCATGATGTCGGATTTCATGGCTCGTTAGTATTCTTCTCATTATGCGATATATGATGTATAGGAAAGAAAAATGTATGAGGCATGATGTTCAATCTAAAAATCTCATCAGTATCAAATTCATGATATGTCTGTTATCAGAATGATGTGCTTTCTCCTTCTCCTTCTCCTTTTCCTTGGTGCCATTTCTGCTTTTCACATGATAAAATGTCGATTTGCTAGTGTAAAGAATTTTTTTAGACATAGCTTTCAGGAAGGTTAACAACACCTATCCGTGCATTTAATGTTATGACCCCCACCTCACATAAGAATATAAGAAAATTATGATGATATGATAAATTAAAACAACAGCAATAATAAAATGAGTGAATAACTGAAAAAAACTATTAGTTAATAATGCTTTAAAAAGCAAATGAATAAAATGAAATGAAAGAAATAAATAACTTTAAAGAATGAATTCAAATAATTGTGACTCAAGCTATGGAGAGGCTACACAACTTTACTTGAGTTTATTTCATTTTTTTTACGATTAAAGTGACCATTTATTTATTTCACTTATTTTTATCCACAGCATGAGTAAGAGCAAGTTGGAGAGATTTTCTGATGCCTTCAACTCGTCTGGTGTTGAAGTGGTCACTCTAAAAAACAATAGGTAACCGAATTTCAACCTGATTTTACCCTGTTTTTAGTTTGTTTTATTTTTGGTTCACAGACGTTACGTTGTGAGGTAATTGCCTACTGATATAATCTGCGTGTGATGTATTTTTCAAATTCATGTGGAATTAATAGGTTTCATAATTTTCCAGGATATGAATAGGTAATTAACTTTTTGTGAAAACAAGACTAAGACAACAAAATATTTTCATTTAGTTTCAATCTATTTTGGTTACTGATTGGCTTATTATGGATCATTACTATTCGGCTTATAGTCTATGGAACACAATTATTGAACACGATCAATCCTAAAATTCCTAATCTAACATTATTCTGGTCCAAAACCTTAATCGCCCTCAGAGATATAAAGACAGTAGCAAATGTTGCAAGAGCATATAATGTGTCAACTTAATAACTTCACTCTTCTATTTAGTGACATCAAACTGTTGGAAATTTCTTTTTTTCTTTTGTAACCCCTAGTTTTGTGTTGGTGAACAGTATGGCCTTCCATGGCGATGGTTGTAACCTCTGTTTGCCTGCTCAGACGAAGCTTCGAGGTGTTTCTGAGAGGCTTAACTGCTCCAGGTTTGGACACCAGGGTGGAGTCAAGCAGCGAGGGAAGGTCAAGTCAAGGTGCAGTCATTACAGACCGTTACCTACAACACCTCCCATTCTCCTACAGGTAATTATGATTAAGGGAATGTCTTCAAGGCACATACTCATCGATAACTTTGGCCATATATGTAATATTTCAACTTGGTGACCCAAAATACCATCCTGTTTTAATATCTCTGGATTAGGGTTTCTTAGTTTTGGGATTATCACAGATACTACTGTAATTAAGGTTTGAATTAAGATTAGGTTTAAGGTGGGGGTCTAACATGATATACAGACTATTCATACTACCAGTAATTATCACTGGTGCATGTTTCCATGGAGTCTAAACTGTAAAGGAAAAACAGTTCTGGAGGTGTTTGCATTGGGTTTTCCAAAAAAGGCTTTTGATGCAGTTCATTACAGCTTAATCTGCCAAAGTTAAAACTCTTGGGACTGCATGAATCCGTTTGACATTAGAACATGTAAATAATATGTGTTTTGCATATTCTGGTTTGAATTTTTTTTGTTTTTACTTGGGGAAAGGTTGAGTAAGATAAAGTCTATTGGGGAATTGCAAGAAACTTGCGATCAATTGCAAGTCTATTTTTGGTGCCTGAATCAATCATATCTCTTGTAATTGATAGTAAATTTGTGATTGATTGCTAATCTGCTCCTTGAAACAAGGACTACAATATGACTTGCTACAGCTAAAATTGATCTATTAATTGTAAAATTGCAACAGAATACTTGCAATTGATTGCAAGTATTTTCTTGCAACACCCCCTTAGTGCATCAAGTATGCATGTGAATCATACTGGATGAACCCGTTTTGTTTCTTCCCAGCATTTTCCCTTGTACCGTCCAAATGATGAGATGTGTTTAGGTGTCGACGGAACACCGCTCGATGAGAAATATATTCCTCATGGACAGAGAAGAGAAGTTCTCTCTCAAGAAGCTACTTATACGGTAACTAAACCTGAGAATAATGCTATTTCTGCAAGACTTGATGAACTGTAGAAGTCAACATTTTGCTGTTTTGTGTGTCATTGTGTAGCGATTTCAATATAAAAATAAAGCTACAAAATGAAGAAGTATTCCCTATCATGTTAGAAATTAGAAATTTAAGAGTGCCATCAAGAGTATTTTCTTGACTCAAGGTATATTTGAGAGTTGTATTGAGGAAAAAACTCTTATTCTGTTCCATAATCCTGTATTCATTAAATTGAATACATAGCCTTTTGTAGAAATTAGTTATATAAATCTAAAAACCATTATTCAATGACTCTTAAATCATTTCACCTACATAAATCTGGATATGACTTTTGGAATAAGTTTCAAATGAAAGTTGAAAAATGACATGAAGAATTAGGGTGTCTGAATTATTTGCTTTAGAAAACCATCTCTCCCATCTGCAAATATGGAGAACAAAAACAGGAGATGAATTCGGTTTAAGAAATGCATGATTTTAATTCCTTCTGTTTGTTGATTTTAGCTTCATTTATTTTTTATTTCTACATTTTCATACAAATGCTCTTTTGGTTGCAGAAGCCAAAACTTCAAGTAATCTGTCAATTTTCTTTTTTTTTTACCAGTTATTATCATGGATCCGTCCTCGTCTTGTGCTTAGTGCTCACACCCATCATGGCTGCTACATCGTTCATCAGAATGTTACTCCAGAAATCTCAGTGCCTTCTTTCAGCTGGAGAAACAGAAAGAACCCAAGCCTTACTCTCGTGAGTATGAGATTAATAATGATAATAATAATAGCTGGATTTATTTATGAAGTGCTTTTTGCCAGAGGATACAAAGCGCTGCTATTATTACCCCGGCTTTAGCTTGAGCTACCATCACCAACGCTCAGTGCAAGGAGTCACTCTTGCCGGGTACCGATTCACCTCACCTTGTTCGAATGCGCCACAGTGTGGATAAATTTCTTGTTGAAGGAAAACATGCCATGGCTACGATTCGATCCCACAACCCTCTGTTTCAAAGGCAAGAGTCAGAACCACTAGACCACGATGCACCCACACAATGGGAGATTAATAGGAGTGTTGATGAAGAGACAAGGGAGGGGTCATTGAATTAGAGATGGGGAGGGGGGGTGATGGTAGTCTGTCACTTGGTATGATGTCTTACCCATGTGAAAGGAATTGTATAAACTGGGTCGGATCTTCAAACAAAGGTATCAGATGTCTTTGTAAGAATAGGGGACGTTTCATCAACATATTTGTCTGACAAGTTGTCAGATATGACATCTTTCCTTTATTCTGATTGGCTGAGAAGCACTGTAACTATGGTAAATGTCAGATAAAATGAGACTTTCTTGAAATGCTCCCCTAGGGTATTTTCAAGTCTTCTATTCTGATTCGCCTTTTTTTTTGGGGGGGGGGTGGCTGGGGCAGGGCTTCTTTTGTTCTGTGAGCTCCCCTTGGTTGCTAGCTTCACAAATACTCTGTTAATTGTCCAGTACATCAGAGCAGGTCCATTTTCAGCTCATGTTAATTCACGTATATAGAGGTGACAGGTCCACAAGTGTGTACGCTCCATCACACCCAAATGTGCAGCAACTTCCCATTGTATTTCTAAAGGTAAAACTAATTCTGAGTTTCATTGTTAAAAAAAACACATTTTCTGTTATTGTCTGTGTGCCCTCCATATTGCATTTTGGATGTGACATCACAATCCTATCCAGGGGGTGTTTCACAAAGATTTAAGTATGACTTAGGTCGCACTTAAAGGTATTGTTTAACTTTGTGAGCAGCCGATTTAAAAAATTCTGAAACCAAGATGAAACATGTGTACAAGTGCATGTATTAGAACTAATAAACCCTGAAAACAACCATTATTGAGAATGAAAAGCTAAAACTACAAGGCAAACCCCTATTTTGTAAATAGGCGTCTTATAGACACCTAAATAGTACACATAAGTGTATGGGATGAAATTAAGATGGTGTTTCCGGTCACTTTATATTTCAATTTTTGAAGCACTAAATAATCATTTTCGAACGCAATTTTTTCTGGGCTTCATTTTTGGAACATATCACAGACACAGGTGACAAGTGTGACCTTCTAGCTCAGATTTTTTAAAAGTCAAACCGATGTTAACCAATCACTTTAATACCGACGCGTACAAGATATGCTACGTGCAATCTTATTGATCAATACGCAGTAGGGCGCGTCCACTTCGCATGATCTGACCAATGGCGATCATGCCTTTTATATTGCATGCAACGAGGCATGTAAGTGCGACTCCAAGTCATACTCAAATCTTTGTGAAACGCTCCCAGGTTACTGCTGTCGGTAAGCTCATCCCCCCTCCCCCTTCCCCACCCCAATGGGTTGTGGAAAGAATTCTCAGTCCAATGCATGGACTATGTTTTTGTATTAAGACTGAGAGCAAAATTGCACCAGGATGAATACATTCCAACACATTTTAGGGGAATAGAATACCATTGTTTATCCTCCATCTTTTTACTTCCCAGGCTTCAATATCTCCTACTTCCATCGCAATCAACAAGTGCTTCCTCCCAGAAGAATCTCTCATCATCACACTTTACGCTGTATCTGGTGTTGTCATGGTAACATACTTTCTTTATTATTTGGTCTGTATCCTATTCAAGCATCGATGGAGGAGACATGTGAAAGTACTATGATGCTATGTCACAATTATTAATCCATGTCACGTCCATGAAAATGTCTTAAATTTGATGGTGCAATATGAATATATTTCAGTTATACTATACTTTGTAGCTTTGTAGAAATCATAGAATATGTTGAGTTGCTAATGACACAGTTTATTCTATACTCTACTCTTACAAGGAAGAGCTATCATGTCACTGAAAATAAATTAAACTTTTTGCTCGTCAAATTTTCTGGGATTGTAAAACAATTTTGATTTTAAGAAATATTGATTGACTAGAATACAGAGAGAAGAGAATATAAAAGGACATTCAATGGAAGAGTTGACTAAGTTGATTTTGAAATATTGTCATAAATGCAATATCATTTGACAGAAAGCCATTCATTAAAGACCCTGACCGGTGTAAAAACAATCATATATTAAAAGAAAGGCAATGATTCATACAATACAAATATACCAAAAATATTCTATACATCTCCTTCCATTTTTTAGAAATATTAGATAAAAATAAGAGAAACTGCTCCTCCAAAGTACGCTTCGATTGAGCACCCCACGTCGCCTGGAAAGGATGACGTCATGTTGTGTCTGGAGGGTTGCGAATCCATAGGTTTGTGTACAAAAGCATTGGGTATTTTCTTCCATTTCTATATTATGAATCCAATTTTTTTTCTGTTTTCAGATGAAAATGGCACTCACAATTATTCACTGTTGAAATTGATGGAAACCTACAACTATTAACTGCCTTTTTTGTGACTTCTTTGTTTGGCTCTTATTGGGCCTAAATTGCTATGTCAGGAAAAGTTGTGATACATAATCTGAATGCAGATAGATTTGAAATCCACGCCAAATAAGCAGGAAATAAAATATGGCAAAAACTAGTTCAAAACTGTAGATTTCATAATTTAAGCATATAGGAAAAAATATATGTGATATCACTCTGTGATGGAAGTGAAGAAAATGAAATGCGTAATCTGGAAAGCAAAAAAATAACCCAGTTTTTCTGTGTACAAACCTATGGAATCGCGACGCTTCTTACACAACGTGACGTCACGGTCTCGAGGCATTTGAAAAGCACAATAAAGCCTATTTTCTAAGCCGGGTTCGAAGCCCGATAATTGGAATATTCTTAAGCAAAATACTCAGCTGGGAAGGGTGAAAATGAATAAAGCTCACAATGCTGTATTTAGTAGCTTCTAAGCTTTCGATTGGTATATAATTTGTCAATTTCATTTTTGGGTCCGGTCTGGGTCTTTAAAAACATTAATCTGAAATTGAATTTGTTTATTTTGTGAATTTATTTTATATGCAGCACATGTATATTTGGAATTTTATCAATCATCATTGCTTTGTGTCTAAAGCCTAGTTTTACTTTACAAACCTGGGCCTTGCCAAACACATATACAGTAGAGGTCATTATGAATAGGAAAATTAAGATTCAGTGTTAGTTGTGGATTGTGAAACCTCCAGACCTTTATTGATGCTATCTCCATAACAGTTAGTCATTAATCTGTACCAAGAGGATTTTGAATATCTGATCAGGGCCGATTGCAGAACAAATGGAGTGCAGATCCCTAACATGGGCATTCCATTACCGGTAGTCGCTAATCAAATTCTATTTGATTGCAACTCTATCTGCGATGGGCTTCAATCCTATTGGCTTATTTTCATTATCATCAATCCAAAGTTTTAAATCCAGTTTGTCCCCATGAACGGGGGTGACAGGCCAGTTTAACCTCAAACTCCCAGTATTACCCCCCTTACCTGCTCCCTCCACCTCGCCCAATGCAGTGCATCCTCCACCCTCAACCCAATCCTCCACCCTCAACCCAACCCTCCTACCTTCCTCCACTTGCCTCATCCATGTCTTCTTTGACCGTCCTCTCCTTGACCCACCCAACCCGAACTCAAAAGCCCTTCTAAAAACATGCCTGTCATCCCTCCTCAGCTAGGCCCATACCAATGTACCCCATTCACCTTCATCGACTGGTCCACTGATGTAAATTCTGACGGTTTCCATGGTGAAGAATAGTGTAGTAGGTTTCACGGTACACCATGTATCTTCCTTGGGCAAGTGTTGGTCCTTAAAAGGACCACCCAATCTTGACGTTTCGACAAGTGTGTTCTTTTTGTCCATAGGAGAATGAGGATGAAAAGAACACACTTGTCCTTTTCAGGACCAACGCTTGCCCAAGAAAGATACATGGTGAACCGTGAAACCTACAACACTAGACTGGTCCACTGCTTCTTCTTTCAAACCCAACGTTTGCATCCACTCCTCAGTCTTCTTCCTGTCCATCAACTTCACATCACTCCCACCATTGCTCCCCTTTCCTCTAAATCCCCATCATGTTCATTATGCACTGTGCAAACATTTACTGTTATATGACACCTTGATAGATCCTTGTCATTTGATTGGTTGTTTGATATCGATCATTCAGCCCATTTTACAATGACGTCATCAACCGTGTAATTTTGGATCCATACGATTTTGTCCATTGCATGCGCACATGTTGTAGGTACGCACAATTACAGACCGAGCATATTTTGCATCAAAATTCATGAATTTCACATGAAAAAGAATCTATTCGTCAGTGTCATACTCATATAAACCAAATAAGGAATGTTATCATTCGTGCAGTGGACAGAATACTTAATTCTGTGAAAGATAAAATGAATGATCCATTTAACTCGGCTACGCCTCGTTGAATGGATCATTTCATCTTTCACCTCATGAAGTTATTCTGTTCATTGCACTCATAACATTAATTATTTGTGTACTATATCACAGGTGGGACTTGTCATGTTAGTACCTGGTACTCTAAACTCATCAGTAGTGTGAACGGCTTGTGTCGAGTAGATTTGGAGTGGCTAATTATGATCTTTTAGCCAGCCAAAATGTTGAGATGGATGTGAAAGGGGTCATATCAGATATAGCCAGACTTCCTCGTAAAAGTCCATTTCAGTAGGTAGTAATGATAAATAACTGATTATTTTTATTTGGTTTTATATAAGTGAGCTATTTTATATTATCACATGTGAAAAGATCACAATAAAAATACAATGCTTGGCACACTGGCTAAGCCTTTTTCAATACTTCAAGGCATTATTTTGGGTGTGTGTTGTACAGTCCATATTGAACCCACTTGATGAAATGTTGTGTTTGCCTAAATGATAGTGAAAATATAAGAAATTTGAATAGAGTTTGTCAATTTCACAAGATTGCTTTTATTGGTGTGAAGTTAATCATAATTATTTGAGTCTAAAAAATCTAAAAGTCTAAAAATAATGAATTTGAAGAAAAATATACAGGAAAAGAGGATTTGTTACATTCTTGATAACATAGTACATTCCTTTTTTTCTAGCTTCATTATATTTGCATAAGCTCTATATGTTAAGGAGCTTTCTTAATCATTTCATTGAAAGATTATTTGTTCCTAGTCAAGTTTTATTTCTTGTTCACATTTGTCAGCCTCTAGCTACCTCAATTCTTTTCCATATAATGTATACAATTTAATGATATTGTAATTCCATTGTATGTCAACATGAAAAAAAAATTAAAATTAATATTTTATTCATTTTTATTGTTTTAAATGCAATATGAAAATAGAAATACTCAATTTTTTTTGCCCAATTGATCGTGGGCCTGGCAGCCACCGTGCAGTGCCAGATCGACATAGCTCCATCCCTTTAACTGTTGAACGCCAAACAGGGTAGCAGGAGTTACCATCTTTAATATCTTTTGGTCTCACGTGGCCGGGGCTTTGAACTCCTGACCTCCCGGTTGTGAGATGGACACTCTTACCAACTGAGCCAACACACCGGTTTAACATGGGTCTCTTTACTGAAATTTGGTTGTATACTGTGAATTTCCGTGTACCCTGCTAAGAATGTCTGTAAATAAGAGAAGGGTATTTTAGTTTTATTTTACTTCTATGAATGTATACTATGTAAATATGCAGGCCTGGAATATTAATTTGCATTGCTATAGTAATTTTCTAAGATAATTTCTTGAATGTCTTTCAAACAAATATATACATATATATATATATATATATGATTTGCATATAGAGGATGTGTTTATGTATTTTTCAGTTGACTGATTTTTTAACACTAGTGATTTATCTCAAATAGTGATTAACAATCCTCACAAAGTTGCCTTTATATTCTTTATTTTTAAGTCTCCAAATCCACCCCTTATTATTCATCGTAGAACATTTTTTTTTGCAATCTCTGATGTAGTACCTGAAGCCCGTAACACAAAGCTTAGCAATGATCGTAGAACATTTGTCTACGACTGATTCCATCGACTACAATGTGCAATCAGTCGTGAAAATTTAGTGTACAGTTAATTGCTAACCTTTGTGTCACGGACCCTGGACAAGATAAATGGAGACCAGGGCCTATAGATATATCAGAATATACCAAGGCATCGACTCTGTCTTCCTCAACTTGAACCGCCAAGAAAAACACAACAGGGAGACAGACTTTGCTCTCATATCACCATAGTTTTAATTAATTTCAGCATTATCAAAGTACAGGGCCCCAGTCTAACAAAGATTTATGATTGATCCGATCAATTGTAACTCTGTGGAAATCCATCAGTGTCATATTTGTTTTCTACGAAATATTTGCAGTGTCCTTGGTATGCAAAGAGAAGCGCAGTTAATTTTCAAGAAAACAATGGATGCATGAATATACATCAAACCTAGAAGATATTTTGAACAAACATGCATAATAGATGTTGACGTTGCTGGCTGTCCATAGCTGTGATTGATCGGATCAATCGTAACTCTTTGTTAGACGGGGCCCATTCAGAAGTACTGAGGTATATAAAGAGGTATATAATAAATCTGTAACCCATGGGTCACTCTCCTTATGGCCTGCTATCCCCACCCATGTCCAACAAACCTCAAAAGTGCATCCTAACTGGCGCAATAGTAAATTTGCAGCCCTAAATGGCAGAACAAGTGAAAAGTTATGGAAATCCGTAATTTGATGCATGTACCTACGAATGGTGCGGGAAAGGCAACCATACCGCCATGAGACCCTGTTTAATGTTTGTTTTTTTCTTTTCTGGACGCCTGTGCTTAGCAGCAGAAGATGTAGAGAGTGACCTCTAGGATCGATAGGAGCTAACTGGCTGCAGCGCTATCGATTTTTTTTTTTTTTTGGGGGGGGTGGGGGACTTATCTGAAGTGATAACGCTCGTATTAATTTAAAGAAAATACTGCTAAAATACACATTTCTTTTTTTTTTTGGGGGGGGGTGATGTTTGCTTGTTGGAGGATTCATAGTAATATTTGAATCTCAGAACATTTTTTTATAAAGAATAGTGCACCCTGTTACGGCACATTTTGGTAAATTGCACGTTTTGGGTAAATTACCCAAATGTGCAAATTTACCAATATGTGCCGTTTGGTAATTTACCAAAATGTACAATTTACCTAAATGTGCATAACATGTCCCCACTTTAATGAAATCTATGATCCACTCCAGTACTTTAGCATAATCTTATATTATAAAGGTAAACAAATACATAGTATACAAGCAAATGAATACATACTAAGTTTATGTAATAAATATGATAAAAATCAATCAAGAATTACCCTTGTGATATGTTGTTATCACTATAATACTTATGATCTATGCCTGATAACATAAATCATATGTTTTCATTATGTACCAGTTTCCTAGTATTCTCATAAAGGCCCAGGAAGCCCCTAGGACTATCTTGTAGTTTGCATACAGCTGGCGCAGGCTACAATAAACAATTCATTAAAATCTATAAAATATATATTTTGCCATATGGTCTATATTTACTTGTTGCAGCATTATCATGACAAGATATATAAAAGTGAAAGACAGTATAGAAGAATATACCAGTATTATTCACAAAAACTATAATAAATACCTTATTTCTTCTATAAGCAATCGCAACCACACAAACCCAGGTGCAAAATAAAATCAAGGATTCATATTCTTGATTCATATCTGCACATTAGAATATATATCAGAAAAAAAAAATTGCGATTAAAATTCAACTGCTACAAATTTTAATTGAATAAAAGTGACTCATATAATAGCAAAGCTGCCTCCAAATCACGAATTACACATACATGTATATACTATACACTTTATTTAAAAAATGGACTCCATATTTCTCAGTTCTTTTCTCTTAAGACAAGAAGACACCGTGATATTGCATATTTATGTTAGATTTACCATTTAACTTATTATAAAAGCAAGGACTATATAGAAGTCGTCAACCTTTCTCCAGACGCTCGTTCTGTATACAGATAAAACATTTGGAAGGAATATACAGAGAAACGGTAGGCAATGAGAGGAGGGAGGGATGTGGAAGGAGGAGAAGGAGGAAAAAAAAGGAGGAGGAGAAGAAGAAGAAGAGGAAGAAGAAAAAAAAGGAGGTGAAGAAGAAAAAGAAGGAGGAGGAGAAGAAGGAGGAGGAGATGAAGAAGGAGGGGGAGATGAAGGAGGGGGAGAAGAAGAAGAGGAAGATGAAAAAGAAGAAAAGAGGAAGAAGAGGAGGAATGAGAAGAGGAAGGAGGAATTAGAGCAGGAGAAGAGGGGGTGCAGAAAATAGGTAAACATTAAAAAGTCTACTAAAAATATTACCAAAACCATGCGTATATTTACAGCCTCTTAACCACATTGTTTGAATCAATTGAAATTATTGTAATGGGGAGGGGGGGGGGGGGGCGCACCAACACTGAGATGGAGACGCATAAATCACGTCGATATAAATCCTGTCACATTTGTTTTTTAACATTATGGAGTTGTACATGCTTGACCTACAATGGTATTTCATATTTAAATTAATTTTTCCATGTTCAGCCTGGAGTAATGAGCCTACCATTTTAAGGGAAAGAGGCAGAAATTATTATTACAAGCGAACGAAGTGGACGAATAAAATATCATGGATGTGTCCCCCAAAAGGGTCACCTTTTCTTCAAACATTTTCTGAAAAGCAAAAGAGAGAAGATATAGAGCTCAAAGATATTTGCATCTTCCCCGTTATTTATTTTTTACAAGGGACAAGCAAAAATTATATGATTTAAATAAAGTCATTAATTTCAACCACTCACGTCCCATGACGCCAGCAGAGGAGGTGTGGGGGTTGGGACATTTATTCTTGTAAACAATTTTCCAAATGTCTTTTTTCCATTTTCATGCCCCCCCTGGATCCACAACCGATATTTCAAATTAGTTTCCTTTTTTTTTGTTACACAGGGAAGTAGTACTGTACCTTGTAGTGAATCAACGTGTCTTTGGATGCGGACCGTTTTGTTTGCCTCTCTCTCTCTTCAAAATAATTTCTGTGAATCAATAGGTAAAAAAAAATCTTACCGTATTCAATTGACCGATCATAAAGCCAGCTAGCAGCTTCTTTGCGTCATCTGAATGACCCTTCCCCTCGAAGGCATAAGTTGCGTCAGTACCTTTTGATAAAGAGAGTTGCATTCGCAAAGGATATACTATGTATATATATCAGATCGATTCTTGATAGCCGAATAACTTCATAACAAACTTGCAGGTAATAGATTTATGGGCATTTTGATCCCATGGACAAACTATTTTATAAACCATATTATAGTCGTGACTGATATAACATTTGCATCAAAATTTATGGTAAATACGATAATAGGTAGCAATGGAAGAATTCTTTGTAGAAGAGGGAATTTTACCAATATTGATGGAAAGTGAAGTGGGGAGAGTAAGATGGAGGGAGGGAGGGTGGGGGGGGGCAGAGACACCCACGCAACCTAACAGAAGCAGAAAGTGCACGGGGGTGGGTGATATAAAAAATAAAACCTATATAGCCTACCTGCCCTCTCCATAATGATTTCCCATCCGCCAGGATGCTGAAAAATAAAACAGAATAGCCAAGAAGAAAGGTCAGCTACGTATGTAAATTGTCATGAAATAATCTGCTGTACAAAATATTAATTTTTAACATGAGGGGTACTCCGGGCTGAAAATAATTTCATCTAAATAGATGTAATAGAATTCACCACACGAAATGCTGAAAATTTCATCAGAATCTGATAAAGTTAATGGATTTTCAAGTTTTGCTTACCAAGGTGCAGGGGAATATTGCCTGAAAAAAAGTTATTAAAAATATTTTGTGAAAGGCAATGACATATTATCACAAGTGTTAAATGGGCTATTGTAATGTGAAACCCACCTCTGAAATAAATGACGTCACATCATAGACAAAATCTTTAATGACAAGCCAACACGAACCACGATCTGAATGTAGAGCCACCTCCTTCATTGAAAACTGAGTGATATCATCAACGTTATTGTTGTTTGGACCAGACTGTAAGGGGTCAGAATAAAATGACAAATATTTACATAATTTGATTAATTAACGATTCCTATAGACGGTGGCAAAAGGGATCCAATTATGTCTAAGGGCCTATTCACACGTGAATCTTGAATCATCGTAATAATGACTGCGATTGTAATCGTGACTGTGATTAGCGTTCGTGATTCCAATCATGTTCAAGTTTGGTTTGACACATGCTAAATATTCGTAATTAGCCTTATTTTCACTGGAATCATCATTCAAATTACGATTTTATATACCGTGTGAAAGGGCGGTAGAATTGTTCACCGATAATTTGATTTTTGATACGCCTGGACATTTCTCAGGTATATTTTATATTCGTTATATTGTAGTACCAATACGAATTTTTTTATAGGGGTTTAGGGCACCGAAGCATACTTTATTGTATTTTGTATAGATCTATTTTGTGTGGGGGTGAGGCCTTTGTAGATTCATGGGGCCGATTGCACGAAAGGGTCTTTGCAAGGACCGTCTTTCGTGTCGCCCATCTTTTATGATGCGCCATGTGAAACGCATTTTAAATAAATCACCTGCAAACATATTTCATTCGTCCGTTAAAATTAACAAAATATTTGTTTATAAAATGATGTGATATATCATGAAATTGTATAAAATTTGATTTAAAAGCAAGCTAACGAATTTTATTCTTTATCATAAATTTCAGAAACACCCCACTTATAGCGTATCATAAAAGATGGGCGACACGAAAGACGGTCCTTGGAAAGACCCTTTCGTGCAATCGGCCCCTGGTTCTTAATTGTAGTAGGCATAATCACAAGATCATAAGGTGCGAGGCTCAGGGGGCGGGGTAGAGAGGATACGAGGTTCATATGAGTTTATGGCATGGAATAGAATCACAGTTAAAAATGAAATCGGAAAAGGCTTCGATCCGCAGGTCACAGTAATAGGATAATTATCGGTATGAAAAAAAAACAACAATTGGGATGAACAGATCGAGATCCATACACTATTTAATATTAAGAAAACATATATACTTCATAATTACAGAAAACATTGAATATACCTGCAAACATAACAAACATAAATAAGCATATAAAAGTGTATATAGCTCATACAAGGGCCTTTTAAAAAACAATCTTGCTTTTGCAGTTAGGCGTATCTTACCGCTGTAAAGGAACTCGTTTCTGCAGTTGCCATTGCACAAAACTTTCGCTTATCTAAAACACACAAATTAAGGTTCTCAATTCGTCAGCTTATGTTCCTACTGATGAATGAACAGATCGACCATCCTTAAAAATCTTCCTAATAATACCACTTATTGTCGGGTCCGCTGTCACACAAGTAAACTATGAAATCCTGTCAGACTGTTTAAAAATTCAGAAGTTGATGCTGAAAACATTATTCCAACTCGCACATATCTCGGTGGCCCGGTGCAATATATACAGCATAGGGTTTATGAAAAAAACCGGGAGAGGGTTTTAACAATAGAAGACCGATGTCGCGAGTTTGTTCAATGCATTCATCCTTGCGATGCGAGGAACAATTAGTATTTTATTGATCGAAAAGAAAAAGGGCGCCGCATTATTTGGCTCACCGAAACAAAATTTTTATGGACTCTGTGCAGTGAGAGCGACGCTAACCAAACGCTCTTGAAAAATCCTTGTGGTATGAGCAAAACTATTGAAAGGGGGGGGGGGGGGATAAATTTGGTATATTAGTATTTGAGTATAATACTTGACAAACAATTGACAATAAATTTGTTTTAAAAGAATGGAATGCGGATATTGACGATAATGTTTAAAAGTAGTTGGTTGAGAACGTTTTAACTTCCTTCTACCCCTTTTGACTTGGGAGTATTGATTGATTGATTGATTTTATTTGTCTGGTAACTATGAACAAGTACAAGAAAGTATGAACAGAAGTGTATACCTTGACAGGATTGCCCATGAAAGCCGAGATGGCTTATTTCCAATTTGTTATAGGCGTATTGATCACTTTTAATGAAGAAATTATTTTAAAGGGTTTCAGGGGGCAACTTCCCTAAGTTAAACCCCGGCTACCCCATTATCAGTCAAGTGGTAAATTTACTCTACAAGGTATACAGTCTGCCTTGCAGTTAACTGGTGAAATCAATCATTAATAAAATGATTATTTTTATATCATTATGACAATTACTATTCAAAGTTCATTGTAAGCGCTGTCACAAACACTCCAAAGTATATCTTTAATCAAAATGAATTTATGCCATCAACTGCATTTATGGGATAATGAGTATCAAAGGTTCCATTCTATCAAAGTGCACTGAAGCTCAGTTATTATCATTACGTTTATATTATATTGCGTATTATTATAACGTGAAAATGTCCTTTAAAACCACTGCACTCCCGGAATGTGTGTGTGTTGTATGTGGGCTCGCCTGGGGGTGTGTATGAAATACTCACACCTGATTGGATGACATTTGTGCGATCGCTGAATGAACTGGCGCAAAGCCAAGTTTAGGCTTACGCGTTCAAACCTCAATATGATTTAAAAAAAAAAACCTCCCGAAAAACAGTGCAAATAGGCAGCAAATTACACTCCTGTCAACAGTATACAGAGCAAACAATATCAATAAGTAAATGAAAATGTATTACAGAAGAAAAACAAAATGAGAATCGAGTCGAATTAGTGAGAGTGCGTGTGTGGTCAAAATAAGAATGAAGTTCCGATTAACAATAAATGGCTGATTTCTGTAGACCGTGTGCGGGTCAGGGGTCAAGCTCAACAACAACGTCATAGTTTTATTTCTCGAATACACAATACCAGCAAAATGGAGAATGGTCAATCTTATTTCTCCATGGTTTGCACTTCCATCCTTTCCTATTTATAAAAAGTCGCATGTATATAAATGCGATGTTCATTACTTTTTTTCGTGGGTGTGTGTGTGTGTGTGTGTGAGAGAGAGAGAGAGAGGGGGGTGTAATGAGTTCTGAAAAAAAATGACGAGGGAAACAATTGCCATGGACTTTGGGAAATGGATAATCATGTTTGCTGTAATATTGGAAGCATGTTGTTTTCTGAAGCGGGAAATATACAGTGAATATTATACTTAATCATATACATGATATTAAGCCTATGTATAGATTGTATAGGCCTAAAAGTAAATTAGATTCCAGATCAATCCATGTGGTAATATTGATAAAAAATCTGAGGTTAAGGATGTCGATGCTTGGCCCTATACAATTAACTACGAAGGAATATAATATACATGCACCATTATGCAGTCGTTAGATTAGCAGAGGATTTTAAGATACCTATGCGACCAGATAATGAAAAGGAATACGTATTTATCTAAAATTATTATTATACAGTTCAAAACAATACCGTAGAGCCTCGGCCGCGTTGATGCCGCGTGATGTTATTTTCACATGGCAAGATTCATGACTGTTATCAGTTTAAGCTAAAATGATATACCAAACAACAAATGGATAATTACAAGATAAGCAGTCTTACCTTATTGATATATTCACCCTTGACCATATTTATTTTCTTGATCCAATTATTATAAAAAGTAACTTTACACTCGTTCATGCACACATGCACCATCCACGCAACGTGTATGCTCAATGGTATAAAATTCCCACGTCTGTAAAATACATCCTGCGTGTAGAAGGACAAGGAGCATTCCTTGCCAGTGCCTGTTCATCGACAACTTTCACAAGTTACTAGAATGCTCGCTTCTGATTGGCTGGGAGTAAATTCGTAATTGAGCACCACAGACCAGACACCCCATGAAAAGCTCCCCCGGTGTGAAAGGATCCGGGTTGTCTTGATGTATTTTTCCTTCCTCGAACATGGGTCTTTAAAATGTGGTTAGGTGTTAAAGGAAACCACAACTTAAGAAAAGAAGAAATCCTATTTGAAAGAGTAAAATGAGAGGAACAATTTAAAACAAGTTTCATCAATTCGGGTATGAAATAAGCAAGTTATTGACGTTTAAAAAGTCTTGTACTATCTGTGGGTCCCGGCTATGGGGATCCTCAAATTAAGGAGATACCAAAGGTGATATCGCCTTGCTCAAACTGGCCAACATGCTTCAGAATGGCAGATTTGGTGGACAACTCTCAATTTGTTTTGTACACAAATTTTCAGATTTTCACCGTTATCTTTCAAATTGCAGCATGCCTCCTCCTGACCATAACGTATTATAATTCACAGATAATGTCAAAGTCAGGAGGATATAATGTGAAATATGTAAAATAAAGGGGGAAATCTGAAAATATGTGTACAAAACAAATGGAGAGTTGTCCACAAAATAAGCCCATTTCAAAGCATATTTGCCTAATCGAGGATCCCCATAGAAAGCACAACGGGACTTTTCAAACTTTCATTAATTATTCTATGAACCGATTTTGGTGAAACGAGTATTATATTGCTCCTCTCATTGCATTCCTTCTGATAAGATTGATTCTCTCCTTGCATTTGGTTTCTTAGTTTATGCAGGGGTGTGTGTCACAATGCGACTGTAAGTCTATTTAGTGTTAACCCCTAGTAACCATTCAGCTTGTATATAATAAAAGGAATTTGGGTGGTTGACTCTTGTCATAGTCCCAGAGTCAATCAACTGTATCTTTAAGTAAGTGATCAAACCCGCTGGGGTGTAAGGATTAGAATTTTACTTTGACTTCTTGACAATCTTAGGTCATGAGCATTGGGTCATTTAACTTGATATATTTAGTTAAGTTCAATGGGGCTCTAAAATTCTATAGATGTTTGTTTTTTATGTATGAGAGGAAAAGACTGTTGAGAATGTTTGAGATGGGAGTTTTGAATAGGTGAAATTAAAGCTTGGATAGTTAAGTAGTTTTAATTGGATATGTTCAGCGTGGAAGAGTAAAGCAGAGGAATATTGAGAATGTTAATGACTTTGTCTTTGTGAGAGTCAAGATGGAGTGGTGTTTGAGTAAAAGCAAATCAGAAATCGTTTGATTCTCGGGAGAGGAAGACCCTTCCACATTTGGTCTTAACTTGGAGTGTGAGGGTGTGGTTCTCGTAGGCCATTACTTTGGGTGTATGTTGCAGGCTGTGTAGTGCAGGCACAGCGGAGTCTTAATCCCCATCGTTGGCAGGCTGGATCCAGGCAGCACAGGCCAGGTAAAGCCACCACATCTGCCCTCATCTCACCAGGCACGACTGTTCCAAAGAACTGTAAGTTCACTATTTTATTGGTATAATTAATTATTGTAATTAAAAGCAAAACTTAGTGTTTTCAAAGAAAACAGAAATTCAGTAATTATTTTGCTTATGATTAATGTTGGAGTATTGAACACTAAAGTGCAAAGAATATTAAATGCTTTGTTGTATTGTATAGTAAATCATATTTCATAAATGAAAACTTTGTGAAACCAACTAAACATGAAGTAATGATATAAAGATGAAGTAATTAAATGTTACTAAATGAGACATTTTATTATGGAAGAATTGTTGGTTTATACGCTCAATGACAATGACGATTCCCATATATTTTAAACTGATAGTTATGTGATATATGGCTTGTGAACTGAACAAGAGTAATAGCCAGGATCAGTTTATTGATGTTGTATATGATATAGTTGATGTAAATATTCATTGAACTGAGAAGTATACTTCTATGAGAAGAGAGATTTCCTTTTGCTATTTAGGGATAAAAGATACCGTAGTTTGTTTTTACATTATTTTCCGTAAGTAGCTCAGTGAATTCAAGCTAGTATATCGTAACTGACTTGTGAAGAGTTATAGTGTTATTACTGGACCTTGTCTATTAGGAGATGGTTATTTATTTACTCTCTTTAGGGACGAGCTGGGCTCGTACTTCATCCTCGAACTCAGAGTTCGTGACTTGTGATTCATCGTAGCAATCTTGTGGCTCTCAGCCCCCATCATTTCGTCCGCGAATCTGGACTGGCTTTTCGTCGAGAGTTCGCTCGCTTTACTTCGCGTCGTCGAAGCCACCGCAGTTCGCTCTTAGACGACTATATTCATCGGACCAACGATAGTCATTGATGATGTCGAAGGGGTCCTTATTCTGAACTATTTAAATTATAACCAGATTAGATATACTACGGTCCAGTGTAGGTATTCATCCAAGTATAAACCCTCTTTTGATGAAACTTAATTGGTGGAATTAATAACCAAAAATATTGTCACGTTTGGATGCCAAATTATTAGGCCTTGATTAATAAATATAAATAAATCACTCTCATTAGATACATATTTATATAATATTGGATGGCCTTGAGGTTAATACAAGGAAATATTGGACGAGCTTTGCATAAATATTGGACGAGTCGAAGACGAGTCCAATATTTTGCAAAGCGAGTCCTATATTTCCTTGTATTGACCGAAAAATGGGACATCCAGTATTATGATTATTATTCATACAGAGAATTTTAGCAAATAATTTTTAACTTACCCTCCCGCCCTGAGACTCTGACTCTGCTGTATGATGGGGGGACCTAAAGCTACGCACTTTGTTTTCAAACAATAAAAAACTGTCCCAATTTTAATATTTCAACAAATTATATTTCACTAATTTGTGGCAAACATTCTAAAGATCATTAACCAAGTAGAAAATATCACAAAACTCACTAATACGAAAATCCCGTCGTGTTTTTCGAAAACCTCTTAATTTCGCCGCCCGATGTAGAAGGGGTCCTAAAGCTACGCACTCGATTTATCATGCAAAAAAATAGTATTTCCTGTGCCTCAATTTCTAAAATATATTCAAATTATTATAGGATAAAATGAAATTAAAGCGAATATAACTCCAAACTTCCTAACAGTTGTTGGTTTTCTCTGCATTTAGAGATTTACTGCAGCCTCTGTAGAAAAAATTTAATAGGAATTGTTCATCACTCTGCAGTCACAGTTCCACACACAGTGCTCATTGCCATTGAAAACTGCATGCGCGCGCGATGAGTGGTGCGTACACTTCGGGAATTCCCCTTCTAGTCGTCCAATATTTTCAATATTGTGTCACCTCGGAAAAAATATTAGGCGAGTTCAACAAACTTTTTAAGTGGGTCGAGTGCACCAACAAAATAACACTTGTATTTGGGCTCTAAAATTGTCTGTATGAATAATAATGCAACATATTCAGTATAGGTTAATTCATGCTGATGTTAACTGCTGAATACAGTTTGATGTTATGTTGATATGCATGTGATTCATGATTTAATTCTGATTATTCAATTTCTTTAACTATATGTACATTTATAGAGCTGGTCGCTCTGAATTAAATTTATGTTACATATAGATATTGAATGATTGTGTGATTATTGCAAATGGTAACTACTTTCGTTTCAAGCAGAACCAAATCTATTACCAGACTGGGAATTTCAGTCCCAAGATCTGACAGTGTGTTAAAAAGGATAGGAAACTCAGACACAATGCATTTGAAAATATATCGGAATACAAAGGCATTCTAATCACTGACAAAGCACTCCACGTTGGTTTGATATCCCATAAGCCTTAAAAACTATACTTATAGAATTGACTAATATCAGCATCTTCTGACAATTTGCGCCATTTTAGTGCTCACTCAATATGAAAGATGTAAATAATGATGAACATAATTTGTACAGTAATTTATGCGTGTTCTTGCGTGAATCTGAGATAATTAACTTTTAATATTATTCGAATTTTGGTTCTTTTTGTTCGCTTATACCCGTAATGCCCAAAATATACTTTTGCATTATCATTAAGAACTGGACAAGCCAATGGGAATCTGACTTTATCTCGTTGCTCCTAGAAACTGTCGCCTGAAAAGAAATGTTCCTCGTATTGACACATCTGAATGTCATTGTTGAAACATCTGTTTAAAACACATTCCCATCCTTTCTAACACATCCCTGGTTTATGAAAGTGAATTCCAGCTTCCTTTTTTTTTCGTTTAGCAAATTTGATGTTCGAAATCTATATTATGGTTTTTGTTATTTTTTTTTCAAGTGGTGTATTATTTTCTTCTAATTAAAACTCTTTTTCAACACCACTCCTCTTTCTCTTGTTCTTTCTTTTTCCATTGCTTTGTTATGTTCTTCTTCTCCCTGTTCAATTGTGCACATAATCCATATTAAGAATACTCTCATTATAACACACATATCTGAGTGTTGTGATCACTTTTTGGACAGGGAAAGAAACACTATTTAAAATGAGCTCAAATACATGCACATGTAATAGTAGTATTTGAATGAAATGGAAGTGTTGCACAAGCACAATAATATTTTACAAATAGACTGTAAACCTGACATCATACTCTTGAGGTACACATAAAGCAGGTAAAACTTTGTTTTTGTAAAGATGAAGAAAAGTACTTTAAACAGTATAAGATAATCAGCTAGCAAGCCTTTACCCTAACAATCCCAGGGTACCTTAATGGCCCCCTAAATATTTCTATGATAAATCCATAGACACGACAGGGCCACGCCATATCGTTCAAGACTATTTTAGGGATGCAAGCATGGGTATATACGGAATCTTATCTTTTCTTTGTAGGCATTCAATGTCCATGATTTTTTTTAGTAATTTGGGGGGAAATATGAACTTTTCTGTTGGGAATTCATTAACATAATTGTGGTCATATCTTTTTTGAACATATCCCCCAACCCCTTAAAGGGGAATCCAACCCAAATAAAAACTTGTTTTTATAAGGAAAAGAAAAATCAGACAAGTTGATAGGTGAAAGTTTGAACAATATTGGACAAACAAAAAGAAAGATATGAATTTTTAAAAGTTGTAAATATTGGTAATCACTATACCCATGGAGATTTCAAATTGGCCGCATATGGGATGTCATAGTGATGTAAGGCAAGGACTACTCTTCCATGTACTCCAATACATATTATGGCTAAAATGTCATTTTTCCCAAAAGTTTTATTTCAAATTATATTTTTCTTTCATGAGGTCATGAAACAATATACTACATGGGTTATATTTAGATTACTGCCCCGGGGGAATGGGTACTTAGGAGAAAACCACAAATCCCTGATAATAAAGTACATGGCCTATGGGAAAGTTGTCCTTGCCCCTTGTCATAATTTACTTACCCAGTTGCCAATTTGAAATCTACATAGTATTAGTGATCTCAATTTTAAAGCAGCTATAACTTTCTTATTGCTTGTCCAATTTCTTTCAAACTTTCACCATTCTGTTTAATTTATTTTTCTCCTTCCCAACACAACATTTTATGGCCAAGGCTGGATTCCCCTTTAAGAGCTAAAAAATGCTGTATTTAATGTATAGTTTAATTGATTTACAGAAAATTGCATCACTCGTTGAAAAAAAAAACGTTTTAAAACGATTTTAAACGTTTTAAAACTTAAAAAAAGTTTTTTTTTTAATAAAAATCGTTTTTTTTTTTAAATAAAAATCGTTTTTTTATTACAACCCTGAGTATGTTTAGTGTACTTAGTATATTAGAAAGATGAAGGGGTGCGATTTTACCACTTGCCCGGATTGCCGTTTTTATTGATAGATACGCCACTGCATTTAACATGGGCTTAAATGGTAAGCGAATAGTGCAGGGCAGAGGTAATCGTGATACTATTTTGAAAAAAAAAACAATTATAATACCGATATGAGTAAGAGTTTTCTAAATAATAATAGAAAAATAAATCTTTGATTCTGTTAATAATTTATTTGTATTATTAAGCTGCTCTCCCGTTCAAGATCAAAATACATTTTCTTGTAGCAATTTAAAGTACTTAAATGTTATAATTGGTTATGGTGCACTTCTGAATAGATTGTCATCTTCAGTAGACAGCTTGCCTGGTGATAGTTTCTGGTGTACATTCAGAATATCAGTTAGGGTATACCTCTGTTTGGGATGTCATCTTCAGTAGACAGCATGTCTGATGTTGAGGTCTGGGGAGCGTTTCATCAACATTTTTGTCCGACAAGTTGTCAGATCTGACATCTTTCCTTGATTCTGATTGGCTGAGAGACACTATTACTATGGTAACTGTCGGATAAAACAGGACTTGTCGGATAAAACGTCTGACAAGTCCTTTCATGAAACGCTCCCCGGTGTTTATTCATTCAGGATACCAGTCAGGGTAAACCTCTGATTGGGATGTCATCTTCAGTAGGCAGCTTGTCTTGTGTTGAGGTCTGGTGTTTATTCATTCAGAACATCAGTCAGGGTACACCTCTGTTTGGACTGTCATCTTCAGTAGACAGCTTGTCTGGTGTTGAGGTCTGGTGTTTATTCAGTCAGGACACCAGTCAGGGTATACCTCTGTTTGGGATGTCATCTTCAGTAGAAAGCTTGTCTAGTATTGATGTCTGTTGGTTATTTTTTCCAGGACCTCAGACAGGGGGCACCTCTGTTGGGACTCTCATCTTCAGTAGACAGCTTGTCTGGTGTTGAGGTCTGTTGTTTATTCATTCAGAACACCAGTCAGGGTACACCTCTGTTTGCTGTCATATTCAGTAGTCAGCTTGTGTGGTGTTGGAATTTTATATGTTCAGAACAGCAACCATGGTACACCTATGATTGAGCTGTCAACTTATAGACAGTTTGTCTGGTGTTGGTATCTGGTGTTTATTCATTCAGAGCACCAGTCATGGTACACCTCTGTTGGGATGTCATCTTCAGTAGACAGTATGTCTGGTGTTGAGGTCTGGTGTTTATTCATTCAGGACACCAGTCAGGATATACTTCTGTTTGGGATGTCATCTTCAGTAGACAGCATGTCTGGTGTTGAGGTCTTGTGTTTATTCATTCAGGACACCAGTCAGGGTATACCTCTGTTTAGGATGTCATCTTCAGTAGACAGCATGTCTGGTGTTGAGGTCTGGTGCTTATTCATTCAGGACACCAGTCAGGGCATACCTCTGTTTGGGATGTCATCTTCAGTAGGCAGCTTGTCTTGTGCTGAGGTCTGGTGTTTATTCATTCAGAACATCAGTCATTGTACACCTCTGTTTGGACTGTCATCTTCAGAAGACAGTTTGTCTGGTGTTGATGTCTGTTGTTTATTCATTCAGAACAACAACCATTGTACAGCTCTGTTTGGACTCTCATCTTCAGCTTGTCTGGTGTTTACTCTTTCAGAACATCAGTCAGTGTACACCTCTGTTTGGACTGACATCTTCAGTAGACAGCTCGTCTGGTGTTGAGGTCTGGTGTTCATTCAGGACACCAGTCAGGGTATACCTCTGTTTGGGATGTCATCTTCAGTAGACAGCTCGTCTGGTGTTGAGGTCTGGTGTTCATTCAGGACACCAGTCAGGGTATACCTCTGTTTGGGATGTCATCTTCAGTAGACAGCATGTCTGGTGTTGAGGTCTGGTGTTTATTCAGTCAGGACACCAGTCAGGGTATACCTCTGTTTGGGATGTCATCTTCAGTAGAAAGCTTGTCTAGTATTGATGTCTGTTGGTTATTTTTTCCAGGACCTCAGACAGGGGGCACCTCTGTTGGGACTCTCATCTTCAGTAGACAGCTTGTCTGGTGTTGAGGTCTGTTGTTTATTCATTCAGAACACCAGTCAGGGTACACCTCTGTTTGCTGTCATATTCAGTAGTCAGCTTGTGTGGTGTTGGAATTTTATATGTTCAGAACAGCAACCATGGTACACCTATGATTGAGCTGTCAACTTATAGACAGTTTGTCTGGTGTTGGTATCTGGTGTTTATTCATTCAGAGCACCAGTCATGGTACACCTCTGTTGGGATGTCATCTTCAGTAGACAGTATGTCTGGTGTTGAGGTCTGGTGTTTATTCATTCAGGACACCAGTCAGGATATACTTCTGTTTGGGATGTCATCTTCAGTAGACAGCATGTCTGGTGTTGAGGTCTTGTGTTTATTCATTCAGGACACCAGTCAGGGTATACCTCTGTTTAGGATGTCATCTTCAGTAGACAGCATGTCTGGTGTTGAGGTCTGGTGCTTATTCATTCAGGACACCAGTCAGGGCATACCTCTGTTTGGGATGTCATCTTCAGTAGGCAGCTTGTCTTGTGCTGAGGTCTGGTGTTTATTCATTCAGAACATCAGTCATTGTACACCTCTGTTCGGACTGTCATCTTCAGAAGACAGTTTGTCTGGTGTTGATGTCTGTTGTTTATTCATTCAGAACAACAATCATTGTACAGCTCTGTTTGGACTCTCATCTTCAGCTTGTCTGGTGTTTACTCTTTCAGAACATCAGTCAGTGTACACCTCTGTTTGGACTGACATCTTCAGTAGACAGCTCGTCTGGTGTTGAGGTCTGGTGTTCATTCAGGACACCAGTCAGGGTATACCTCTGTTTGGGATGTCATCTTCAGTAGACAGCATGTCTGGTGTTGAGGTCTGGTGTTGATTCATTTAGGACACCAGTCAGGGTATACCTCTGTTTGGGATGTCATCTTCAATAGAAAGCTTGTCTAGTATTGATGTCTGCTGGTTATTTTTTTCCAGGACCTCAGTCAGGGTGCACCTCTGTTGGGACTCTCATCTTCAGTAGACAGCTTGTCTGGTGTTGAGGTCTGTTGTTTATTCATTCAGAACACCAGTCAGGGTACACCTCTGTTTGCTGTCATATTCAGTAGACAGCTTGTCTGGTGTTGGTGTTTATTTGTTCAGAACAGCAACCATGGTACGCCTATGACTGAGCTGTCAACTTATATAGACAGTTTGTCTGGTGTTGGTATCTGGTGTTTATTCATTCAGGACACCAGTCAGGATATACCTAATTTGGGATGTCATCTTCAGTAGACAGCATGTCTGGTGTTGAGGTCTGCTGGTTATTTTTTCCAGGACCTCAGACAGGGGGCACCTCTGTTGGGACTCTCATCTTCAGTAGACAGCTTGTCTGGTGTTGAGGTCTGTTGTTTATTCATTCAGAACATCAGTGATGGTACACCTCTCTTTGCTGTCATATTCAGTAGACAGCTTGTCTGGTGTTGGTGTTTATTTGTTCAGAACAGCAACCATGGTACACCTCTGTTTGGATTTCATCTTCAGTAGACAGCATGTCATGTGTTTAGGTCTGGTGTTTATTCATTCAGGACACCAGTCAGGATATACCTCATTTGGGATGTCATCTTCAGTAGACAGCATGTCTGGTGTTGAGGTCTGGTGTTTATTAATTCAGGACACCAGTCAGGGTATACCTCTGATTGCTGTCATATTTAGTAGACAGCTTGTCTGGTGTTGGTGTTTATTTGTTCAGAAAAGCAACCATGGTACACCTATGATTGAGCTGTCAACTTATATAGACAGTTTGTCTGGTGTTGGTATCTGGTGTTTATTCATTCAGAACATCAGTCATAGTACACCTTTGTTTGGGCTGTCAACTTCAGTAGACAGTTTGTCTGGATATCTGGTGTTTATTCATTCAGGACATCAGTCATGGTACACCTTTGTTCGGACTGTCATCTTGAGTAGACAGCTTGTCTGGTGTTGATGTCTGGTCTTTATTCATTCAGAACATCAGTCAGTGTACACCTCTGTTTGGACTGTTATCTTTAGTAGACAGCTTGTCTGGTGTTTATGTCTTTATTCATCTCCAGATCATATTCTGTAGGGAGAAAAATATAATTTCTATTTTAGTCGTTATTTCTGTTATTGGCGCAATGCGCCAAACATTTTGAGTGGGCAAAACATGGCGTATGGGGGCAAATTTTCTTTCAAATAAAATGATGAAAATTCAAGCCAGTAATGCATTCAAGCTAATTAAAATTTTAGCTTTCTCATGATAAAAATCAAATTTTTGAATAAACTTTTACATATTTATTAAAAATAAATACGTTATATTACTTATTTTTCCTTTCCCTTTCTATCATTACCTACTTATTTTTCCTTTATCTTTCCATGTCTTTCCAGTGACTCAAGCCCCGCCCCCGATCTATACACCACTTTTGTTGCTGTTATTATTACTATCATTATTACTTTCATTTTTGTTATTCTTTCCTTATTATTCATTATCATTAATTTCATCGTCGTCATATTTAGCACCATGCATTATCATCATAATGTGTCGTATATTTATAGGTATCCCTCAATCTTGTAATACCAACTGTGTAATTATGTTAGACCTTATATTCACCTCATATGTTCATCAAATTCGTTCTCTTCGTCCTAAATGAACTGGTAGGTCTGTCTATCCAATCATTTCTTGCTTGATCGGTTAGATAGCTTGAATCGAACGAAGGCTCCATGACCAGGTGATGATAGTGGATAGCCGTTCTTGCCAATAGATGTTCAGTTCCTGCCCAGATTCGGATTCCCTTCCTCCATACTCTCACTCTTGGAGGCTTTGTGTTGGCGGCATCCCGGCTTCTGACAACGACATGACAGATTGCAAATGAAGTACCATTCAACTATATTTTTGACGGAAATGACTTTTATTGTACAGGAATGTTTTATTGCACACCTTCATCTGCATAATTTTGTTGATGTAATATCAATTGTGGTTTTAAATATGAATGTTTGTACACCCTTCAAATCATATTTGAATAACTCGGTGAGGTCCACAAGTATCTAAAACTGAATAGTAGAAAAGAGAATATTCAAGATAGCATCAAAGAAAATTACCAGACTGAAATTTTATTCTAACCCAAGTTCTCACCAAAAATACGCATTATACCCCCGGTAGAAACAAGGGAAATGGTAGAGCTACAATTAAACTGCAGGCTTCTTAGTGTACAAGAGAATTCGAGGTATTATACTTTAAATAATTATATAATCATTTCCAGTAGCAAAGCCCTCTAGTGAACGAGGTTTCACCTTCAACTAACCTCTTTCATCTGCGCATTTTCGACAGGCATCGAGATCAGCCAGCATGTAGGCGACCAAGAGATCGGCTTCGATTTCCTCGACGACCTCCGTCATGATGTCGTTGAGCCAGGATTCGATCTGGTCATCGTACGTCATCGTGATGAAAGAAGATCCATTCGGTTGTCGGAATCCCTTCTTTCCCCTTCTCTTTCTATTCCTCCTTCCTCGCATCCTCCTTCCATTCGACTATTAATGCAATCATTCAGAGTTAGATTTCCTCAGAATTGCGGGTTTTATTTACCATAAAATCGTCAGAATTTGTGTAACGTGAACTCAATCATAATCGCCCTCAGGCCCCCTCCAAAACTCATAAAAAGAGAACAAAATAAAATATTCATCTTCGGATGAATATGTGTAATTAAGTGAGCGTTTCATCATGTTCATAGCAGGAGTTGTCGGATGTTTTATCGGGCAAAATATGTTTTATCCAAGATTATAAGGAAAGTTATAAAATTTGGCAAATTATGAGACAAAATGAGAGATGAATCGCTCTCCCGAAGTCGAGATAACATCTTGACGTTTCTGGTAGTAATACTATGTCTAAGGCAAAAAGAACATTTACAAGCTTAGGTTTTTTGATAAAAATTAATCATTTACTTCTATTTCGGGTTTGTTTAACACGTCACTAGTCTTTATTATTTATCTTTGAGGGATATTGTGAAGCATCGTTGTTGTTGAGTTTATTTATTGATTGTGATTATTTTTACTTCAATAAAAAGCCTTGGAGGGCTAAAAAAAAACAAAAAACAAATTGTCGATAATCAGTCAATGATGATATTAGAAAGAAAATTTTCTCATACCTTTTGCGAGACATCCACGTCTTCCTCCTTCTCCTCATCATTCTCCATCTCATCTTCCTCATCGTTCTCTCCTGGTTGCTGTTGATTCATCAGGTGTTGATCGATCGCCATGATGAAAGCCGTGTTCAAATCGTAAAGACGTCGCAAAACTACTCGTGCAGCATTCTATTCACAGGAGAAGCCAGATTGCAAACACACATACATATAATTGAAAAGTTGTAAACATTGGGATTTTTTTAGAAGGGAATGATGTCCTCATAGTGGATTAATAGCTGAGGGAAATAATAAAACAAAAGGAAAGAAATCAAATTCCTGAGTAATTTTAACCTTACTGAGCAATATGAAGGGAAAAAAATATCAGAAGCTAATCAAGTTGACATAAAATAATCAACAGCATTGGCACACCACCCCAGAGAATTTACTCCAAATATATTATTCCGAAACAAACTCTATGTATTTCTGTATTTCTTTTGAATTTCTGTTTTTGTCGATAATATGAAATAACTAAAATATTCTAACTGGAAAGGACATAGTGTGGAACACAATGTGAAATCACTTTCACACTGTTAACAGTCAACCACGTGAACACGCTATGAAAAGTCACACTATCGAGATGTCCACAGTTTTAAAGTATCTTCACACTTTTGAATCTGAGCATTTCAACAGTGTGAATAATAATATTTTCACATAGTCCACTATGTGATCACACAGTGTTTACTCCAGCAGGATATACCAGAAGGAAACAACAAATTATATCAGCCGAATCAGAAACTTAAGTTAGAATTTTTTCTCCTGTTTCTCTAAATTCCATGACTATAAGATCTTAATTTATGTTCATTGACATTTACCCTCTGTGCACTTGTCGTCAAAGACGTATCTGGGCAGCAGACCCCCTTCCCTCCTCCATCGAAACCCTTAGCAGTGTCTCCCTCTTCACTGGTAATACTGGTGCAAACACTCAAAGGCGTCGGTGACCGTCCCGGACCAATGGGTGCTTTCTCCGAGGTGCTTGATCCTTCAGGGGTGCTGGTAGGTGTCTGCAGTGGCGTTCTATCCATACCCCAAGTCATCGGTGCTCCAGGTGGGCGTGGTCGGGTCAACCTGGTGCCGTCTGCTTTGGCCCACTATGCATATTGGAACAGATTTCATCAATGTTGGTGAAAAGTCTCAAGAGGATCAAAACATTTGAAATATCATTGAAAACGTAAAAATCATGAAAAATTGAATTGCCTTAATGTACATTCTTCTGAAGACATTATAGACCTAATACACCATGTTGTTGCTGTTTTTTTTTTTTTTACATTTACATTTTCCATAAGCCATACACCTATCCTTCCAAATCATCATTTTGTATACAGTACGGTTATCGTTTAAATTGAAATCAAACAACTATCCTTTCAAACTTATTTGCATAGATTTCTGTGTTTTCCTTTCTCTTTTAGCATTTTACAATAATAATTCAATCATAGCCCTCATACTTAGGAATGAAAACGATGTTAAAATTAAGAAAATAAAAAATATCATAATTTAACTAACACAAGCAAGACAAAGTGCATTTTAATTTGCATGGGATAGATAGAAATAGACACAAATATTTACCTTCTTCATATAATACGAATCGTTTGTTTTCCCTGGACAATGATCATAACGGGGAGGGTGTGGCCCTGCTACCCCCGTCCACTGGTATATAACAAAATATAAAAATACATTTGGTATGTCAAATTGTTTATGGAGGAACCTTGGTAAACACAAATACATCCTCTTCAATCAACATTGATGTAATGAGCCAATTTTTAATGGTTGATCTATACGCTCTCAAACAAACTAGTTAAATTGACGATTAAAATAGTCAGCTGGGTGCAACGGAAATATAGTTATCATGAGTTAGAAGGATGAAGGTGGTAAATAAAGATAAAGAAAGTCAAATGAATGGGGGAGGGGGCAATGACTGAAAGACTAAAAGGCAGAAAATTGTGCCACTGTGTCATCGAAAATAAAGATAGACAAAAGTAGGAGAAAAAAGTAGACATGGTAAAGATGTTGGCCTATTATAAGTATAAGAATAAGATACTGAGGAGGAGATAAAGAGAGAGAGGGGGGGGGGGGGTAGAAGGAGGGAGGGGAGATCCATTTCCACTTTTTTGCTTTTAGTCTACTTTTCGTTTCAATTAGCACCATTTTCATCATGAACTTGATAAAACCTTACTAAAGAAGCATGGCCTTAATAAATCTTCAGTATTTTAGGGACATTCCACATCTCTATTAATATTTCTTTCAGAATAAATAATTCCATTTAGATGTAGATTATTGTTCATGAAAGCTAATGGGGGGGGGGGGCTACATTATTTTGTTCGGCCTTTACGAAAGTTTTTGACATGCAGCAATCACATTGATAATGATTTTTAATATACCTTTTTACGATATTGTCCCTTGCCGCCCTTCTTCCTAACACCAACTCCTTTTGTAGGTGTATTGCTACTCTCCCGGGTATTTTTACAAGGTTTAACTTGTAGACAACCCATATTGAAAACGAAATCGTCAACAAATTAACCAAAATAATCGACAGAGAAATCTCACGCAAGTGATATTCTATATAGTCAATGATAATGTGATCAAATCCCAATATTTTGATTGCCAGTATATAGTAGCCCAGCAACCAAGGTGCGAGAGATTTAATGACGTAACAATAAATGAATACGCGAAATTTTGTCAACGTAAAGTAACGTAACGTAACGCCGTATATCCCTATCGTGCCCCCTTTGCCCCCAATACGCCCCCGCCTTCCCTCTACGGACCTCGGCCCTGCCCAAATTTGAAAATTTGTATTCAAATTTCCCCCTTTTTTTAAAGATTGGGACATGATACAGGTTCCATGACCATAATAAGTGGGCGATAGTGATAGTATTCGTTGAGATATCACTGAGCCTAAAAATATTCCCATGCAAAATGTTAAAGAAAAGTAAGAGTGACAGACTGCAGGCAGGGAAAATTGTGGTTCACGATCACAGTGGTCTAATAATGGACAATTGTTTTTCAAGGGTTGAAATGCGGAACTCAATAATTACCATAGTTAATGTTTGATCTTCCTAAATACGTTATATTCGTCTTGTCCTTGACTATACTGTTGGTGCCCCCCACTTTAAATGTCTTTTTATGCTTTTCTATCTCCTTTCTTTCTCTTAATCTTCTTGTTTTCTCCTCTTATTTACTTTAAAAATGAATGGCGATCACCCCTGTGGTGGGTTAGTGGGAAAGCGACGAGTTAAAATATGGAAAAAATAGATTTTAAAGAATATGGATAAAAGATAAATGAAATCTAAAAAAATGAGTATATAAAATCAAAGGTTTCATGTGTTCAATTGTTTGACATTTTGAGGTAAATGTGTCTAAATGTTCTGCTCGCGATTCACGCTTGCATCATTGTTTAGTAAGATAAATTTTCTGTTTATGTTTACAAAAATAATGCTCACATGGATTTAGGACCTTTTTTATATCTCCATTCTGATCATAAAAATTATGATGACAGAAGTGTGTAACCAAATCACGCTGGCTGATATTTGTGTTTATTTGTTATGAAATAAAATAAAAGTATACATCATAGCCAACCTTACCATAAATGTATATACAGAAATACCGAAATAATAAAACTCTCGGTTTCCCCGACATTCTCTTCTTAATTGTTGTGGAAAATGACTGGTAGTTTGTTTAATCAATGTACTACATTCAGTTGCGGCCAGAAGTTACAACCAGGATATTTAAAGGAAAGTTGACACTTGCCAAACATCATAAAATTTACTGTATCTTATAAAATATTTGTGCTATCATGACAAATTTGATATCAAGCGTTTAAGTATGTCATGCCCCCTTCATCACATTGTTTCGTCATCAGGAGCTGAAAAATATTTAGGTGTCATTTTTTTTCCCCAAAAAATCTTCAAATTTCAGACAAATTAGAAATAAAAACTTGACAAAAACATTTTATATTTGTGCTGGTTACTTCTCGACACAAACATTTCAGATAACACTTTTGGTTCAGTGGTGACATACATGATTGTATCATGATAGAAAG
This sequence comes from Lytechinus variegatus, assembly GCF_018143015.1. Lineage (NCBI taxonomy): Eukaryota > Metazoa > Echinodermata > Echinoidea > Temnopleuroida > Toxopneustidae > Lytechinus > Lytechinus variegatus. Next base: position 20,137,592 of record NC_054741.1, on the reverse strand, counting down.
AGTAATATAAATCATCGATTTGACATTTACATATTCCTATGAAACAATGTTTGAAAATATAATAAACAATCCAATACATTTGGCACGACTATTACTTTTTTTTTTCTTAAAAAAATTCCACTTGAAATTTACTTTAATCCTTGCGGCATACCAATCATGTGAAAGAACTTAATATACTCTTTCATTTTACACCGTTTTTCCTAGATACGCCCTGTACTTAACACAAGCTGAATTGGCAAGTGTAGATAGTGCAGAGGTGTAATGATGTTATTCTTTTTTGAAGGAGCAACTGGACAAAAAAATAGTAATCAAGACTAGAAAAAGTCAATATATGATTCTGTTTTTAGTTTATTTCCATGCATTTTCTTTCTCATATCCTCCCATTCAAGATCAAAGGTTATCATTTTCTCCTTTTGTAATTCTATTCATGTAAAAAATGGTTATGGTGCACTTCTGCACGGACTGTCATCTTCAGTAGGCAGCTTGTCTGGTGTTGATGTCTGGTGTTATTCATTCAGAACATCAGTCAGGGTACACCTCTGTATGGAATGTCATCTTCAGTAGACAGCTTGTCTGGTGTTGAGGTCTGGTGTTTATTCATTCAGAACATCAGTCAGGGTACACCTCTGTTTGGACTGTCATCTTCATTAGACAGCTTGTCTGGTGTTTATTCATTCAGAACATCAGTCATGGTACACCTCTGTTTGGACTGTCATCTTCAATAGACAGCTTGTCTTGTGTTGAGGTCTGGTGTTTATTCATTCAGAACATCAGTCAGGGTACACCTCTGTTTGGACTGTCTTCTTCAGTAGACAGCTTGTCTGGTGTTTCTTCATTCAGAACATCAGTCAGGGTACACCTCTGTTTGGACTGTCATCTTCAGTAGACAGCTTGTCTGGTGTTGAGGTCTGGTGTTTCTTCATTCAGAACATCAGTCAGGGTACACCTCTGTTTGGACTGTCATCTTCAGTAGACAGCTTGTCTGGTGTTGAGGTCTGGTGTTTCTTCATTCAGAACATCAGTCAGGGTACACCTCTTTTTGGGCTGTCATCTTCAGTAGACAGTTTGTCTGGTGTTTCTTCATTCAGAACATAAGTCAGAGTACACCTTTGTTTGGACTGTCTTCTTCAGTAGATAGCTTGGCTAGTGTTGAGGTCTGGTGTTTCTTCATTCAGAACATCAGTCAGGGTACACCTCTGTTTGGACTGTCATCTTCAGTAGACAGCTTGTCTGGTGTTGAGGTCTGGTGTTTCTTCATTCAGAACATCAGTCAGGGTACACCTCTGTTTGGACTGTCATCTTCAGTAGACAGTTTGTCTGGTGTTTCTTCATTCAGAACATAAGTCAGAGTACACCTTTGTTTGGACTGTCTTCTTCAGTAGATAGCTTGGCTAGTGTTGAGGTCTGGTGCTTATTCATTCAGAAGTCAGGGTACACCTCTGTTTGGGATGTCATCTTAGGCAGCTTGTCTGGTGTTTATTCATTCAGAACATCAGTCAGGGTACACCTCTGTTTGGACTGTCATCTTCAGTAGACAGCTTGTCGTGTGTTGAGGTCTGGTGTTTATTCATTCAGAACATCAGTCAGGGTACACCTATGTTTGGGCTGTCATATTCAGTACACACCATTCCTGATGTTGAGGTCTGGTGTTTCTTCATTCAAAACATCAGTCAGGGTACACCTCTGTTTGGACTGTCATCTTCAGTAGACAGCTTGTCTGGTGTTGATGTCTGGTGTTTATTCATTCAAAACATCAGTCAGGGTACACCTCTGTTTGGACTGTCATCTTCAGTAGACAGCTTGTCTGGTGTTGATGTCTGGTGTTCCTTCATTTAGAACATAAGTCAGGGTACACCCCTGTTTGGACTGTCATCTTCAGTAGACAGCTTGCCTAGTGTTGAGGTTTTAGGTTTTTATTCATTCAGAACATCAGTCAGGGTACAGCTCTGTTTGGAATGTCATCTTCAGTAGACAGCTTGTCTCGTGTTTATTCTTTAAGAACTGCAGTCATGACACCTCTGCTTGGACTGTCATCTTCAGTAGACAGCTTGTCTGGTGTTTATTCATTCAGAACATTTATTTTGTCTGTTTGGACTGTCATCTTCAGTAGACAGCTTGTCTGGTGTTGATGTCTGGTCTTTATTCATTCAGAACACCAGTCAGGGTACACCTCTATTTGGACTGTCGTCATCTTCATAGACAGTTTGTCTGGTGCTGAGGTCTGGTGTTTATTCATTCAGAACATCAGTCAGGGTACACCTCTGTTTGGACTGTCATCTTCAGTAGACAGCTTGTCTGGTGTTGAGGTCTGGTGTTTCTTCATTCAGAACATCAGTCAGGGTACACCTCTGTTTGGACTGTCATCTTCAGTAGACAGCTTGTCTAGTGTTTCTTCATTTAGAACATAGACTACACCTCTGTTTGGACTGTCATCTTAAGTAGGACAAGCTCTCTGATAAATTGTGTCCGTTTTATTCATCTCCAGATAATAATCTGTTGGGAGAAAATATTATTTCCATTTTAGTCGTTATTGCTGTTATTGGGCAATGCGCCAAGCATTTTGAGTGGGCAAAACATTGCGTATGGGGGCGAACTTTCTTTCAAATAAAAGGATGAAAATTCAAGCCACTAATGCGTTCAAGCTAATTAAAATTTTAGCTTTCTCATGATAAAAATCAAATTTTTGAATAAACTTTTACATATTTATTTTTAAAAAAATACGTTATATTACTTATTTTTCCTTTCCCTTTCTATCAGTACCTACCAATTTTTCCTTTATCTTTCCATGATCGTGGTTATTTCAGGGGCAGTGACTCAAGCCCTGCCCCCGATCTCTACGCCACTTTTGTTGCTGTTAATATTACTATCATTATTATTTTCATTTCATTATTCTTTCCTTAGTATCATTATAATTAATATCATCGTCGTCAGATTCAGCACCGTGCATTATCATCATCATGTGTCGTATTTTTCTTTAGGTATCCCTCAAACTTGTAATACCAACTATGTAATTATGTTAGACCTTATATTCACCTTATATGTTCTTCAAATTCGCTCTCTTCGTCCCAAATGACCTGGTAGGTCTTACTCCGTCTTTCCAGTCATTTCTTGCTTGACCTGTTTGATAGCTTGAATCGAACGAACGCTCCATGACCAGGTGATGATAGTGGATAGCCGTTCTTGCCAATAGAAGTACAGTTCCGGCCCAGATTCAATTCCCTTCCTCCATACCCTTAATTCTTGAAGGCTTTGGTTTGGCAGCTTCCCGCTTCTGAAAACGACATGAAAGGTTTCAAATGAAGTACCATTCAACTATATTTTTGACGGAAAATTACTTTTATTAAGTACAGGAATGTTTTATGGCACTCCTTATGTAGGACATTCATCTGCATAATTTTGATAAAATTTCAATTCAGGTTTAAAATCTGAATGCTTGTATTCCCTTCAAAGCAGATTTGAATAACTCGGTGAGGTCCAGAAGAATTTAACACTGAATACACTTTAAAAACAAGAAATGTTAACTTAACATTTCAAAGGATGGAGGAGTGACGCATTTACCACTTTAAATGGTTCTACCCAACACTTGAAATGATGGATTCAGCTTTATACGAGGTTGGATGTAACATTGGAAAAGGTTGTCACTCCTCCAACCTTTCAAATGTTGATTTAACATTCGAATTTTTAGAGTGTAGTAAATAAAAAAATATATTCAATATAGCATCAAAGAAAATTACCAGACTGGAATTTTATTCTAACCTAAGTTCTCACCAAAAATACGCATTATACCCTCGTAGAAACAAGGGAAATGGTAGAGCTACAATTAAACTGCAGGCATCTTAGAGTACAAGAGAATTCCAGGTATTATACTGTAAATAATTATATAATCATTTCCAGTAACATAGTCCTCTAGTGAACAGGGTTTCCCCTTTAACTAACCTTTTTCATCTGCGCGTTTTCGACAGGCATCGAGATCAGCCAGCATGTAGGCGACCAAGAGATCGGCTTCGATTTCCTCGACGACCTCCGTCATGATGTCGCTGAGCCATGATTCGATCTGGTCATCGTTCGTCATCGTGATGAAAGAAGATCCATTCGGTTGTCGGAATCCTTTCTTTCCTCTCCTCTTTCTATTCCTCCTTCCTCGCATCCTCCTTCCATTCGACTATCAATGCAATCATTCAGAGTTAGATTTCCTCAGAATTGCTGGTTTTGTGTACCGTGTATATATAATATTGTTGAAGGCATCGTCAAAATATATTTATTGTGCACTATGAACTTAATACTGCAACACATCACACGAATATATCACTTCTTATAATAATACACACGAATTATATATAAATTGCTCAAAATCATCCTTTCTATTGATAACAAAATAATCCGAAGTCGAGATAACATCTTGACGTTTATGGTGGTATATCTAAGGCAAAAACAAGATTTACATGCTAACTTTTTTTGATAAAAATGAAACATTCTATTTCTACAAGAATTAATGCAAAGTAGTTAAAAAAAACTTTTATTTGCAAATGTAAAGGAAAGAAAATTCAGTATTATGAAGATGAGAGATATATTAAATCTATATCGGGTTTGTTAGCAAATTTAATACTATACATGGGGTCACTTTCTCCGTTATGGTATTTGAGGGTTATTGTGAAAGCATTGCTATTTTTTAGTTTATTTGTCAATTGTAATTACTTTTACTTGACGGTATATTTTGAAATTATTTGACTGAATAAAAGCCTTTCGAGGGCTAAAAAATTGAAAAACATATTGTCGATAATCAATCAATGATAATATTAGAAATAAAATTTTCTTATACCTTTTGCGAGACATCCACGTCTTCCTCCTTCTCCTCATCATTCTCCATCTCATCTTCCTCATCGTTCTCTCCTGTCTGCTGTTGATTCATCAGGTGTTGATCGATCGCCATGATGAATGCCGTGTTCAAATCGTAAAGACGTCGCAAAACTACTCGTGCAGCATCCTTGTTATATACATAGGAGAAGTCAGATTTTCAGAACACACAAATATTATTGAAATGTTGTAAACATTGAGGGTTTTTAAGGGGAAGATCCCTATAGTGAATTCAGAGCTGAGGGTAATAATAAAACAAAAAGGAAAGAAAACAAATTCCTGAGTAATCTTAACCAAATTTAGCAATGAGAAGGAAAACAAAATATCACAAGCTAATCAAGTTTTACAGACATTAATCAACAGTATTGGGACCCCCCCCCCGAGAATCTACTCTAAAATCCGAAGCAAACTCTCCATTTATATATCTTCCCTCTTAGTTCCCACTGGGACTGTATTTCTTTGGAATTTCTGTTAATCGATAAATCGAAATAACAATAAAATATCCCTTTCGGAAAGAACAGTGTCCCACGATGTATGCCACAGTGTGTTAACAGTGTGGAACATGTGAATCACCTTCAGCATTTCAACAGTGTGAATCATATATCCACATAGTCGACCATACGAGGTGTCCACAGTGTGAACATATCTTCACACTGTTGAATTTGAAAATTTTAACAGTGTAAATGATATTTTTCACATCACACTGTGATCACACTGTGTTTTATCCAGCAGGATATACCTCAAAAGGAAACAGGAATTAACATCATCCGAATCAGAAACTTTAAGTCACACCTTTTTTCTTCTGTTTCTCTACATGTATATAAATTCCTCTAAATTTTATGACTAAGATTTCAATTTATGTTCTTTGACATTTACCCTCTGTGCACTTGTCGTCAAAGACGTATCTGGGCAGCAGACCCCCTTCTCCTCCTCATCGTAACTCTCAACACTGTCTCCCTTTTCACTGGTAATACTGGTACAAACGCTCAAAGACGTCGGTGACGGTCCCGGACCAATGGGTGCTTTCTCCGAGGTGCTTGGTCCTAGAGGGGTGCTGGTAGGTGTCTGTGGTGTGGTATCCATACCCCAAGTAATCGGGGCTCCAGGTGGGCGTGGTCGGGTCAGCCTGGTGCCATCTGCTTTGGCCCACTATGCATAATTGGAACAGATTTCATCAATGTTGGTGAAAAGTCTCAAGAGGATCAAAACATTTGAAATATCATTGAAAACGTAAAAATCATGAAAAATTGAATTGCCTTAATGTACATTCTTCTGAAGACATTATAGACCTAATACACCATGTGTTGCTGTTTTTTTTTACATTTACATTTTCCATCAGCCATACACCTATTCTTCAAAATCATCATTTTGTATACAACTATCCTTTCAAACTTATTTGCATAGATTTCTGTGTTTTCCTTTCTCTTTTAGCATTTTACAATAATAATTCAATCATAGCCCTCATACTTGGGAATGAAAACGATGTTAAAATTAAGAAAATAAAAAATATCATAATTTAACTAACACAAGCAAGACAAGAAAGTGCATTTTAATTTGCATGGGATAGATAGAAATAGACACAAATATTTACCTTCTTCATATAATACGAATCGTTTGTTTTCCCTGGACAATGATCATAACGGGGAGGGTGTGGCCCTGCTACCCCCGTCCACTGGTATATAACAAAATAAAAAATACATTTGGTATGTCAAATTGCTTATGGAGGAATCTTGGTAAACAAAAATACATCCTCTTCAATCAACATTGATGTAATGAGCCAATTTTTAATGGTTGATCTATACGCTCTCAAACAAACTAGTTAAATTGACGATTAAAATAGTCAGCTGAGTGAAACGGAAATATAGTTATCATGAGTTAGAAGGATGAAGGTGGTAAATAAAGATAAAGAAAGTCAAATGAATGGGGGAGGGGGCAATGACTGAAAGAAAGGCAGAAAATTGTGCCACTGTGTCATCGAAAATAAAGATAGACAAAAGTAGGAGAGAGAAAAGTAGACATGGTATGTTGGCCTATTATAAGTATAAGAATAAGATACTGAGGAGGAGATAAAGAGAGAGAGAGAGAGAGAGAGGGGGGGGGTAGAAGGAGGGAGGGAAAATCCATTTCTACTTTTTTGCTTTTAGTCTACTTTTCGTTTCAATTAGCACCATTTTCATCATGAACTTGATAAAACCTTACTAAAGAGCATGGCCTTAAATCTTCAGTATTTTAGGGACATTCCACATCTCTATTAATATTTCTTTCAGAATAAATAAATCCATTTAGATGTAGATTATTGTTCATGAAAGCTAATGGGGGGGGGGGGCTACATTATTTTGTTCGGCTTTTACGAAAGTTTTTGACATGCGGCAATCACATTGATAATGATTTTTAATATATACCTTTTTACGGTATTGTCCCTTGCCGCCCTTCTTCCTAACACCAAATCCTCTTGGAGGTGTATTGCTACTCTCCCGGGTATTTTTACAAGGTTTAACTTGTAGACAACCCATATTGAAAACGAAATCGTCAACAAATTAACCAAAATAATCGACAGAGAAATCTCACGCAAGTGATATTCTATATAGTCAATGATAATGTGATCAAATCCCAATATTTTGATTGCCAGTAGCCCAGCAACCTAGGTGCGCGAGATTTAATGACGTAACAATAAATGAATACGCGAAATTTTGTCAACGTAACGTAACGTAACGCCGTATATCCCTATCGTGCCCCCTTTGCCCCCAATACGCCCCCGCCTTCCCTCTACGGACCTCGGCCCTGCCCAAATTTGAAATGTTGTATTCAAATTTCCCCTTTTTAAAGATTAGGACCTGATAGGTTCCATGACCATAATGAGTGGGTGATAGTGATAGTATTCGTTGAGTTATCACTGAGCATAAAAATATTCCCATGCAAAATGTTAAGAGTGACAGACTCCATGTAGGGGGAAAAATGTGTGGTTCACCACCACAGTGGTCTAATAGACAATATTTTTTTTCAAGGGATGGAATGCGGAACTTAATAAACACAATAAATGTTCCCCAAAGGTCGAGGGACCAGAGGCTGGAAAATTTGACAAGCAAAAACAAATAACAAAAAACGGTAATCACCCAAAATGTAAGGTCATTTCGGCCAAAATACATGTTTTATTTCGATTTTGAATGATGTATTTCTTTCCATCATAACAGACGAAAATAGTAGGGGGAACATTTGATATTGTGTCTCCCTACTATTTTGGTGGGGGAGGGGGGGGCATCCCCATGGGCTTTCCGCCCATGTTGGTAGGCGAGACATGTTTCCTTCTCACGAGTCACTGCAAACCATCCTGAACAGGACCCTTTTCTTCTTTTCAGGTCAGTATTCATCTGTCGCTTCGCGCTCGTATATTGTTTACAATAGGGCCTAGATACGCAGCTGATCACCATTACACAAATTGTTCTGAGTGTTCATTTTTCAGGTCTGAATACATGTCCCGGGGGACGGAACTGATGCAGCCTATACAAAGGTTTACTCTTTATCATTCGGAACCCCCTTATAGAAAATCCTGGATAGGGCCTGAGCAGGATGTGTATCTTATTACACGGAATGGGAGCGCGAAGCGCGAGTGAAATTTTTCTTTAAGTGGCCGAAAATATTGTCTCTTTTTTTCCAATTTTTTCCCTTGTCTTGAAATATGAAATTTCGTTCCTCCTATTATCTTCTTCATTTTTTCTGTTATTGTTCCCTTTTTTCTTTCATGTTCTTTTTTCTTCTCCCCTCCTTTTGTTCTGGCGCCGTCGAATGGAGGGGGGGGGGGGTCTTCACACCCCCTGGATCCACCTCTGATGTTTATTGGATTATAATAGGCAAACATTGATGATTATGAATGCCATCCTACTCTGGGAAAATAAAATTTGCATAAAATCAACCGGTATAGATAAGCTAATAATTATTTGAATATAAACATCATTTTATCTGTTTGATATTTCATTTATTTATCCATTCATTTATTGAATGGTGCGTGCATAGACTTTCTTTTCTGTTTGTATTTCTGTTTGTGGTAACTCCCGTAGGAGCTCGGCAGGACAGCATTTTTTGCTGGTAAACGCCAAGCTGGTATATAACCAATTACCTTGGAAACATTTTACGTCTAGGTTAATCAGTCATAGTGGCTGACGTAATAGACGACACATATCACTCTTGGGCCTTTTTATCAAAGTGGAGACAATGGAAGAGTTGGGATTCGAACTCACAACCTTGCGATTATGAGTCAATGCTCTAACCACTGGACCACACGACCGTCCTTTTGAAAAGGACAGGATCATGATTTTGGTCAATTCTTTTTTTTTAAATCGAATTCTTAGAAAGGGCATGCCTATACCAAAGTAGGTTGATAAGAACACAAAAACAAAACATGTTGATGCAGTTTAGTTATGGATTAAAAAAAAGTTTTGGTTTTGTAAAGTCGCGATAAGCTACAAAACTGCTGTATCATGATAAACCAATCACTGCATGGCGTACCCCCCCCCCAAAAAAAAAAAGTTCCACGACCGAAAAATTATATAAGGAAATGATTGAAAAAACTGTAATGAAATAATTTTCTGGATATTATATCAAAATATTTCATAACACTATATTTTCAATTAATTGAAGGTTATATTACTTACTCGCTTCGCTTACTGGTAGAGCTTTATATATTTTCACATGCCCCTTTCATTAAGAAACTGAAACCGTGATTTTTTTTTCAATTCAATTCAATTCAATCTAATTCGTTTCCTCTGTCAATCTTTGCATATTTACAAGGGTAATCCAATTTATTTAATGCAACATAACCATTTACATCGATTTGTACAATGCAATAACTATATAAAATCTAAGAGGAAAGAGATTTTAAAAAGCAAAGCATACAGGCCCCCTTTTATAATATTTTCTAAATCGAATTGCACCCAAAAGGTCAATTCGAATAATTTTGATTAAAAAATCAAATCCGGCAGCTTAATGCTGACAGTTTTACGGATGCAAAATAAGAAAGTTATGATATGAAACTTTTTGCATAATTTCACAAGTCATTTATATGCACATACTGGTCATGGTGCAAAATTAATGAGGGAATTACCTTTGACGTCATCCACTATACTTTTTGATATTTTTTTCAAAAGAAAAAAAATAACTTTTTGCATTTTCTCCTGATAATAAATGATGTGTAACAATGCATGTGGATCGAATTTTCATTATTATGCTAATTTAATTTTTCTTGTTGACACTGAATCTTTTTTGTAGGAGTGGACAATGTTTTATCTTTAAGTTTCCTCTTTCAATAGACACAAACATGACAAAGTAGGTCTAGAAGCTGAAAATTTGGCAGCGATCTCAATTTTTCAAGATATGGGGCCATTGTTCGCAATGATGTGGTTTTCTTGCTGAATCTGAAAAAAATATCAGATAAGTCGAGGCATAAAATTTTCCCATGTTCAATTGGGAAAATGAAAACGTTATTCAAGCATTCGGGATTCTTCCTAACTTCTTTATGTTTCGTATTCTTTAATGAACAATTCCAAACATTCGCTGCGGAATTACAAACTGCTAAAAATACATTATGACGTCATATATTGTTTACATTCATGGCCGCAGTATACGGTACGGTGTATGCACAGAATAATTTTTTAGAATGACTTGCAGTTTTGGCTGCTTATGCAATCGATCCTGAAATTACTAAATTTGGTGGATTCAGACTATTTTTCGTAAAGATGACAACTACAGAATCAGTACAAGAACCAGACTTGAGCACAAGCAGTGACAAGAAGAGAGAAATGACGATAGAAAACGGAAACGAAAGGCGGATTTGCCGAAGATCATGCAGTTTGAGGCGGAATGATGACGGGTAAGTTACGGGCGCTGGGCCTGTCTGTGTCGCAGGGTAGCTCTGCGCCGCCGTATAGTAGTATAAGCAAGTTCGAGTTCGTGTTGTAATTAAGAGGGGGGGGGGGGGGTCCGGACACCTTTGGCATTTTAAAGCCTGTTTTTTTGTCTTTGGATATACACAAAAAAATACAAATTCAGTAGTTGCAATCTACTTTAATTGGCATTAATTTTCTTCTCCATTATTATTGTCAAATCGTCTAAAACTAAAAAAAAAATGTATCAAGAATTTGGCCTAAACTTTTCTTCATGCTTGAGGTGAGCTTTTTACTTTTTCCAAATCCAAATGGATGTTAAAAAATCGATTGACCACACACACAACAAGTGGGTATATTTGTACCAATGGCAATGCACATATACCGATATATACGTACCATCCGAAAATGAAAATGTACCATCCATAAATGTACCGTTAGTTAGGCGTGACATGGGTCAGGAAAAGGTGTCGTTACTATGATGCGTGTTATTGAAGGATTTTCCTTAAGCTTTCAAAATTTTGGCAAAATCATGGTTTCGGGAACCACTCGTCGATTTGTATATATGCGCACTTGTGTTATTGTGTACAAAGTGAATGGAGGTGGAAATAGGGAACTGTGCGTGTGACTGAATAAAGCGCTGTGGTGTGAAGTGAACGGTGGTTCCCAATATCACGATATTAAATGCCAAAATTTTCTTTCTTTTCATAGATTATTCATATTTTTGCTAATTTCCGAGGCATTGTTCAACACAAATAGCGAATATTCTTATTCAAGCAATGATGCGACTGACAAGCAAAAAAAAAAAAAGGTCTTCAAGCTAGTCAGGGGGGCAGAAAAAGTGTTTCATGCTCGTCAGGGGAGCAGGAATACGTCCTTTGCATGTCGGGGGGGGGGGCAGAGTGCCCCCTCCCCCTTGCATACTATAAAAACTATGGAAATTCAATATTTGAATGGATTATCTTACTCTAATTTTGATAAAGTTGGAATGAAGTAGCTTGACAACTCCTTTTGAGGAGTGACACTGCACTGCAATGTTGAGGAGACACTGAACCATGCACTGCAATTGTAATATTTGGACAGCCATCTTGGTTCTCATCTAGAGTTTATTTTTTCTCCCATCATATCATGATTACATTCAGAGACGGCCAATCAAATAATTTTTTCTGAACTATATATCTAAAATTGAATTTAAACTCCCTAACTTCCGTAGAAATCATACCCAATAAAGTTCCGTAGTGACCTCTACCTTGGCTTTTATTTTTCATATCTTTAATGTTTCCAGTGAAGGATTTTTATATCGATGGATGCCGAGGTGGAGTCCTACATCAGCGAAGCTTCTAGAAAAAGCAGAGGAGAAAATTCTGGGCTGTAAGTTGAACATTTAAAATCCTGTTGGTTAAAAAATGAAAGCAAGAACCATGAATATTTAAGGTTTTTTATGCGATGTACTTATATTATTCAAGCTATGATAAAAAATTGTTCCAGTGGATCATTCAACTGTATCCCTGCATATATGTATCAGTGCATGTAACTCACTTTAGACTTTGGGTTTACAATCTTATCAGTCTCTTGATTCCTGAATTTTCAGTTGCTTTATTTTTCTTCCAAAATTCAATCTCATGACTAACTGGAAGTTTTAAAGAAGACTTAATCATAATTGCTTTCGTCCATTCTGTCATTCTCAGTCTCAGTGGAATATGTGCTTAGGTACACACAGATCCTTTCCCTTAAAAAAAAAAAAAATAAAACAAACAAATGAATAAATTAATAAATACATGAAATAAATAAATGAATAAATGAATAAGTAAATAAATAAATAAAAAAATAAATAAATAAATAAATAAAATAAATAAAAGAAAGAAATAAAAGAAATAAAAGAAATAAAAGAAACAAAATTATATAGGGGTGTGGGCTCAGAAGCAGGTCCCAAGTGTAGTTTAAAGTTCAAGCAATCATCTTGTAAATTCAGGTCATTGTAGTTTGTGCAATCTATACAAAATAAAGATGATATAGATTGCATGAATGATTTATGATTATTTTATCCTAAATCACGAAGTCATTAACGAATGACAAGTAGACTTATGCAGGTCATGAATCATGATCTAAATGTCAGAGAAACGATAGAGCCCACTCCATCAGACCAATGTACTTTCATCTGAGGATGTACATGTATCCACTCATATTCCTGTATTTAAACATTTTATTTCGTCAGGTCTAAGAGTCTTATTATTATCACAAGTCTATCATGATATTAATAATAAGCTGATGTAATTTTCTAGAAGAGTCATTTCTCAAGGGCCCAAGATCCCTGTTTGAATTTATGGTCCTGTAAAATGAAAAGTATTAAACTTGTCCTACTACTTTTTGATATTTTTTCTACCTGACTACCTTCTGCCCTAGGTCTAACTGTGCCATACAAATCTTTCTTTGCGGATATCGACGATGGAGCGAACCAAATCAGAACGCTGGAGATGAACCCTTCCAATTCAACCAAGACACCTTATGTCCTCATCCACGGTTTCGCTAGTGGCGTTGCACTCTGGGTAATGAACTTGGAAGGGCTGGCAGTCAACAGACCTGTCTATGCCATAGACGTCATGGGGTTCGGACGCAGCTCACGCCCCAAGTTTCCATTCGGAGCAGAGGCTGCTGAAGCAGAGTTTGTCCGATCCATCGAGGAATGGAGGAAATCTGTGGGCTTAGAGAAAATGATCCTGGTAAGATTTATCTTTCAAAATATCTGACAGGGAAATGTGGACTGCTCCTGCGGTGGTGATATGGTCAACAAATAATCTTGTAGACTAGTTCAACAACAACACTGTTTTGGAGGATTTATTTTTAATCAAAGTTGTCAGTGTAGTAGTATAGATTGTGCCTTCTAACTAGATTATCAGAATAATTTTTAATATAAATAAATATAGAAAAAGAAAAAAGAACATGGAAAGAGGAACCCAGATTGAAATATCAAGAAATATCAAGGATGTCCTTTAATGATGATTAAGGTCTTTGAAATGAGCAACTACGACATTAAAAAATATGTTAAGTTCTGCAACATGGATACCAAATAATGCTTCCTAAATACGTAGAGAACAAAAAAATTTGAAAATTTAGATCTAGAAGAGCATCTAATATAATCCTTTCTTCATCTGGTGCTATAGTTTTCAAAGGGCTCTGCTGCTTATCTTGAAGATATTGCCTCAGTTGTTCAAAAGTTATAGACATGCTGTACAGCACAATGTATTCTGAATGCCTGTTTGGTGCCTTTCTATCCATGCACATATATCTTGTTCATTTGGTCTTTTTGGATATGTATTGAAAGGGTAAAATCAAGAGTAAGCTAGATAAAGCATGTGGATGTAAACCATGTCTGTATCTTGATGTTTCCAGATTGGTCATAGCTTGGGTGGTTTCCTATCATCGGCATACAGCCTGGCCCACCCTGAGAGGGTGAAGCACCTAGTTCTCCTAGATCCTTGGGGTGTGGTCAAGAGAGACGAGGAGGAGAAGTTGGAGCTGCCTTACTGGGCTCGCATCATAGGAACCATTGCACTGTCCTTCAATCCATTGTCAACGATCAGGGCAGCAGGACCACTAGGTACATGGTATACCTCTTGCTTTGCTTTGAGTTAACCCTGGGTACAATATATTGATAGAATTGTCTGTTTCATTATTGTCTCGCCCACCTGAGTTGAAGGCGAGACATAGGGATCCAAATGTTGTCCTTCTGTCACAAACCTTATGGTACTTAACTCTGCAACTGTAAGTCACTTATCACCCAAACTTTGGTTGTAGATGTACTGAGGAGACCTGCATATCATGGAGCAATCAGAGGTCACAAAGTATGGTCAAAGGTCATTTTGAGGTCAATGATATGACACATAACTGTGCGACCGTAAGTCACTTTTATACCAAACTTGGGTTGTAGGTGTATTTAGGAGACCTGCATGTTATTGTGTTTGGAGGTCACATGGTATGTAGTTTTGAGATCAACATTGAAGTTAATGTACCAGACTCTTATGACAAGTGTTATTCCATCCCAGTCATTTCACAATGAAGTTTCGATACAGTTCTGTTGCATGCCCTCGCAAATCATGATATTTCTGGTTATTTTTATAAATGGGCGAGACACCAAATTGCTTATGCCTTGTGTAACAAAACATTTAACCCACATTCCAATTTACCTTACATCAATGCTTGAGGTGGTGTATTAGTGTACCAAATTTTGAATTTCATCCTCCAGTACTAGTTTTTGTCTCACCTGCATAGCAGAGTGAGACTATAGGCGCCGCTTTTCCGATGGCGGCGGCGGCGGCGTCAACACCAAATCTTAACCTGAGGTTAAGTTTTTGAAATTACAGCATAACTTAGAAAGTATATAGACCTACTTCATAAAACTTGGCCATGAGATTAATTAAGTATTATTGAACAACCTGCCTGAGTTTCATGTCACATGACCGAGGTCAAACGTCATTTAGGGTCAATGAACTTAGACCATGTTGGGGGAATCAACATCAAAATCTTAACCTAAGGCTAAGTTTTTGAAATGTCATCATAACTTAGATAATATATGAACCTAGTTCATGAAACTTATACATAAGGGTAATCAAATATCACTGAACATCCTGCATGAGTTTCACATCACATGACCAAGGTCAAAAGTCATTTAGGGTCAATGAACTTTGGCCGAATTGGGGGTATCTGTTGAATTACCATCATAACTTTGAAAGTTTATGGATCTGACTCGTGAAACTTGGATATAAAAGTAATCAAGTATTACTGAACATCCTGTGCGAGTTTCAGGTCACATGATCAAGGTCAAAGGTCATGTAAGGTCAATGAACTTTGGCCATGTTGGGGGTATTTGTTGAATTACCATCATATCTCTGTAAGTGTATTGGTCTAGTTCATAAAACGTGGAAATAAGAGTAACCAAGTACCACTGAACATCTTGTGCGAGTTATAGTAGTTTTCAAAATCAGTACTGCTGCTATATTGAATCGCGTGATGCAGGTGAGACCGCCAGAGGCATTCCACTTGTTATGAAAGAAGTTGTCTTGTCTCTTTTAGGAAGGGTAGTTTACCAGTCGCCTATAATGTATCTAATGTCAATATGTTGGATCTTACAGAAGTAAGTTTTAGATAAAGTGTTCAAAAGACCTTTTGAATTAAGGTATGGACACAAACATGTAGTAGTGTTTCAAACTCCATTATCCAGCTTATGTCCTCACAAGTGAGATTAAAATGAGATATTTTTTTTCTTTTCATGATTTCTCAGGACCTTATTTGATTAGAAAAGCAAGAGGAGAAACTGTTGGAAGGAAATTTTCATCGCTCTTCAGTGATGATCGCATCTCACAGTACATCTTCCACTGCAATGCACAGTATCCAGCGTAAGTCTCTAAAAAACTTGCTTAGACACCATTCTCACTACCTTCTTAAAACTAGTTTAGTGGAAACTAGTTTAACATGTAGTGAGAAAGGTCAAGCTGTTTTGGAAGCGATCTTCCAAACCAGTTCAGAAAACCACCTCACGATGTAGTTTTCAAGATTGCTTTGCCTTGTTAAACTGGTTTTAGCAGAAGTGAGGACACAATCGTTCCTCGGGAAGCGATCTTTGCACATTTTGAGCACGCTACTCCACACGACAGGTGTAGAATGCTTGCGCTGCAGTTTTGAATATTGCGCGAAACGTGTCACCCCACTAAGAGTGTTTCCATAGCAACAAGATCACTTTACGTGAAGTGATTTTGAAAACCACTTTCTTGTGATCAAGTGGGAACACTAGCAAAGCGATCTTCCATACTGGTTTCCTGAATCGGTTTCCAGTAAACTAGTTCTGGAAAGTGTAATGAGAACGGCCTCTTATTTCACCTGCCATTAGATAAAAATTACTATTTTTAAATCCCATGTTAATGTCTATCACTGCATTATCTTCATAAGTATTAATCTTTCGATCTTTTTTATTATACCCCCTGCCAAACAAAGTTTGAAGGTGAATATACATCAGTGTACTGTCAGTCCGTCACAAATCTTGCGCTTCGAACTACTTTCTCATTTTTAACCGATCTCATGAAATTTGGAACACACATTGGTCTTGGGTAAAGATGTGCAGTCATTGTGTGTGCGTCAAAATCGTGTTGCAATCACGTTGGCCTATTAAAACTTGTTGCTGAACTGTAAAAAATTAAAAAGGTATAAAAGCAAATATAATTAAAAGAGAGAGAACAGAAAATGAGGATATTAGTCTCATAAAGATATGCAAGATTCATTTTCAAAGTTTTGGAAGTAGTATTTACCACGTAACTGCATAGGACGGGATATCACCTTCATTGATATTTCTAGTTTAAACATTTATCATTATTTGATTCTTGAGGTGATGGAGGGGCATGGTTTTATTTTCTCTGCCCCTCTAGACTCTATGATTGAGAAAGATTCACAGAAAAGGGATCTTCTGAAAGCCTCACTAGGTATTGTTAGGTTACCTTCCCTATTTCAACTTGTTTCAATTTCTCTCTGCTCAAACTGCAGTGGCGAACAAGCTTTCAAGGATATCAGCATGCAGGTTGGTTGGGCCAGGAACCCCTTAGAAGACAGGATAGGAGAATTGCCAGCCCACATCCCCATCAGTATGATCTACGGTTCAAGGAGCTGGATGGACTTCACTGGAGGGAGCCTGGTGAAGCAGTTAAGACCTAACTCCAGGGTAGATGTCAGGGTAAGTGTGGATGGTAGTTTCTTTTTTTTAGCATAAGTATCCAGCCAGTACTGGCTGAAGGGAAGTGAGAGGCAGGACCCAAAGAGAGAGCTCCTCGTTTTGTACCCCCTCCCCCCCCCCTTTCCTCGATCTTGGACATGAAACAAATGTATACGCCCAATAATCAGCTTGTACATCCCCTAACTCCTACTGATTACTGTCAATTTCTCAAAAACTTGTACATGACTACTTGAATACTTGAAATTGCTCATTTATGTTCCAAAAAATCATGATTATGCTCCAATTTATAAAAGGAAGCCCCAAACTGTCAGTGCTTTTGACTGGATGTTAAACAAAAGAGAATCATTATGAAGTGTTGTTATTTTCACTTTTGTCTATTAGTGCTTTTTATTGCAAAATTAGCATTAACTCTATTTGATCATAACTAGAATGGAATTGCTTGATTTTATTGATGGGACAGGCGAGCACAAAATGTTGCATGAGTTTAAAAACCAGCTGCACAAGCATCATAAATTTAGTTTCATAAAATGTTAGACTTGTATTGTTGAACAAGGAGAGACGCCCCCCTCCTCATTCTGTTCTGGTTATAGTTTAACAAATAAACGTTAGGGCCTTATGAGGATATTTCTATCGGTCGCGACATTTTCTTAAATGATATGAAAAGAATAAGGCAGCTTTAATAAATCTAATCGTGGCATACTCACAAGACATTCCCTTATCTAGAATTTTACCTGATATCATTGATAATTATCAATCTTCTTGCAGATAATTAAAGGAGCAGATCACCATGTTTATGCCGATAAAAGTGGCCAGCTCAATGAATTGATCAACTCGTTGTGCAAGGATTCATCGTGAGAAACCATGGGTCTGCTTTATCATATCTGACCAATCTGTAAGCAACTCACCCAGTCGGTAGACTGTTAATAAACCAATTGTAGGCTATGTTCATAGTTCAGACCCCATAGTCTCATATAATTTGACATGATTCGTCCCTTTAATCCTATTCGGCGTCATCAGTGTATTTTCAGGTAATTCCAGCCTCATATGTAAAAAACATCTGATTATTGGTGATTTGAAGCCTCTGGTCAATATTGAAGATAAATTTAAGGAGCTTTAATGTGCAGCTGAACTTGTCAGTGTCTTGATTGTCATAAGCAGAGAGTATGTGGTGAAATTAAAGATCAGTATACGTGTACATGTTGTTTTGGCTTATATGACAAGTATTATTTAAGCATGAATATTTGCGCCCGTTTCAATGTTATATAATCTTGTTGCCAAACACCCTCTCACGCTATGTGACTGATGGAATTTGTGCATATATTATAAACACCTGGGGGTGTTTCACGAAGATTCAAGTAGGACATAAGAGCTGCACTTAAATGCCGACACATTCATGATATGTAACGTGCAAACTCATTAATCAATACGCAGTAGTGGGCGTCCTCTTTGCATATTCTGACCAGTGCGGTCATGCCTTTTATACCACAAGCAACTCGACATTTACGTGCGATTGACTCTAAATCATACTTAAATCTTTGTGAAACACCCCCCCCCCCCATGACCATGACCAAATTTCTTCCCCATTGTGGAAATCCATTGTCATTCATTTAGATTAACTCATTCATTTAAAATGAAAGGAAATTTCGACTTTATTTTTTATTAGAGTTATTTTATTGGATTAAAATAAGTTGACTTTTGCATAGCTTTTGATTAAATCCAAGAGATGACTGGATTTCAAATTAAAAAAAAAACACTGATGTTGGGTTTCAAAATGATTTTTTTTTTAAATTGAATATGTTTATGCCTTGATATTTGTTTAGTAGCCCTCAGTTTGATGCTGATTATGCACTTCAAAGTTCTACCCACTGTTTGTTTTGTGGGTATTTTTAAGTATTTTGATAGTAATGAATCATTCAGGTGAAACTCAATGCATATGACATTACTTTCAAATACCCAGATAACAATCACGATTCAGCAATGTATTATGTCTGTTTATATTCTTGTTTTTTATGTAAATAGAAATGACTGAAATTTTGGATCATTCTGTGTGTATGTGTGTGGGTGTACCTCATTAATATTGAGGTGCCATACAGCCAATGAATTCATAAAATGAACATATATGTATTTAAAATTATATTAAAGTAAGGTTTTTCATTTAATAAGTAATACATGTAATGTGATGTAACCAAATGCAGCCGGTTGGTTAAATTATATCATATTTCTAGAATGAATTCATGCCTTGCACTAGTGCAATTATAACCTTTTATTAAGTACTTCTAAGCATATAGTTAAAATTTTTGAAAGACAACATTTCACACTGCACTGGTTTTTACCGTAGGGTGACAAATGATTTCTCATGACAATTCTTTGTGCTGTAAATAATACTGATGATTTTTAGGGCATATGATGCATTTAATTTGTTGTAAAACCAAATTAGAGCAATACGTTATTAATTACTGCCATTGCACAAGGATGACATATGTGCCATTATCTAAGTTGCATTTTATGTTAAGCTGTGGCCTAAGTCTCAAACGACTTAAGAAATGGACTTTGTCTACAGTGCTGTTCACAAAGGATTGTAGGAGATAAGCCTAATTTTGGGTGATGTCTGACATGTAAGAAGACTGCAACCCAGTTTAGTTTAAGGTGATGGGTGTCAAGTCATAGTAGTTTAAACCATATTGGAGTCTGAGAATTGTGTATAACATTTACCTTGAATAGAAGGTATAGTGTCCAGAAAGATGTTTAAGCATACTGTAAACAAGGTTACATTCTTTTATTTGTAGAAACTGATAGCTATTTAATGATGTCATTGACTATATTTGAGCCTTTGAAAGATGGTGGCCTCATCAAAAGTTATTACAGGGTTAGAGTCTAGACTTGTATATTCCACAGTTTGTATAGAGTGCTTTAGAAACAGGGCTGGTATTCAATTAATGCATTTTTATTTTACTTTGCATTTTTTCTTTGCATTACTTAGCAGATCACTTCTAATTATTTTATTCATCAAGCTAGATGGAAGCAAAATACTTTTTAATAACCTTTGTGACAGAACAATGTCTACAACAAATAATGCAAAATTAATTCATCTGTGCGCAGCATGTGTGACTGTGCATATGTACATCATCTGATGTACACTAAAATTGCACAAAAGCCCGTAATGTGGTTGACAGAGATGTAAGCAAAATACTTTTAGCCAAATATGGCAATTTGATAGCAAAGATGGATAAGTATTTTACTTTGCAGCTTCGCCAGAATGCGGAGTGAAATGCTTAAAATTCTGGTGAAAGCATTTAATTTAATACATACTCAAAATCATTGTTAGGAACTTAGAATGACATGTGTATATATGCTTATATGTTTTGTGATGACCAATTTGACATTTAAAAAAAGAGACCCTGCTCTAATATGAATTGGCTTATTTTGCCTTTATACTAAATATTCTTGTCATTAGAAGATTGATTGGCTTTGTATGTTTGGGTTATAGTTTATATAACATGTAAGTGAGTGGTAGATTCATCTGCAAGATATGTTTTGTGTGTTGGAGCTTAGCTTTATACTTAATTTGGAGTGACATTATATTATTCATCATGCAAATGAGGGGGATAGGAAGTCACAATGACTTATATTGACTTGAATACTGAAAGGATTTTTGAAAGCAAATGGAAATGACAATTTCACCTTGAGGGCAATGGAAATGTGGACTCTTCAGGATGGTATACAATTCTATGTGCATTTTTTGATTGATTCATTAACTTTCCATCTGTGGCATTAAAGAATTATTTTGCACTTTGGTAGAGATATTTCGAGAATTATGTCCATATATAGCTACTTCTAAACAATGCCAATGTTGTTTTTTTAATCAATTTGATGATCTGTTGCTTTTCACATTGCATTTCCTTAACCCCATACTATCCTTAACCCCGGACTATCCTTAACCCCATACTATCTTTTTTTCGATTCACACTGTCTTTCTTAACCCCATACTATCTGCTCAACCGTGGTTAATGCCTTAACCCCGGACTATCCCTCAGCTCATGAATATTGATGGTTTTACCAAACAGAGCGTGATTAACGTGCAATTCGACTTCTGTGATTGGCTAATGCTTAGCCCCACTTTCCTTAGCCCTGTTTCGTTTTCACACTGCATCTCTTAGCACCGCAATTGTGGTGCTAGCACCACAATAAGCCGGCTAACCCTGCTTTTTTGCAGGGCCAGATAGTACCGTACTATTTACCGTGCTAGCCCACTTTGCTAAAACGTAGTGTGAAAACGAAGTGGGCTAAGCTTAACCCCGGAAATTGGTGGGGCTAAGACCCCCCTTAGCCCCACCAATTTAGGACAAAAAGTGCAGTGTGAAAAGCGTATTGGTCTCCTTGGTTAATTCTGCCATGTGACACTATCGAGCATCCATTGGATGATTTCTAGTTGATGTTGACCTTTGTTGTTGGGTGGATGTTTACATCAGCACTGCAGCAAAATGATGATGAGACTGGTCTTGGGGACAAGTCTCGCTTAGTGTTTTGCTATCAGTAATGTGGCCTGGACCATTTTGTTAGGTTCAGATTATTTCTTTGCGATGGAAGGTAATCCAACTGTACTTCCAACACTGAAATAATACACTGTCTTAGCCGTCACTGAACTAGACTGTGTTAGGCAACATAGGTGGAAATCTCTCCCCAAAGGTATGGGGGGGGGGGGGCTGGAAAAGTTGACATGCAAAAAAAAAAGGTTATCACCCCAAAATACATGTTTTATTTCGATTTTGAATAATGAATATCTTTCCATCATAAAAGACAAAAAGTAGTAGGGGGACATTTGATATTGTGTCCCCCTACCATTTTGGGTAGGGATCCCCCTGGGATTTCCGCCCATGTTAGGCAACCAAGTTTACCAAGCGGCCGAGTCCCCTGTATGGACTACGGTGTGTGATAGTGTTTCATTTATTCAGAATTTAATTTGAATATAGAGTTGGATATTGCCATATTGACATCAAACTAACCACACAGTTGATGTCATTAGCTGTGTGTGATTACTTGTAAATATAGAGCTATATTTTATGAATTATATAAAAGTAAATCAATACTTTTTTTCTCCTTTCATCACTATGATATAGGCCTACCTGCCTTTTAAATTGATCTCATGTACATGTATTGAATTTGAATGCATGTGCAATATTTTTAAACAGATGTACAGATTTGAAATCTTGAAATTCAGTACAAATGTATATTTATGTACCAGTAAAAGTTTTTAATTATAGAATAATTTGCTTTGTTTAATGTGATAAGTAATGCATTATGTAGAAAATATATATGAAAAACTAATAAAATATCCTAATAAAAGCGAGTCGGGTTTTTTCCATGTTGTTGAAGTGCAGGAAACATTGAATATAGGAAGGGTTGAATGATATATGGTTTAAGAGGAGCGTTTACCAATAGTCAGAGTAGATATGTTGGAACATGAATCACTATTCATCACGCTTAAGAGACATGTAGTTACCAAACTATTTATCAGAATTTGTAAGGAAATATTCTTGTAACTTGTGAAAGTTTCCATGGCGAACAAGAAGAGAGTAAGGGTTTCATGGTTCACACTATGTGCTCTTTTGTGGGCATATGTTGGTCCTGAAAAGGCCAAAATATTGTTAGATGGTTGATCATATTATTGTTAGATGTTTATCCATGCATTGAAAGGTACATTGCTTGAAAATAATTTCATGTTATATGACTGGAGTAAAGTCGTACCAAAAAAGGGAGAAAATGAAGAACAACAAAGAGAGAGAGCAAGGGGGGGGGTGGGAAGAAAATTTGAAAGTTAGAGAAAATCAGGGAATTGGAGAGAGAGATAAAGTAAGTGAATGATGAAAATACATAAGATGAGAGAAATAGAGTAGAGAAAAAGAGAGAGAAGTAAAAAGAGGAGTTTGGTGAGGCGTGAGAAAAAGAGACAGAAAAAAGAGTGATTTGGAAGGGAGAGAGAAGAGGAGGGATTAGAATGAAGATATGAATTACAAGGGGGAGATATGAATAAGATGCTACAGACAGTAGATAAACAATAACATTAAACAAACAAGTGGAATGCCTCTGGCCGTCTCACCTGCATCACGCGGTTCAATATAGCAGCAGTGCTGACTTTGAATACTACTCTAACTCGCACAAGATGTTCAGTGATACATGGTTACTCTTATGTCCACTTTTTATGAACTAGACCAATAAACTTACAGAGATATGATGGTTATTCAACAAAAAACCCCAACATGGCCAAAGTTCATTGACCTTACATGACCTTTTACCTTGATCATGTGACCTGAAACTCGAACAGGATGTTCAGTGATACTTGATTACTCTTATGTACAAGTTTCATGAATCAGATCCAATTTTTTTTAAAGTTTTGATTGCAATTCAACAGATACCCCTGAATCGGCCAAAGTTCATTGACCTTTGACCTTGGCCATGTGACCTGAAATGCGCACAGGATGTTCAGTGATACTTGATTACTCTAATGTCCAAGTTTAATGAACTAGACCAATAAACTTTCAAAGTTATGATGGTAATTCAACAGATACCCCCCGATTCGGCCAAAGTTCATTGACCCTAAATGACCTTTGACCTTAATCATGAGACCTCAAACTTGCACAAAATTTTCAGTGATGCTTGATTACTATTATTTCCAAGTTTCATGAATCAGATCCATAAACTTTCAAAGTTAGGGGAAATCAACAGATATCCCCAATTTGGCCAAAGTTCATTGACCCTAAATGACCTTTGACCTTGGTCATGTGACATGAACCTCATGTAGGATGTTCAGTGATACTTGATTAACCTTATGTCCAAGTTTCATGAACTAGGTCCATATATTTTCTAAGTTATGATGACATTTCAAAAACTTAACCTCGGGTTAAGATTTCGATGTTGATTCCTCCAACATGGTCTAAGTTTATTGACCCTAAATGACCTTTGACCTTGGTCATGTGACATGAAACTCTGATAGGATGTTCAGTAATACTTGATTAACCTTATGGCCAAGTTTTATTAACCAGGTCCATATACTTTCTAAGTTATGACGTCATTTCGAAACTTTAACCTCAGGTTAAGATTTGATGTTGACGCCGTCGCCGTCGTCGGAAAAGCGGCGCCTATAGTCTCACTTTGCTTCGCAGGTGAGACAAAAACTATACCAAATTATTGGCGATAATATTCTTTCATTTCTCTACTCAATTTGTCTCTTTTAATACGTACCTCACCTTAGTAATTTAATGCAATTTCATTGTACTAAATATAATTGCCATTCACAAAACCTCTTTTTTTTCTTTTCTAAGCTTAACATTCAGGAAAACTGCAAAATTTGTTGATTGAAATATAGTTTGGTAAGTAAAAGGCACCATAGCCGATATTATCGAAAAAAAATATTGTTTTTCTGGCTTTTTTAACATTTACTGAATTCACTGGTGTTTTTGTAACAGTTTGATAAAAAAAGAAATGGCAAATTGCCCTCCAATCCCCATTTTGCCTACAGGAAGGGCAATATCAAACGTGCCCTCATTCCACACAGAAAACCAAGCTAATTAATGGCTGCATCAAATATTATGGTAGATATGAACCTGTGAAAGGGGAAAATAGTGTGCTTTTGGTGCGTGACATTATCAATCATAAATATTCAAATGTAGGGAATGACTAAAATCCTGGAGTCTCTTCATTACGTTTCTATGAATTCTGTGGAAGAACTTTTTTTTAAATATATATAAAAAGATTTTTTTTTAATACGGTAGAATCTGCATAAGTCGACCTTCCATTAGTTGAATGACCCATAAATCAAAGAATATTATTACCTTTGTCCTGGGCCCCGTTGCAGAAAGAGTTGCAATCAAACGCAACTCTAAAAATCATGCGCAACTTGATTTTCAACCAATCAACAGCGCGTATTTTGGACTTGCAATTGATTTTTTGACTTGTGTTTAAACACAACTCTTTCTGCAACGGGCCCCTGAAGTCAAACACAATCCAAAGAGATCAGACTTGTGCAAATTCACCTGCATTAGGCAACATTAAACATCGATTTACTGCATTCTATACAGTTCCATGACATTTGCTCCGGCGACAATTGCTCTGCTGTGAATTCCACACACTAATGGAATCACAAACTTCAACACTGGATTTAACACTATGCCCTATTCTTAACCTAAACCTAAAATAAAACCCTATTGCCAGCTTAACTCTGTATCTTAGACAAAATAAAACCCAGAGCAATTGTCTCCAGAGCAAATGTCGTGTCACCCTCTATATATCAAACAATACACAATACTTTGACACCAGAATGGACACGTACATTTGAGAAATTTTATTGTTTTGTAACAAAACAAACATAAATGACATAAGACATAAAAATTGAACAATAGCAAACGGTACTATAAATACATGTCTTGGTCAGGCTTATAACGCCAACCCTTACTTTCTTCATACTTAATCTAAACGAATGACCAAGACATTCAGATACACAGACATCCCTTCCCTTCCTTTGCACTATGATTGTGATTTTGTGGG
The DNA here is from genome assembly GCF_018143015.1 of Lytechinus variegatus. Lineage (NCBI taxonomy): Eukaryota > Metazoa > Echinodermata > Echinoidea > Temnopleuroida > Toxopneustidae > Lytechinus > Lytechinus variegatus. Next base: position 20,111,603 of record NC_054741.1, on the reverse strand, counting down.
TCTAAATGTTATTATGGTAATAAAAAAACTTTTTATTGTGATTAAAACAAACATTGAAGGAAGTATATTGATAGTTTTATCAATGTGGCTTATTTCTTTCCTTAAAGAAAAAAAATAAAAATAAAATAAAAGACAAAAACTGTCTGCCATTTCATACCCGAGGTGATTATCTCTTAATTAATCAGATATTTATGCATATCAATTTTGAAGTGAACATCTCAACAATGATTGAAGAAAAACAAAATCTATTTGAGTAAAAAAAAAAGAAAGAAGAAAGATAAAACAATCTTTCAAATATTGGGGGGATCCTGAACATATCTGAATGGCCATTTGAAGGTTATTTTTGAAGAGACAATGCACGAGTGCATTAAGGTAATCTTATGTTGTTTATGTTCATAGATCTGCCTAATGAAAAATGTGTTATCAAGTATTATTCATGAATGAGAGCCCCAAATTCGAGCACCATACCTGGACCTACCTTTAATATTATAATTATTACCAAAGAGTCTTACAGGGACTATGCACTGCAAATGCAAGTTAATTCCTATAGATTTGTATCAAGCACCCTGCATCAACAGGAATCAACTATCTTTTCACTGCATAGACTCTCTTGCTCGAATTCACAAAGGTGGTTTTGAAAACCCACCGTTTATGCAGATTTCCTGTATAAATAGTGCGTATATTAAAAAATGTCCAATGCTGATGCGCGCTTTTGTCACAGTGCGCCAAATTGACGCCTGTTGCCATGGTTATCCACACCATTTTATTCAAGAATCCACTGTTTTGAATTAATGACTCCACTCTTCAAACATTGGACTCCTGAATAAATTAGTGTATCTAACTCTAAGCATGGTAACAGGCATCAATTTGGTGCACTGTGACAAAAGCGAGCATCAGCATTGGACATTTTTGTACATGCGCCCAAAACACACTTAAATAAGCGTAATTTATACAGGAAATCTGCATACTGGTAAACCATGGATTCAACCGTGGGTTTTTAAAACCACCTTTGTGAATTCGGGCTTGTAAGTTTGTGTTTTCTATTTTGATGCAATGGAATGTAGAAATTAAAAACCTACAAATTGAAAATAAATAGTAATTTTTTTCTACTTATTTGAGTATAAATTCAAGCTTCAATCAAACGGCATGCATTAGCACATATAAATATCTTTGACTTGGACAATACAAAAGTTAGATTAATTTTTTGTTCGACACCCCCCCCCCCATTATATTGCATACTCATCAAATTTACCAACTGATAAGGGGGTTATTCCTCGAATAGAAACAAAATTAAAACAAGCGTTTCATCTTCCATGCAGGAGCAATCTTTGATTTTACAATTTTGTTTTCAATTCGAAATAAGTTTGGCTTTAAAAGGGAAATTAAATAAATTCTAATTGTAACATGTTTCCAGGCATCCATCAAATCTTGATCACATATCCAAGCTGTCCATGATAAGAAAATCTTCATCTGAACATTTCTTGCTGATGCTCCATCAAAGAGCCTGCTATTCAAGTCCATGTGATATTCATCACCCCATAGTCTACTTTTTATCCTTCGACTTGGAATCCTTCTTATCTTTGCTCTTGTCGTCCTTATCATCCTTCTTCTCCTTATCATCCTTTTTCTCTTTGTCATCCTTCTTTTCATCCTTCTTCTCTTCCTTCTTCTTGCCTTCTTGCTTCTCAAGGTCTCTGTTTTGAATCTTGTTGTTGATGAGGTTGTGAAGGGCGAGGATGGAGCGGATGAGGGAGGCGAGGTAGACCACGAGCATCTGGTCGTTGGTCTTGGTGGTCAGGGATTTGACAAAGTCGCTCAGGTTCACATCGGGTAGTAGGTTGAATACATCCTTGGGGTAACAGGGAGGTGGATAGAGAGAGAATTGTGAATTTAAAATTCTGGTCTTGGTGACATCCAACATCATATATGTAGTGCAAATAATTAGAACTCTACACAAAGAAGTTCACTGATGGTGCTCCTATAGCATCTCGAAGGTAATCATATGCTTTATCACTAGAGGGTCATGAGTTCGAATCCCAATGCGGTCTAGCGTCCTTTGGCGACACAATTTGCCACTCTCGACCGAGGTGCTAAATGGGTACCCGGTAGGATGCGAAAGATATTGTATGTTTGAATTTGCCAGCGCTATATTGAGGCTGCGATGAATGCAAGGAATTCTCCCTAGGGAGTGGAAATTGCACACTTTTTGTGCAGGACTGAAATGAATCCAATGACCGGGTAATAATATGCTGTAACACGCTTTCAGCCATTCTGCTAAAAGCTCTACATGAAAATTGGCTATTATTATTATTGGAAATATTTGCGCTGTGTGTGATAATGGCACAGAATGCCATCATTGAACTGATTTGCATAGAGGAACAAAGTTTTAATTTAATTTACCAACAGAGACAAGTTGCTACACACTAGTATTAACCGTCTTTGGACTTGCCAAGACAAAACAAATACATTGGTGTTTACGGAAGAGGGGACGCCATGAGATGGGGAAGAGTGAAGCCAGCCATGCCAGCACAGTAAATTCACTTTAATCCGGGGGTGGGGGGGGTGGTATTCAGTCCCCTGGTCATTTTTTGGTGTGATTTTTTTGTGATTTTATGAGTCTCGCGCATCTTTGGCACCAAATTCGCGATACCCAGATTAACATTACTTATTTTAATGTCTACAATGTCTACATGCTTCATGCGTTTCAGATTTACAAGTTTGCAAGCTAATACTACATTTATTCAATATTTTCTTGATATTCCTCAAACACTACCGACCTGTAATTGATAAATGATGGTGTGGTTGATGGGTAATTCTCCTGCCGCAACCTTCTGTAAGTAACCACTGATGTGTTGAATCTGTGATTGTAAACCTTTCAAACCTAACAGCTGAGCTGTAATCCTCTGAGATAATGTACCGACGCTTGTGTCTTTGATATCCCTACAGCGAAACAAAGAACAATAATGATTTAGAATATGGTCATGGATGTAAAGACATCATACAATAATAATCCGATTTCCTATCAGACATTGTAAGAAAATTGAGTTGCAATTGAACACATATCAACTCTTAATTTATGTGCGTAATACTGTGTAACCTAAAATACAACGTAAAATTATGCTTGGTTTACAATCAATCACAAGAACTATGCTTGATTACTCGAGCATAATTCTTTTCATAATTTAGCATAACTTAGGTATAATTGAAAATCTGCAATTAACATGTTTTGACTTTAAATGCCATTATGAATGTCATTCTTAGGTAAACTCGTTGTTTGGAAGCGACCTCAATCATTCAGTTTACATAGACATGGCATGATATCTATCATTCAACAAGATATCACCCTGTTGATTCACTTTCTTCAAAACTATCAGGAGCCAATAACAGAAAGCTTAGACTGATCATAAAATTCTCTTCTAATAGTAGGCGGCAAGTAGTAAGAATTCCAAAAATTTTCTGTAGAATCTGATTTTTTGTGCTATTTCTCCTATTTTTAGGGTGCTGAATACGAATCTGCTTGTTGCCAAATTTATAAATGCCGACTTCGACCGTTGCCATGGCAACCGATTAATTTCTCAAAAATAACATGTATTCCCATGTAATTGGTAGATAAACATGATATTAATTAGCCAAGAGATTGAATTCAAGGTTCCGATTAAATACAAATAAAATTCAGAAATATTTAAGATCATCAAAATAGTTCCAATTAGCCTGTTGCCATGGTAACGGCTCATTTTTCCTCCAGAAAAGTAAAAAAAATATTTAAAGTTGTATAATCTGTTTTTTGTTTCATTTTCCCTGCGATTAGGGTGTTAAACATAGGGAGTGATTTTGCTAAATGTATAAATACACTTTCATTCCGTTGCCATGGTAACCAAATAATACCTAATTTGGTAAAAAAAGATGATAACATGGAAAAAAAAGATAATGGCAGGAAAGACAATAAAAGCTACTTAATCTACATGTGTTGGGGTTTTCCCACTCATTTAGAACAAAAACTACATAAGTGTTATGCATGAGATTATTGGAATGATAGGAATTGATGTTGCCTTGACAATGCTTGAATTTAAAGATATATATCAATGTTGCAAATGGCCCGTTGCCATGGTAACATCTTATTTTTCTCAGAAAAGTACAAATTTTGATAAAATCATGTAGAGTCACTTTTTATCCTTTAATTTCCACTAAGTTTCGGTTGCTAAAAATTAATATGCTTGTTGGTAATTATGTAAGTACCATCTCAGACCATTGCCATGGCAACCAAATACCAACTTATTTGGTAAAAAATAACCTGTTGAAAAAGGTAATGGTGGATGTACAGTAAAAACGAACTAATCTACATGCGAAAGGCTTGACCCATTAATTTAATTTTTAAAGCAAAATTCCGGTAAGTATTCTGCATTAATTAATTAGAATGATAAAATGGATATTTCCTTAGCAACGCTTGATTTTATTAATAAATATCAATGATGCAAATGGCCTATTGTCATGGTAATGGCTTCATTTACACCAGAAAATAACAAATTTTAATAAAGATATGTCCGATTATTCTTTCATTTCCGCCAAAGTATACATGTAGGTTGCTAGACATTGATATGCTTGTTGCTGTTGCTTTGATAGTGGTTAATCAATTTAATTTCATATGATAAATATCAATGTTGCAAATTGCCTGATGTCGTGGTAAACATCACTCCTCGCAAAGTTCCCTCCTGCAGACTTTTCAACCTGAAGAAAGTAAACTGTGAGCAGTTTTCCATAGATCTGGATACATATCTTCAGAACCTCCCTGCACTCCCTACTCATTCCGACACATTTTTAGAGCTGCTGAAGAAATCATCAAGGAAGAATATTCCACAGGGATGCCAGGGATGACACCACAATACATTTCATGCTGGGTTTTTTCCATACCCTTTTCTATCCCCAACTTGGGTAAACAGTGCACAAGTTTCACTGGTCCCAGTATTCAAAATCAGTTCATGTCCTTCTGTACAATTATTTTTTTTGAATTTTATGTATAACACCCATTTAATATATTATAAGCACTTGAAGAGTAGAATTATTCATTTTTATAATAATAAATGAAATAATATAGCCTAGGATTTGTATAGTGCTACTATATTACCCTGGTTAAGCTAGTCTACCGCATCCGGTGCTCACAACTTCCTTCAAGTATCCATTTACCTCACCTGGGTTGCAGTACAATATGGATAATTTTCTTGCTTTTAAAAGGAAAACACCCCGGCTGGGAATCGAACCCATGTCCCTCAGATTGAAAGAAAGAGGCTTAACCACTAGACCACGACGCCCCCACAATGTAAAGCTACATGTATATTGGAGAGTGCTTTGAGCATGTTTACATGAAGAACTTGGTATAAATGTTAAAATGTATGTATTCATTTTAAAGGACAAGTCCACCCCAACACAAAATTAAGTTTAATAAAAAGAGAAAAATCCAACAAACACAACACTGAAAATTTCATCAAAATCGGATGTAAAACATGAAAGTTATATTTTCGCTTAATTTCACAAAAAAACAGATACTGGCATTTTCTGGTCGGTATGCAAATAAGAAGACTGATGATGTCATCCACTCACTATGTCTTTTGCATTTTATTATGTGAAATATGAATTTTTCCTATTTTTCTCCTCATTCTCATGTCTAATACAAAGTTTTATTCCTCCATGAACACATGTAATTAGCATTGTTTAATACTATATGGTTCAGTCAAGTTGGCCCTTATTGTCAAATCTGTATAAAATGAAATATTGTATAATTAAAACAATAAAAACAAAAGAAATAGTGAGGGACATCATCGACTGTCTCATTTGCGTATTACTGAGTTGTGCATATCACTGTTATGTGAAAAATAAGCAAAATTTAAAATGCCACAACTTTCTTCTTTTACATGAAATTTTCAGCGTTATGCTAGTATGATTTTTCTTTATTTATTCAAATCAACATTTATCGGGGTTGGATTTGACCTTTAATAGAAAGCTGTTAAAGATAATAATTATAACTCTAAAGTTTATTTGGCAAATTGACATAATCCTGGCCTTCTATTAGATACAACTGACCTTTTGAGGATACAAGGTAAAATTCTTCCATGTTTTAATGTAGACTCAATGTGGGACTTTCATGAAAAACCCATTCATTTAATAATAGAATCCTGAGAAGTTTTTTTTTACCTCAAAAGACCCTTAACCTTCACCTTGTGACATGATATATAATTAACTTGAAAATTAATAAACCTAAGTAAAGTTTTTGATGTTGATACCACAGTACAGTCAAAGTTCATTGACTAGAACTTAAACCTGAAACTCCTGCACAATGATCAGTGATAGTTGAATACCTATATGCACTCTCAAAGTTTTGCCTTATCAGAAACTTGATGAGATTCAGTGATGATAATACAACATGGCCAAATCTTGGCGATCGTAAAAGACCTAAGACCTTGATCATATGACCTGAAACTTGAACTTTATGATTAATGATAATGATTATGTCGATTGGACTTTATTATAAATTGAAAATGGCCCGAGGGAGTATTTTTACATTAACAAGCATATGGATGTTGAGCACCCTAACATTAGGGGAAATGAAACGAAAATCAGAAGTTTTTATCAACTTTGTATTTTTTGAGAAAAATCAGCTGTTACCATGGCAAGGGGGGGGTTGCATTCATATTTATATTAAATGCAAGTCTTACCAAGGCAACAGTAATTATTTTGTTTCAATTGAACTCATGCAGACCACTTACCGCATGTTTTGTTCAATATTAAACGAATGGTTCAAAATTTACGCAAGTAGATTGTGATTTTTATGGTATTTTCCATTATTATCTCCCCCATATTATTCGGTTGCCATGGCAATGGCTTGAGATGGTATTTATACATTTAGCAACAAGCATATATAGATATAGCATCTTGTAATTAGAGGAAATGAAAGAAAATTCAGATTCTGCAATATTTTCTATCAAATGGATACTTTTCTGAGAAAAATAAGCTGTTACCATGGCAACGGCCAATTTACAATATTCCTATTTATCTTTAAATTCAAACATTGTCAAGGCAACATCAATTCCTATCATTCCAATAAACTCCTGCAGAATACTTACTGTAGTTTTTGTTCTAAATGATTGGGAAAAAACCCAACGCATGTAGATTAGGTCCCTTTTGTTACATTTCTCGCCATTATCTTTTTTACCATGTTATTCCTTTTTTACCAAATGAGGTATTATTTGGTTGCCATGGCAATGTAATGAGAGTGTATTTATACATTTAGCAAAAATCACTCCTATGTTTAACACCGTATACGCATGGAAAATGAAACAAAAAAAAAAACAGATTCTACAACTATAAATCAACTTTTTACTTTTCTGGAAGAAAAATGAGCCGTTACCATGGCAACGGGCCAGTTGGAACTATTTTGATGATCGTAAATATTTCTTAATTTCATTTGTATTTAATCGGAACCTTGATTTTAATCTAGTTGCTAATTTTTATCATGTTTACCATTAACAGGGGTACACATGCTATTTTTGAGAAATTAATCCGTTGCCATGGCAACGGTCAAAGACGGCATTTATAAATTTGGCAACAAGCAGATTCATGTTCAGCACCCTCAAAATAGGGGAAATAGCACAAAAAATCAGATTCTACAGAAATTTTTTGGTAACCTTTAATATTATGACGAGGAGCTGTGTACTATAAGATTTGATTACATAGACTACAATGTACAATTAATCGTGAAAATCAAGTGTACGATCAACCGCTAACCTTTGTGTAACGGAACCCAGGAGTACAACCTCAAATTATATCACTACAGTATAAACAAATAAATACAAACAGGAGTACATGTAAATCTAATTTCTTAAAATTTTAAGAAAAAACTTTTGAAGACATATTTTATAAGAAAATGATTACAGAAATTCTTCACTAACTTCACCTGTTGAATTTTCTGTAGTCCTTTTCTTGTTTTCTATCATTCTTCCAGAAAGGCAAACACTTCATTAACACTTTATCAATGATTGTTTCCCCCCCTAGCATGTTTGTATCATTGTATGTTTTATTTTTCATTCTGTCCTTGTTCGTTCTTTACTGGGCTGGAACTACTAAAATCCATCTGATCTTTAAAGAGAAATTCCAGTAGTTGCAGTAAACACTGATTTCATGAGAAAGTCTGTAAAACCAGGCTTAATTGTCAGTATATCATCGAGGATCTAGATCTGATAAAGTTACATTAACTGAACTTTGTGAAATCTTGAAATCTATGCTGAAAAATGTTCACACTGAAGATCACCAACATAGATAGGCACATGTGGGACAGTGTATTATTATTGCTGGAATAAAGACCCGACAGAAGTGACCGAATCCGCGCTTATTTTGCTTATTTCTCAGCAATTACACAATTTCTTCCAGAATCCTTTGGCACATATTTTTTATTCATACAAACAGACTCTTGGGTGGTCATTATATTAGATTCTGTAAAAAGTCATTTTGAGATCGTTACCAATACTGGAATTTATCTTTAATGCCAGTCTGCACTCAAAGATTGTTTTGTACATTATTTTACTGTATTACCATTTTCTCTACACTTGTACCTTGTATTGTTGTTCTTTCTTGCCATTATGTAAGTTCTCACTTTTATACATTATTTTTTATCGAGTGAAAGGAATGAATTGAAAAAAAGTGAATGACTGCTATATGTAATTGTTCAATGCTGTAATCTTACCTAAGTAGATGTTCTACTCCTACTTCTTCTGCTTCCTCCGCACCCATCTCACTTGGGATGTGTTCAAACGTTTTACTCGTTGGTGTCCCATCCTAAATCATCAGGAGAAAATTAGGTTTAAGGAGTATAAGTCTATTTATGTTGGTTTATCTACTCTAATGTACTTCGGAAAATCTAATTTGTGTAATTCTATTGAACAACATATTCAATTTCATTTATATTTTTGTATAAATTTTTGATTTTTTTCAGGGAGAAAAGGATGAGGATCCAAAATAACGTAATTGCATTTGTAGGTTTTGTGAGCATACGAACTGGGTTTAGACTAGTTTCCATGGTTACTGCATGCTCACTAGTTTTACCGATGCACAATAATAACAATGATTTTTTTTTTTCTTTTGTCTGTCATTTCAATTTACCGTCCAATTGGGTGTTTCATTTTGTCGTTTTTTTTTCTTTCGGGGGGGGGGGGGGGGGGAGGTGGTATTTAGTTGTGTCTTAATTCAGTTTTTTAATTCATAAATTATCATTTCCACTAAAGGATGTTTAAGTTTGGGCCACTGCCAACGTTTTAAGCCTGAAGTATACATGGAACTATGAGGCAAATTGGAAAATCATGTTCAAGTGTAAATGCATAGATTTCTTATTGTATGTCACAGTGAATAACCCTAACCCATCACATTCATTTTAATAAAGAACATTAATTTCAGGTAGATGCAAAAAAAAAATGGTGTGATCTTTAGGGCATATTCTTTGGGAAGGGGAAAAAAATACTAATGCATATTATTTTTCTTTGTTTATACTTACATCGTGTACTTCTTCTACTGCATAGTACGCTTCTGTTGGCAATCCCAGTTCTTTAGGTTTTGCATCAATGATACATAATACCTATCAGAAGAGGATGAAAATAATGATCAACATAGGAATTATAATCACACTCTGTAGATATATTCAGAGTTCAAAATAACATGTTCAGTTAACCCACAGAAGTTACATTGGCCAATGATTTTCAGTTTGCAACAAATTATGAGAGGAATGAAATTAATTACAAGGGGGCGAGGGCGGGGGAGTAAAATTTATGAACACACAATTGCCTAACACTTGAAATTCACAATACAGTAATTGATATCAGATTTATAAAGTAGAACAATAGTTCAGTTGGTTATATAGAGTTATTAATCCAGAGAATTTTTTTAAAACTATGTTGATGAATAGTGATCTGCAAAGCATTAACAAAAAGATGTACATCATTGATAAATGACCAATCAAGATAATATCCCTACTACCCTAATCCAACATACATGGATCAAAATGGTCATAACAAATGTGACCCTGACCAACTTTACCCTCTGATTGAACCTGCTTTACAAATTAGTTATAGCTGAAGAAAGATATGTAATATTTTGTAAGATTGAACCAGAATTATTCATGGAGTCTGATACATCAGCTCATCATATTGCAACTGGTGACAATCAATTTCCTCAATACCATGCAACCTTACCAATTTACAGAATAAAGAGATACTTACAGAGTTTGGGCAGTATTTCCTGATGAGTTCATTGATTGCAATGTCATTCTGATGAAGTTTTGGTCCTGTGTGGTACCACCCCACTATCTTTTCCCTTGCTAGATTGGACAATATGAAAACATAGAAAATAATAAATGAAAGCAGGAAACAAACCTAGAAATACACATCAATAATAATAATACCAACATGCTTATATAGCGCATATCACTGCCAAATGCGTCCCTATGTGCTTAATTGGATATTATTACCCTGGCTTTAGCCCCGCAGCCTTTTACAGCGCGGTGGCATGTCCAAGGAATAAATTCCTGCCAGGTACCCATTTTACCTCACCTGGGTCGAGTGCAGCACAATGTGGATAGATTTCTTGCCCAAGGAAATTATGCCATGGCTGGGATTCGAGCCCACAACCCTCTGCTTCAAAGTCCAAAGACTAATCCACCGGGCCACAATACAACTACATGTGACGAGAAATCATCAGTAATTATTGAGATGCAGTAGGTTTAACTTCTGATCACAACAATCGCTCGTCTTTAAGGAGTGGATTTGAATGAAGCAACAATGATGTACAGTAGATCTGGGCCGTTTCATAAAACTTGCTACAATAACAAATTTGCAATAACAGTTAAAAGCTACTGAAATCCTTCATTCTGATTGGCTGGTGATAAATTTGTTATAAAAATTATGCATTTGTTATTATAACAAGTCTCTGTGAAACGGGGCCATGTTATGTATAAAAATAAATGAAAGTAGATGAAGTAAACACTGATTTCATATGAAAACCAAGATTAAATGTCACTACCGTTCATCATTGTAGATCTAGATCTTTTAGTTGAACTGAATTTTGTGAAATCATGAAATCTTAGCTGGAAACCGATCACAATGAAGATCACTTACAGTGTATAGTTGTTCCTTGGAAAACAAGCCTGGCGATTTCATGCTTGTTGTTTTCTTACACAATCTCTTCCAGAATCTTTTGGCATATTTTTTATTTTTTTATTTATGCAGACAGACACTAGGGTGGTCATTTGATTGGATTCTGTCAGTTAAACTCATTTTGAAAATAGTTACCAGAACAGGTATTTTTCTTTCATGATTGTTGGCTCCACTGCTGCTCTGTGGAACATGTATTTTCATTACCAATGATAATAATCAGCATATAGTCTGCTCTCCATACTTCATTATATAAGTGTTTACATATAATAAACATTAAAAATAAATGCCAGTCCGCATCGAAATGATGCAATTTAACTTGAAAATATATTCATCCTGCCTACTGAAATGAAAAGGCTTATTCAAATAAGATTGCTATATGACTCGTCTTGAAATAAAATGACCAGCTTACCATTGACTTTCTTGAACATTGTGTACATGTTCTCAAGATAATCGTGATCCAAGAACCAAACAGAAGCATCTTTGTCATCTTCATCAAATGGAACTGAAAAGGAGAGAGAGAGATAAAAAAAGATAATTGAACTTGTTATCAATAGCGACTGTTTAGGTATATTCTTGGTGATTCATATTGTATAGGCCTATCTATTCTCTTTATCGTTTCCTATACCTTACATGTATCAATCACCAGTAGGCACTATGTTGGCTAGCCTAAAGACTGGATATCTATAAAAAGAAAACAAAACAAAACATGTTGGCATGTCATAATCATCACATAATAAACTATGCATCCAGTTTGCAGATACCCCTCATTTTTTAGCAATCCAACATTTTATTTCTCTTCTAATAATTTCATAACTTGAATATTTCACATGTCTCATATTAAATATTTGAATACGTCAAGATAAGTACATGCACTTCAATTTCATGGTTTATTATTGTAAAATTCTTTGATTTAGCGCTAAAAACCTATATTTTTTCACATCCTTAAAGGAGAATGAAACCATTGGAACAAGATAGCTTGTGTGAAAACAGAAAAATCAAAGAAACAGATCAACAAAAGTTTGAGAAAAATCGGACAAATAATGAGAAAGTTATGAGCATTTGAATATTGTGATCACTAATGCTATGGAGATAGCAAATTGGCAATGCGACAAAGATGTGTGATGTCACTTGTGAACAACTCTCCCCATTACTTTAGTATATATTTCACTTTAATTGCCTCTTTTATCACATCTATTCATAGATCATGTGTTCTTTCTACATGAGGGCATGTAATACATATTTTTTTAGAATACATCATGGATAGAGAGTTTGTATCATCATAAGAAAAAGCAAAAAGAGACATTTTGAGGGTATTTTATAGTCCACAAAAGGGAAAGTTGTTCACCAGTGACATCACACATCCTTGTCGCATTGCCAATGGGAGGATCTCCATAGCATTAATGATTGCAATATTCAAATGCTCATAACTTTCTCATTATTTGTCAGATTTTTCTCAAACTTTCTTTATTCTTATTTTTTTATTATTCTGTCTTTACACAAGCCTATTTGTTCCAAAGGTTTCATTCCCCTTTAACCACAAATTATCCTTCACTGATTGTGGGCATAACTGAGAAGACAAGTCCGTGTCAAGGTGTCGGGCAAAAAATTTCCAGTCAATATGTCCTTGCTTATATTTATATGCCAGTGACATTCACAACACTCATTATCTGATATCAGTTATGATTACATATGATACATCATGTATGTTACTGGTGATGAGTATGAAGAGAGGCCCCATGTCTGCGCACCTAAAAAGTTACCTCATGATTAAACATAAATTTATTTTTATTCCACAAAAAAATCAGTTGATAATGTTCCTTATATTCTTATAATATAATTGTGCTCAAAATCTCATTTTCAGATTGAACAAAAAATGCAATGGTGCTCCATGTCTGTCTGCGCACCCATTCACTTTACACATGGTTCAGAGATTTTGAGGGGAAAAAGGCTGCATTTTGAGGCCATCATATCACTCACATGAAATGCCTGAAATTTCAATATTTTTTTCACCATTTTTAGTCAGATTTTTTACTGATTATCTGTCTGGAATATGTATTGCAGGTGTAAAATTTGTGGTCATTGCGCGTCTTCTTACACAGATATGCGTATGCGCTGCAGACAATGGGTACTGTACAGATTGGGGGTACTTCCATAGTCCATATTGAATTGAATCTGTATAACATGAAATTCAATTGGACCAAAAATAAAATTCCAACTTGCTTTTGTAATTTGTGATATGCAAAAGTGTCTACATGTATGGTGTATGGCAGTGAGTCCAACCTTTGCGCGTGTCCATATTTCGCGGACGGTCATTATCTAAAAAAAATATTCAATATCTTTAAAATCTGACATCATTAAAGTAAAAACCACCTAAATTTAGTAGAGCTAGCGTAAATTTCTTTAGAATGAGTTCAGTATTTATGAAAATATTGACAAAAGATCGGCCAATTTGTCACCACTAGCGCCCGTTCCGAAGAAATCTGAATTTCTCAGCAAGAATCACGATCATGACATGATATCTTCAGTTTGCAAGCAGATATCATAAAGCATGTAATGATGTAGTACAGACCGATTCTATAGCATTTTGCTGTCAATCTGCTATAAACATCTCAACTTTTGAGCTTGTGTTTTTGTTTAAATCTCCACAAAAGCTTTGGTCCGCGAAGTTTGATCACACTTTTCAGAACGGAATTCCAGCACAGCGCGCAGATCGTCGATAGGAGTAAAATTTTAAGATCGGGATAGCGGCGTATTAAACCCCTTCACCTACTTTACAATTTCATCAATGATTTTATAGTTTATGATCTTGCCTTCATTTTGGTAGCTATTATTTGAGATAAGGTCTATTCGTTTGGGATAAATTGAGAATTTGTGAAAAATTTTAACTTAAGCCTGATGACTGATGTTGAATATTTAAATGTCTGCGTAGTTTGTTTGGACACCCCATCATCATCAACCCACTCTACATATTCTTTGTAATTTCCTAAAATAATTCTACATTATACGATAATAAAGGTCTAACGTTAGTTCTCCTAGAACAAGCTAGGCCCTTAGATCTTATGTTTCAATCAATGTGATTCATGTTTTACCTGCGAAACAATTTGCAATGTCAAGCACTCCCTGTCTCCACGATCCCAGCAAAACGCCGACGACTCTCCTTTGATTTCGTATCCTGTTGAAGTGATCAACAACACTGAGAAGCACTAGTGGATGGACAACCACTTTCTTTATTTCGTTTGTCGGTGCAGACATCATTTACTACAATTTTAGTGAACGTTTGAATCGTCAATTTCTCACACACTAATTTTTGCACGTGTGGGTCTGACAAGTGAGTTGAAATGAATCGACAATAAAAGTTGTTGCTAAATTTGAACACAGATGGCGCTAAAGCAGAAAGTTGAGCAGGACATGGGCATAGAACATCGTTGGATATGGGAGGCAGGTATAGGGTCTGGAAGTAGTGAAAAAAAATGTTTTTAAGTTTCAATATCACGAATTTGTTATCATATTGAGGGTTATAAAAGGGTGGATATGATTTTGATAAACTTAATAAATATGAAAAGCAACACAACAATGTTTTATCAAAATCGGATGAAAAAATACGAAATTGCGCATACTTTGTCTTCATTGCCTTTTTTTTCTGTTTCTACTCTGTTGTACGAAATTTTATTCGTAACAATTCGAAACAAACAAGTTGTAGCAATTATAATCCCACACTTTGGATCAGAGGCCAATCATTTTTCATGGAACAAAAAAATGAATGATTCATGATAAAAAAAAATACAAATAGAAAACAAAACAGGTTAGGAGAAGACGTTATGTCACCAATCAATTGGTGACATGCGTGTAAACTGTTGCACCATGATTAGCATGGTCAGAGATAGACAGGGTGAACTTTAGGTATTGTAAATTCAGTCACACATCTTTTTTTCAGATTTTTATTTCTTCCTTCTAGTTCCATTGACCCGAAAGCGACAAACAATTGTCAGAAACTATTTTTTTTTCAAGTTCAAAAAGGAAAAACAAACAATTTTTTCGGGGCAATCAATATTCTTTATTCATAATTTTTTTTATTACAAATTTCACGAATGGAATACTATACCCTTACTGTTTTCATTTTATTTTCTCAACAAAAGTTTATAAGATACTATACGGATTTATCTGCACAAAATGTATTTGTAGGGCCTACTAATGGATAAAAGAAGAATAAAATCTTATTAATTTCTTGTTAATTTTTCCTTTTAATCGAATCGATTGAGTGTCCTGACTACTGGGCTGACTGGAACATGAACGGTCAGAACATTACTTTGTCAATTTGACCAAAACAAACAGGAAGACGTGTAAAAAGGTATCAAGCCTATATGTGCTGATTTGTTTACGTATCGTTTTATTCCTTGCTCTTGTGATAGGTTGGGGGCTTGAGGCAAGGACTTACCTTGGTTGAGGCAATGTGCGTATGCTTTTAAATTATAAATTACAACATAAGTGATCATAGCAGATATAACAATGACCAGGCCTGGTCACTAGATGGCGCTATACCACTTTGGGTTCGAGGCCGCAACGAAAATGTGCCAAGGTGAAGACATTTATTTCCACATGATGCCAGCGAAGTAGTCCAGTCTCTCGACCTGTTCATGGACATGGCCGTGGTATTTAATAGGGGAGGGGGGTGTTCTTAATTCCATCTCTCTGCCCTTTTCTTTCTTCTTTTTTTTCTCCTTTTTTTATTTTTTTTATTTCACTACTTGAAAATTAATAGGGACAGTCGCCCTGTCCCATGCATGTACCGCCACTCTGGGCCGATTTGATATTGTTAATACTTTCCTTTTGGTTCTTTACAACGGGAATATAAAAATAAGTGTTTTTTAAGTGAGTATAGGACCGTCTGAAATTATATTTTTATAGGCATTATCTCATGTGTTGTGTTTTGTTGTCTATCCATTTTGGGGGCTAAGTTTTAATTTTCGAGTGAGCTATATCTCTAAACAAGTGTCACAAATCTGTGTGGTTTTATTATTGATGCTTGCTTCATAGTTAGATTCCACCTTGTTGGCTTCCATCGACACTCAATTAAACGTCACAATGGAAAGTGGGCGGTGTTTTTCCGTACTGCGGTGGTTCGTTCTAATTACCCGTGACCGCCAGAGTCTCATAAATCTCTCATTTTGAACATTTTCAGCAAAAACCTTTAGAACATGGAAGCTTTTACGGTGTTGTGTCCAAGTGAAAGCGAGAGTAGGTCAGGGAAATTGTTTTAAAGGCTTCACGCTAAAACACTGAGATAAAATTTTACCCAATAACCCAATCATGGGTAAAACGGGAACATGCATGTTTCCTGGGTTTTTTTAACCCCATATTGGGCTATTTCCACGCAACATTGCGTAAAATTTACAAAATATCTGTTTTATCCAACCAACATGCATGCTAACTTTTTTACCCAATATTGGGTACAACTTTTTCTTTTAATTTAAACTTTATTCATGAGGAAGTTTATAATCGTGGTGATCGGATAAGCATGAATTTAGATTTGGATTTTTTTTTAATGAGTGAATGCCGACAGAGGCGTTAAAATTGTTGTTTTGTTGGTTGAGAGAAAGAGGGGGGGGGGGGGGGGGGGGGGGGAGAGGCGGAGGAGTGACATAGAAAGGAAACAATAATTAAATACTATTAGATCAATAAAAAAAAATGATTACGTAGATTTTATCAAATTATTATTTTGTTCAAAATAATGAAACGATGATTTCACTTAACGTAAAATAAATTCTTTAGTCTTCTCATTCAACAACTGGCATTGAAAACGGGGTGACGACGAGATATGAAAAGAGAGTGAAGGGGAGAGAACTGGGCGAGGGGGCAAAGGAGGGGTGAGGCAACCGGGAAGAAAAGAAATTGGCGATGGCGAAAAAAAATGGGGAGGGGGGAACTGAGCATGCATTTAATCAAGACGTCTATATAAAATCTCTAAGACATTATACATACCATTTTATTTTCTAAACACGATGCCAGGCTCAATCAAAGCCGGCAGAATGACGTATCTGTTTTGAAAAAAGTTGACATTAAAACGACATTTTATGCCAACATTTCAGACCCCTGTCGAACTTATTATGGTCGCCGAACTATCAAAGGGACTCCGTGTTCTAGCAGTCAACTGTATCACGGAAAGAAACCGTTTTGAATATATTTTCACATTCCTTTTCTCCCATCTCTAATACCTCATCCAGCACGATCGCCTATTTAGATTTTTCATTGACAAAAACCATCCCTTATCTTTTACTAACTGTATCCACCATCTATTTATGCAAGTTTATTTCTTCTCTTCTTCTTCTTATCTTAATTTGATAAAATTAATGATATTGATGGATTAATCCATATTTTCCCCATTTATCCTATTTTTCTTTTATTTTCACTACTTAAAAGATAACCCCACCCCAGGTAGCGCCGCCCCATATATTTTTTGTTACACGATATAAACGCTTTTTAATTTTTTTATACAGCATGGTTGTTAAACAACTACTGTAAGGTTCATTTAGTAAACAGTTTGTATAAACTTTTAAACAGCGATTTTCCCAGGGAGCTATATTCCAAACTCCCTGATTTTTAATACTTTATGTGTATCAAATGTAATGCACCAACAATACGTTTCTCTTAATTGTCTTCAGCGGTTGTATGACATAAAAGGTATCCTTTTGCCTATCATGCTTATTCGGTAATGTTTGTAGTCATCAACCTAAACATTATAGGGCCATTAATTTTCTCTTCTGCCATTCATAAGTGAAATCTTCTCCTTTTTCAACGCAGCACCAAAGGGCATTAGTGGTGTGATATATTGGGCATGTCCGTGAAACAATGCAGACACACTGTCTTGTTGTGTGGGCTGCCATGTTTTGAACCCGCAAGAAAATCTCTTGGATTTTCATTTTGCAGATGAAAGAAAGCAGTTGCAAAAAGGAAGAAAAAATACTTGGAACGTTTTAGAAAAGCTCGCCACCCCATCGAAACACGAAATAAATCCGCATATGAGGGCAGAATATAAGAGGTAGCACGCACGTTTTCAAAACCCTCGTCGATATAGGCCGACGTCATTTGTTTGTTATTATATCATTATATTCTCCCTGTTTCTGAAATTACGGGTGACTAAGTAAATTGGCAATCTAAAATTGATATTTGAAAAAATAGATATAAATACGTGGGATATACGCTTCAGTGACCTAATGAGCAAAAAAAAAAAAAATGAGGGATGTTACGAGCGAGCAAAACATGCCAGCAAAAATGTACAAAAACTAATTTTGTGTTAGATTTGGACAAAGTTTCATATATCACCAATTTCCCTTCCTTTTCCTTCTTTTTCTTCTTTTTACCCCATAGTCGTGAAAACTTTGGTGGTCCATGGCCCCAAACCTCCTTCCCATCAGTATATACGCAAGTGTATATAGGCCTTGTATTTTCATTTAGGTAGATGCCACAGTATTTAGAGCATACGTTTTCAAATCTTCAATAAAAATAATAGGCCTTTAATAATCATCTAGGCCTATTTTTCTTGCATATAAATATATATATATATATATATATATATATATATATATATATATACATCAAAGAGTTACCATGCCGGACAGGTAACTCCTTACATAATACTGTCTCTCTCTCAGCGAAGTGAATAGTATAATATCTTTTTCACTCCTTTCGGAGTGACGCTATAAGTTCACTCTTTTACGAATCGAATAACGATTTGTTACGGTCTCTTAAAAGAGAGTGTGAATCCCCTTTCAAATTTTCTTTTTCGAGATATTTTATAGAACATTCTTGTTTTACTTTCTTAGAGATTGAGAGTACGATAGACAGATTCTTCCCCAAAAACTGTAATATTGTCATTGATAGGATCTTCGAGAAGATTCAAGACACGTCAAAAATCAGATTTTCTGCAATCCTTGAATGACGACTACTCCATCTCACTCGTCTAATGGTCGACCTCCTCCAAGACACAGCTCGCTCTCCTCAACTCGCTCGTCAATCCTCATCATTTCTTGGCGTCTTCCCTTTCTCATCATCACTCCCTCCATCGCCGTCAGCATCATCGCCGTCTTCATCTATAGTCTTGGCAATCAGACACTTCTTTCCAATGATCATCAAATCAAGTTCTTCAATGAACCCACGAGGCCGATCTCTTGCATTTATGGCTAGCGATTGAAGAAGTGGGGTGAAGTTTACCCTGCGGTTGCTATAGAGAAAGGAAAGCAGCTGAGATGGAATTGAAGTGTGTGATTGGATTGAAAAATATTTTTGGGAAAGTTACAAACTGTGCTGAATAGAGTTTACGATAGAGACTATTGACGGTGGATGCTTCGCACTGCGCATCCCTCCTCTCTGTCTTCCAGCTGGCGGGTAAAGAGGAGGTAGATAGAGAGAAAGCACCCATCCAACATCTCTATCAACTCGAAATGAAGAAATAAAATAAAGAAAAACGACGAGGAAGATGGGGGACCGACCTCTTGGTGTTTATTTGTTCGGGATGAAGGTTTTTCATGGCGGCTTATTGCTAGCGAACGACTGTTTGTTTGTTCGAAAAAGAGTTTCATTCTGCCGTGCCATACGAGCGCCCCTGCTTCTTGTCTTGCCTGTCCTATTCACAGTCATCGTCAGAAACATCATCTCATGCTAGAGAACTTACAAGGTGGATAGAAAAAAATGTATTCAATTTCTATATTGCATTCTCCCTATTCACTTAATGAAATCGTTACGACTTCCTACTATGAAAGATTGTTTCATTCATTCTAAATTGACACAAATTTACACTGACCTCTCACTTCAGGCCTATTGACAAATTGAAAATTGACCTGAATGTCAACATTTTAAAACAATGAAATATGATTTTTTTGAAATATAATATATTAACAAAATAATGTGACGGGGTTAAATGTTCTGGTGGGTGTTTCATAAAGCTGTTCGTAAGTTAAGAGCGACTTTAAGAACGACTGGTGAACCTTTCTTACGTGCTAAACCATCGCCAATGGTGTATATTTACCGAAAGAAAGGATCACCGGTCGTTCTTAAAGTCGCTCTTAACTTACGAACAGCTTTATGAAACACCCACCAGTAAACTCAATGACATAATGGCATTCTTGATGCGAAATGAAGACAAGATTTGAATAAAGGGTGCTAATAAAATTCTCGATCACTGCAGATAATAAAAACTTTCGAAATTAATTAATGTTTGCTTTGATCAACGTTCGTTATTAAAGCCTTCACATTAAAAATTCAAAGAGGTATTAAAAAACATTAAAAACTTGAAAAAAAAATTATGATAATTTTTCCACGTATTGTAGTTATTTAAAACTATAATTTCCCATTTTCTATTGGAAATTCAAATTGCGTGACCCTAATGGTCACACGTAACAAAGTTATACTTTTTGAAACACCCTATATCCCGATTCGATTGTAGACCCGGGGAACATTTTGTGTCCTCATCAGTTTTATTAGCAAAAGAAACTCGAGCCATCGGGTTGCATGATTCGAACGTGTTTACGACTTGGCAGTTGCTCAAGTTTCAACGTCAGCGATCGCCTTCATTGTCGTCGACGAAACTCAAACCGGGCCACTTTAATGATCACGCGCGCTTCCAGAACCAACGTTTAGTGTCAAGGTAAACTGGACTTGACTTTGGGAGAAGCTGGAAAGAGAAAATAATTTACGGAAAAATTATCGAGAGAATGAGCGGGAATAATGAGAGGAATATTGATAATTATTGCTTGGACAGGGGGAGGCCGGGTGAGGGTGTGAGCACGATAAATTGGGACAATAATATAAACCCGAAATGGCAATCGATTTTATGTAGGTATGCCTGATAATTTTCTCAGAAGCAGAAATCCTTAAATTTTCGAATTTGTTTTCTTAATCTTTAATTTAGCGACTGATTCTCTTCATTTATCCGAATGCAACATCTCCTGCTGGCAGTATACCCACATACCCACAGATAATCGGTGGATCCAGGGGGAGGGAGTTGGTAAAGGCACCTCATTTTGAGGAGCATATTTTCCCCTCTTGTCAGACTTTCAATATTTTCCATCCAGGGGCGGCGGAACGTATTTCGTTTGGGGGAATGTGCTTTTAGTTCAATCGAATTTTTTCACCATGAAATCATCATCTGCGTGAAGTATATGTGTGTTTTTTAGTGATTAGTTGAGCAAGCCATTTTGAAGTGATTTCTGATTGGAAAAGATATGTAATAAGGCTCATCCGCGAGAGAACGAAGCGAGCGAGTGTTTTGAAAAAAAAAAATCAAATCTGTAAAACTCGCTTTTGGCCTATTTAGAGCGCTAATAATGTTAAAAGGGCATCCTTGCGAGATGTTGCAAGCGCGAAACGCGAGCTTATACCTTCGACATTAATAATACATTTAATATTTTTACATATACTGACCAGAAAAGTAACCTGTTGAGGACAGAATTTAGTGACTCATGAATAGGATACATATCTCATCAATAAAATAATATATTCCAACCTGAAAATGGGACATTCTGAAGAAGTGCCCCCTGATTGTAGTTTTCCTAACAATATGCAAAACTTTAAATAGAATAATTTTATTTCTTGGAACTTTCACATTTAACGCAAAATACTTTTTCTTGATAAATCGCGTCGCACCGGATCGCTAAGTGTGAGTTGATTTTTCTTATTTCCTTTTCCCCCTGTTACACCCTAATAAAAACAAAAATTCGCAAGTTCTCTCCTCCATAAATCATAATTTCATTAATTTCATTCTCATTTTAGAGACTTTTACATGACAAGGGAGATGAACATAATGCAATTTTAGTGAGGGACGAGGGATAGGAAATTAATGTTACGATAGACGATTGCCCCCTGTTCGCCAGTATACCCATCATATTGGGAAGTGATTCAAGTCTTGATAATGTATGATATTATATGAAAACATTGATCGATATTATAAAGGTCTTTTTTTGACAAATCCTGAACTATGTATTATGTTGTATTTAGTATTTATGCCGCGTTTTTTTTTTTAAATCAAAATCAATAACTTAAAACAGAATATAATGATATAATTTTAAGATTGTGTCTTATATACATGCAGTGGTGCTAGAAAGTTAGTGAACCCCGGCAACAAAATAAACTCCTTCATGCTGAGTGTTGAATGCAGACAGCAATACTGCAATGTCGGGCAAGCCCGGAGAAACAAACTTTATTGTATGTAATATTTAATCACCTGACTTCACACAAAATGTCCACAATATCAGAACTTGTACACTAATTTAGTTCATTTTGTGTTGGGGCTCTCTATATATTCCTTTCTTACTTTGACATGACATGATGTAATGATACATGTATCATATCAGAAAGATGGGATGAGATATTAAAGAGCAATTTCACAAAAAAAGACTAAAAAGGGGAAACTTAATGGTGATAAACCTCCGTTAATGGTCTCTTATGGGGGACTAATGGTGCGTTAAGACGGTATCAAAATCGCGAATTTAAAACCCACCTTATTCGGAAATGAGCAACATGTTCCCGATAAAGGTGGAAATGAGATGCATTGAGATTTCATTAGAGCGGGTTGTTAAGACTCTCCCATGAGATGTTTCTTCAACGCTTCATCTCTCTTCAAGACGAGAGGAATGATCAGGGCTAAATTGATGTAAAACATGCCGCCATGTGAAGAGCCTCGTTTGCCTTTAATCCTTATTAGCCCAGAAAGTGGCCACAAAGTGGTACACATTGACTGACCATGCACTCTGCGTTTAATTTTTCATGAAATTGACACAACATCACGAACATTGTGCTTCGTATTACACTTATGAAAGAATACCACATCTTTATATCTTTTAAGATATCCTCTGGTTGACCCCCTTCCAAACCCGGCCCTGAACGTTAACTTGATTGACCAACACGAATAATAAAGTTCAAGTTTGCACCTAGATGCTACCTTGGTAGCACATCATGGGTTCAATCTTGCACCCTCAGTGAACAAGTGCATAGTTCCTGTTTGCACTTGGAAATTAAGTTTGCACCATGCACCTTGAGAGGTGCAATATTATTATGCACCTTTTTATGCACAAATCTACATTCCGGAATGGTGCAAAATATAGCTAACTGCATGCACCCTTGGAGAGGTAAAAAAAACCTTGACGGTGCAAATTTGCACCATATTTATATGGTAGCACTGAAAAAGT